>NC_142878.1:311250-617500 GCF_051225735.1 Oryctolagus cuniculus
ACGTACTAGGGTCCCCGCCACCCACATGGAAGACCCGGACGGAGCTCCTGGCTCCCAGCTTTGGCCCAGCCCCAGCTGTTATGGGAATATGGGGAGTGAGCCAGTGGACGTGTGATTTCTCAGTATGTCTTCTCTCTCTCTCTGCCTTGCACATAACAATGAAAATAAATAATAAATAAATAATAAAAATTAAGAAAACATGTCTTCCCAAATTCAGGGGTGAGGCTGTTGTGTCTTCCTCTTGAGGCAGGTCAGGACTTGACTGCTGGCGGTGGTGGGAGCGGTGTGTGAGCCCGCTTAGGAGAGGCCGCACTCGGCCTCTGGTTCTCTGGGGTGGCTGTCCTGGGGCTCCTTGTGATTCAGCTGTGAGAACCCTGTGGGCAGGTCCAGGCCTTGGGTCAGCCCCAGCTAAGCCCTGCTCCTGCATTCTCCGTCCACTTAAACCATTCCCGTTCCCCGTGGGGGCTCCAGGCAGGGAGTGTCTGTTGTCTGTGACTGATGCTCAGTGCCTGTGCCTTCCTGCTTTGTCCTCACCCATCCACACAGCACGACAGGAAGCTTCCTAGCCCAGGCCTGTCCTAGCAGGAGCCTGGAACTCTGAGAAGGCTTGCAAGATGCACCAGGAGGATCCCGGCAGGGAGGCCAGTCCCACCAGTGGCTCAGCCAGTGCTTCAGGCCCCCACTCTTAAATCTGGGCACTCCAGCAGGAGAGACTGAAGCCCAGACAAGAGTGGACAGAGAGAGGCAGCTGCAGGAAACAGGGGTTTTGAGGGCGACGACATGCGTGTCCTTGGGGATGGTTTTGCGTCGGGGAGACAGGAGCGTGTTGGGGGCGATGACATGCGTGTCCTTGGGGATGGCTTTGCGTTGGGGGGACAGGAGCGTGTTGGGGGTGACGGCATGCGTGTCCTTGGGGATGGCTTTGCGTTGGGGGGACAGGAGCGTGTTGAGGGCGACGACATGCGTGTCCTTGGGGATGGCTTTGCGTCGGGGGGACAGGAGCGTGTTGAGGGCGACGACATGCGTGTCCTTGGGGATGGTTTTGCGTCGGGGGGACAGGAGCGTGTTGAGGGCGACGACATGTGTGTCCTTGGGGATGGTTTTGTGTCGGGGGGACAGGAGCGTGTTGGGGGTGACGACATGCGTGTCCTTGGGGATGGTTTTGTGTCGGGGGGACAGGAGCGTGTTGGGGGTGACGACATGCGTGTCCTTGGGGATGGTTCTGCGTCGGGGGGACAGGAGCGTGTTGAGGGCGACGACATGCGTGTCCTTGGGGATGGTTTTGCGTCGGGGGGACAGGAGCGTGTTGAGGGCGACGACATGCGTGTCCTTGGGGATGGTTTTGCGTCGGGGGGACAGGAGCGTGTTGGGGGTGACGACATGCGTGTCCTTGGGGATGGTTTTGCGTCGGGGGGACAGGAGCCTGTTGGGGGTGACGACATGCGTGTCCTTGGGGATGGTTCTGCGTCGGGGGGACAGGAGCGTGTTGGGGGAGACGACATGCGTGTCCTTGGGGATGGTTTTGCGTCGGGGGGACAGGAGCCTGTTGGGGGTGACGACATGCGTGTCCTTGGGGATGGTTCTGCGTCGGGGGGACAGGAGCGTGTTGGGGGAGACGACATGCGTGTCCTTGGGGATGGTTTTGCGTCGGGGGGACAGGAGCGTGTTGGGGGTGACGACATGCGTGTCCTTGGGGATGGTTCTGCGTCGGGGGGACAGGAGCGTGTTGGGGGTGACGACATGCGTGTCCTTGGGGATGGTTCTGCGTCGGGGGGACAGGAGCGTGTTGGGGGCGATGACATGCGTGTCCTTGGGGATGGTTTTGCGTCGGGGAGACTGGAGCGTGTTGCTCCTGGAGAAAAGAAGATTCAAAGGACACAGTGCGCCTCTAGGCATGAAGACCGTGGCAGTAAATACAACACTCAATGGAAGTGATAGAAAATGAAGCCGAGCAAACTTCTCCGACTGTAATGCTGAGAAGACAAGAAAAGTGTACAGTGGAAGAGGGAAACAATCAGGGTTTCAATCCAGGTTTTGAACATCCGAGCAACAAGAGTTTCAGAAAGATGAAATGATACAGACATAGGAAAATCATCAAAGCAGTAATTCAGGCCCCCCCCCCCCCCTCTGTGTAAGAACGTGGTGGTGGGGGGTGATGAACTGGCATTAAATAAGAACGTGGGGGGGGGTGATGAACTGGCATTAAATAAGAACGTTGGGGGGTGATGAACTGCATTAAAACTTTTCACTGTGACGCTTTAGGACGCTGTTGTGTTGCTTTAGTTTTCTGCTGGTCTGCAGCAAATTGCCACAAACCCCAGTGACCCCGTCAGCATGCAAGGTCCTGTCTCGTTTCTGTGGGTTGTGGTCCAGACACAGTGGAACCCAGCCCTCTGCTCAGGCTGTGTCTGCGCTGGGGCTGGGAGCCCTGTCCAAGCTCGTGTGGTCCCTGGCACCATGGGACCACTGCCTTGCTGGATCTTTGCTAGACATCAGCTGGGGCCACACTCAGTTCCAGGGCCCTTCTGCATGTGGCGGCCGTCTGCAAGACCTTCCTCTCCAGGCTCAGTTTTTCTTTGATGAAAGAAATTGTAACGTGAATGGGAAGTAAGAAAATCACCTGTGCTCTGTGAAGGCAACTCACAGTTCTTGAAAAAATGGAATTTAAAATATGAGTTGTTTCAGTGCAAAATGTTTTTGGATCTAGCCTTAATTTTTTTTTTCACAATCTGCATTTTCTATGTATTATGAAGAAAAATTTTTTCAAACTTTTAACTCCATTTTCTCACAGACTTTTGAAATACTCTCATGTTCATTGGCTAGAAGCAAGCCCCAGTTTCTGTCTTAGATTTTTTAAAAAGATTTATTTATTTATTTATTTGACAGACAGAATTACAGACAGTGAGAGAGAGACAGAGAGAAAGGTCTTCCTTCCATTGGTTCATTCCCCAAATGGCCTATCCGAAGCCAGGAGCCAGGTGCCTCTCCCTGGTCTCCCATGTGGGTGCAGGGGCCCAAGCACTTGGGCCATCCTCCACTGCTTTTCCAGGCCACAGCAGAGAGCTGGACTGGAAAAGGAGTAACCAGGACTAGAACCCGAGCCCATATGGGATGCCAGCGTCACAAGCGGAGGATTAACCTAGTGTGCTACGGCACTGGCCCCTGTAGGACAGATTTTACAAGGGTATAGGTCACTGGGTCATCCTGGAATCCTGCCTACTGCAGCTGTGGACAAAAAGGGACTCTCATGAGTGTTCAGAGAGGACAAATGGGCCCAGCAGCTGACCACGGAGTCATTCTGATCTCTTTTCTTTGAGATTTGATTACTTGAAAGAGTTACAGATACACACACACACACACACACACACAGAGAGAGAGAGAGAGAGAGAGAGAGAGAATCTTCCACCCACTGGTTCACTCCCCAGATGGCCACAATGATTGGGGCTGGACTGAAGTACAGAGTTTCTTCTGGGTCTCCCACGTGAGTGGCAGGGGCCCAAGGACTCGGCCCTCCTCTGCTGCTTTTCCCAGGCCATTAGCGTGGAGCTGGATCAGAAGCGGAGCAGCCAGGATATACACCAGCACCCATATGGGATGCCGGCATTGTGGGCAGTGGCTTTATCCACTGTGCCCAGCACCGGCCCTGGTTCTGACCTCTTGATAGCATTGTGGGGCTGGGAGGACAGGAGCAATCACTGGAATTCTGAAAGGGGAGGGTGTCGCTTCCCCATTCGCGGAGGAACGACACTAGACCCTGCACTGTTCTTTTGTCTGCTCGGCCCTTCCCGGGTTAGCTGCCGTTCCCTCACTTGCGGAGGAACGATGCCGTCCCGGGTTAGCTGCCGGCCCCTCCACCTCCGTGGAGGGGCAGCACCCCCCGCCGCTTTCCCCGCTTCCGCGGAGGAGTGGCATACCGCCGGCCGGCTCTCTCGGGGGCTGCTCAGATGTTCCTTCAGATGTTCCTGGTGCATGTTGTCTCTCTCCTCCTTTATAGTCCTCTTCCACCAATCCCAACTCTGCTGCCCACACTCCGAGCACGCTGCTCTCCTCCAATCAGGAGCAGGATCAGCTCCTGCAGCTTATCAAACTGATGAGGCAGCTGCGTAGAGGTTGTTTGGTCTCTCTCAGCGCCATATTGTGGGAGAGCAGATGCATAGAATAAGTCTTAATTCCAGTAACTTAGTCTAGTCTCAGTTGCTCCCCACAGGAGGGTTTCCCAGCCACAGCACTATACCCAGCCCAACTATCCCTGGTGTGGAAGGACAATTAGACGTTTTTGGGAACGGACAATCTCAAATATTTCCCGCTCAGGAAGCTCTGGAGACCGTAAACGGGAGTAGCTGGAAGAAAGGAAGGCTGGCCCAGGAAACAGGGAAGGGGGAGGATCCCATCAAAGAGCAACCTAGCAGAGTAGAGGAGGTCAGAGGACACCAGACATCACCCCCCAACAACCAGTGAACATGCAGCTCAGCAGCCGCTTCCCCCCTGACAACCAATCAACACACAGCTCAGCAGCCACTCCCCCAGCACAACCAATCAGCACACAGTCCACCAGCCACTCTGCCCTACAACCAATCAGCACGCAGCCCAGCAGTCACGATTTTTTCCCTGGCACCTAGTCTTTCTCTGTCTTCACTTTCGGTTCCATCACTATTGCACATATTTTATTTCAGCACTCTGAAGTGTTTGCTGCTTTTGCTCTCCCTGGGCACCAAGGGACTCACGGTGTTTGCAGAGCAGTCACGTGCAGGTGCCCCAGCCGGGTGCCCTTGCTGCAGGGACTCTGGGCTCAGGGACCCCTGCTGCTGGGAGGCTGGGTGGCCTGACCTGCTCCCGCAGCTCGGCTGTGCTGCTCTCTGCAAAGCTTGTAACTCTAAAAAAGCCTGTCGTTTGTATATGTAATTTTACGGATTAATCCATAGTATGGTCTTCTTCCATCTGTCTCCTTAGTGTGGGTTCACACTTTCTCATTTATTCCTCTGTGCTGAGTCCCGGGGTCTGGGGGAAATAATTCTGCTGTGTTTGCGGTTGTTCATTTTGCTCTGTGGAGTGTGAGCAGGTGTCCCACCTGGGAGCCACCGGCGACAGAACGAGAGGCCTGGTGTCTTCACAGTGCGTGTCATTGGCAACATGAATCACTGGGCAACACCACCTGCAGGTCCTTCAGCCTGGTGATCCTGAAACCTGCTTTCCTGCAGAGACAGAAGCACGTTTCTGGGGTACTGACGCGCCCTGGAGTCAGGGCTGGGGCCGGAGGGGCCACCCAGCCGTGCTCACGGTGCTGTCAACACAGCCCTGACTCTGCACAGCTCACACCACGCCCTTTAACCCCTGCAGCGAGAGAGGACGGCAGCTGCTTGGCATTCATGCAGGGGCCCACCTGGAGGAAACAGGAGAGAACTCCAGCAGCCACAGAGGGGCTTGAAGCGCTGGCTTCGTTTTGTGAGTGTTCTCAGTGAGTCTGAGTGTGTATAGGTGAGTGAGTGTGTGTATATGTGAGCAAGTGTGTGGGTGTGGGTGTGAGTGTATCTGTGTGTATGTGAGCAGGTGTGTGTGTGACTGTGAGGCTGTGAGAGTGTGTCTATGTGAGTGTGGGAAGAGGTGAGCATGTGTAGGAGTATGTGTGTGGGGGTTGGGTTGTGAAGCATGAGGGAACTTCCTGTTAGGAACTTTTTAAAAAGCATTTATTTATATATTTGAAAGGCAGAGAGAGAGAGAGAGAGAGAGGTCTTCCATTCACTGGTTCATTACCCAGATGACCGCATGGTTGGAACTAGGCTGATCTAAAGCCAGGAGCAAGAGCTTCTTCTAGGTCTCCCAGATGGGTACAGGGGCCCAAGGACTTGGGCCATCTTCTACTGCTTTCCCAGGCCATAACAGAGAGCTGGATCAGAAGTGGAGCAGCCAGGGCTTGAAATGTGCCCATTTGGGATACCAGCATTGCTGGTGATGGCTTTACCTGATATGCCGCAGCGCCAGCCCTCAGTGTTAGGAACTTAAAATGAAGGACCAAACTCAGAAAACTGCTGTGGCAGTGTTGCTAGGACCCAGCGTTTGCACGCTCAGCTGTGATGGTCAGCGGTCACTGACATGGAGCAAGGCCAGATTGTGGAACTTTGGGTCTCTGCCCTGAAGCACTGTAGGACGTCCACTTACCATGAGTGTGGCTGTAGGTGACAGAAGTGAGGTCAGCCTGGCAGTGTTGCCACAGTCGGGTGATTTGCTGGATCTGGTGGTTAGGGTGCCCAGCTGTCTAAACACGGTGTTTAGAAGCTGAGTTTCTGACTTTGGAATGAATGGAGGCAGTGGACCAATGGGAGGGCCGACGCCTGTGGGAGCTTGGGTGCGTGGGGACTGTCCCAGAGCTATGGGTGACTTCCTGTCCCTGGGTCTGCAGGGTCACACATGGACCCTGGGTGGTCTGGCTCCGTCTCGGGGATTCTGTGCTGTTCAGTCGTCACCACGCCTCACACTGTGAAGTGGGATTCTCAGGGCTCCTGGCGGCTGCCCTGGTGCCTTACTCTGTCTTCACAGCAGGTGCCTTGCGCTGTGCTCTGATCTACACATTGCTGGCTGATGGCCTGTGCTGCCCACAGGAGCGCAGGCTGCACGAGGGCGGGTTCTTCCTGTTCAGCACAGGAAGCCGATGGCAATGGTCAGGAGAGGCATTCACAGCCAGGACTGACCTGAACCCAGGGATGCCAGGGCTCGCCTTCCAGCCTGCCCACTCTGCCCCGCGGGTCCCTGGTTGAGACAGACAGCTGCTCCTGGTGTGACTGCCCCTCTGCCAGCGAGCACAGTGGGTGTGAGGGTGAGAACACGGCCTGGGCAGCAGACGTGTGGCTAAAATCGTAGAGGTCCCTGGTTGCGGTCAGTTCTCCGCATCAACTGACCCTCATGAGACCCTCTGAGGCCTTGTGAGGAGGTCAGGTGTCAGCGCTGCCATCTTATAGGCGAGGAGGTAGGGCTGGGGGCTGTGTCCCTCTAGCACCTAGGACGTGCTGGGCATCTCAGCCCGAGGCCTCGGCTTCAGCCGGCACTTGTCCTGCTGCGGGAAAGCAGAGTGGGCTCACCAGGTGGGAGAACTGACTTCACCTCCCCTCGATCGCCCAGCCGTGGGCTGTGGGGACGCTCAGGCCTGAGGCCCTGGACTTGGGGGCAGGCATGGCTCTCCCTGGGGGTCGGTGAGAGCAGGGGCAGGGCAGCTCTGGAGAGGAGGGAGCCCCAGGAGGAGGGTCTTGTCCTCCGCAGCCAGCCTGGGTTGTTGAGCCGACTTCTTTGGGGGCCTCGTGCTTGCACCCCAGTCCAGAGGCTGTGCTTGTTCCCATCTCTGTTCTGGGGTCACCAGCTCGCAGGATGATTTTGCCTGAACAACACTAATCTGGTGTTTTTGCGTTTGAAGAAGTGGTCTGAAAGGAGCTGGTAGCCCCTAGGGTTGCAGGGTGCTGAGTGGCGGAGCTGCACCTGAGGCCTGGGAGCCCTTGCCAGTGAGCAGGTGCATCTGGGGTCCTGATTCCATCGGCCAGGGGGAGGCTGAGTCCCTCAAGTGGTCCCAATGAGCGCCCGCCTGTAGGGAGGGCCCTGGGCCAGGGTGACCTCGAGGCTGCTGCTTGCCTCGGGAGAGCAGTCTGGGTGCCGGGAGGAGGCTGTGGGGAAAGGAAGGAGGGAACAGGTGTGACACCTGCGGAAGCTGCCTGGGCAGGTGGAGAAAGGCAGCGCTGGCTTGTTACTGCAGACTGCATGGGGCCTCCGCCAGCTCGGAAATGCTGGCCCTCCAGCAGGTGCCCGGCTGGACGGGGAGGCGCTGTCCTTGTGAGCTTGTGCACCTCCTGCACCAGAACAGAGCCCTGCACCGGGCGCTCAGTCCAGTGAGCCGCAGGGGGCCTGCGTTCCCACCGCTGCCTGCACCCGTGGGTGCTTTCAGCATCACCGTAGTCGGGTGAGGAAGGCCAGAAATCCCAGGCAGCCAGGAGCTGAGTGTGTCAGGGTCTCAACTGCTTTCCAGTGTGGAGGGGCCGCGTGGGGCCGCGCGGGTGAGCAGACTCGAGCCTCTGCCAGGCTCCCACGCTCCCTAGGACAGGGCTGGGGAGGGGGCAGCTCTCTACCCAAGACGCCCGGAGAGAATGACCGTAAACAAGCTGCAAAGTGTAGGGGGAGCCGAGGGAGGAAGCTGTCGATGCGAGCACAGATGGCTTCTTGCCCATCCTGCCTACAGGCCCGCATGCTCCCTGCCCCAGCGCCACTCCTCACACCTCGCGGGCAGCCCAATTAATAAGGCCTTAAGGAGGGTGGCATCTTTCACATAGATCGTGGCCAACCAACGTTCTTTGTGCAGGAGCTTGCACCGCCTGGCTCAGTGCGTCCCATCCCCTGAGCTGTGTCACTGCCCGAGTGCCTGCTCAGGGGTCCCAGGTGGACCAGGGACGTGGGGCAGGCCACACTAGCAAGCCCAGACTCACAGGCTGCTGTGTCTTTTTTTTTTTTTTTTTGGACAGGCAGAGTTAGAGAGAGACAGAGAGAGAGAGAGAGAGAGAAAGGTCTTCCTTCCTTCCATAGGTTCACCCCCTAGACGGCCGCTACGGCTGGCGCACTACGTCAATCTGAAGCCAGGAGCCAGGTGCTTCCTCCTGGTCTCCCATGCTGGTGCAGGGCCCAAGGACCTGGGCCATCTTCCTCTGCCTTCCCAGGCCACAGCAGAGAGCTGGACTGGAAGAGGAGCAACCGGGACAGAACCGGCGCCCCAACCGGGACTAGAACCCGGGGTGCCGGTGCTGCAGGCGGAGGATTAGCCAAGGAGCTGTGGCGCCAGCCGGGGCTGTTGTCTTTAACGAGAGCCTTCACCTGGGTGCCAGCTTGGGGTCTGCGTCCCTGTGCCCTGGGGAGTGGATCTGGGCAGGGGGACACAGCAGCCCCAGCCTCACTGCCCACGTCTTCCCGTCTGGGAGTTGGCTCCAGCTTGTGCCTCTGTCTTCACAGGCAGGCTGTGGTTGTCCAGAGTTTCTCGTGCTGGGGCTGGGCCTCAGGGTGGGGCTGTGAGGAGGAGGAGGAGGGGTTCAGGGGAAGGGTGGTGGGTCCTGGGCAGAGCCGGGACAGCACCGTGCCTGTGGCCTCTGAGCCGTGAGCTAAGCTAAGCTGCGTTGAGGTGACTGCACATGGATCCGTGGAGACAGCGGCTGGGTGCGGGCTGCAGAAAGCATACTCCCCTGTTCTCCAGGGAAGATGGCTGTCTTCAGCGAGGCGCCCAGTGCCCTGCCTGGCGGCTGGGCTGGCGTTCTACTCATGGCCGCCATGGCATCTGTGCTGCACCCCGGTTTCCATTTCTAAAAACTCGTACATATTAGTCATGAGGGTGACATGTGCTCGCCGGGTGGGCTTGCATTGAAACTGATCGACAGGCGCTCGGCTTTGGGAACCCAGGGAGCTCTGGAGTAAAGGGGGGCTCTGCTGTGCTGCTGCCCCCGTTCTGCACAGGTCCTGGCTGAGTGAGTGGCAGCCGGGGCCCCCGACCCGTGCCTGACCCCCGACCCGTGCCTGACCCTCTTGCTTCAGTGGCTTTGAGGCTCCAGGGCTCCGGCCTGAAGCTGCCCCCTCCTTGGCCACGCCTCTGCCCCACCGGTGGGGAGGAGTGGCCCAGCCACTGTTCACCAGCCCCTGTCTTGTTCTCTGCCAGCACTGAGGCTTCCCCCTCTGCTCTGTTCCGATCTGGGGGCGTCGTACACACCTCCTCCACCCGGTGCTGACCGCACGTGTCCCCAGACCGCACCTGAGGCCTGCTGGGGTGAGAGGACGCCGATGCTCGCCTGGCCCTTCCCGCCTCCATCCGTGTCCCTGCCGTCCCCTCCCCGGGGGGCCCTTCCCCTCCTGGTCATCGAGTCCCCCGTGCGGTCCGCTCTCCCTAGCGGTGGTGGCTCCACTCGGAGTCCCCGCAGCACTTTGCATGGGTCCTGGCCCCTTCATGCTATGCAGTTCTCTTCTCCAGAAGGGAACATGAGGTGTGGCGTGGCAGGGACTTGGCTTCCAAGGCCTCCCCGGGTGCACCGGGGCCTGCGCCGGGGGACCCTGGCCAGAGCCAGCTGAGCGTATCCAGGAGTCCGGCAGCAGCAGTGCCCGGTGAGTCCCCTCCGGGGGCTGCTGCGGCCGTCGTGGCCGTCACACACGGCCTCATCGAGGCTCTGGCGTTTCATCCGTGTGAAACATGCCCACAGCACCGAGTGCTTGCCGAGGAGGCTCTGTGTCAGCAGGGAGGGCACTCGGACCCCACCGGCTGGGGCACCCTCCCTTGCAGTGGCAATGGCCCCAGCTGCACGGGGGTGTGACAGTGGGCTCTTTTCACGGTGAGGGAGCCGGGCTGACTTCAGAAGCCTGTGTTCTCATGGGCATAAGTAGCTGGCAAAGTAGCTCAATCCATAGCTGTCAGGTGAAGTCATTTCCTGGAGAGAGGAGAGGGAGCAGGAGGGCCCGTGGTGGGGCCCTGCGAGGCCGACGGGCACCTCCTCTTCCCTCCCAGCCTCGCTGTCACTCTTTCTGGAGTAGAAGCTTCTAAGGTGGTGGAGGCAGAGAGGCCATCCATGGGACCATTTAATGAGCCAGAATGAATTGCATTTGCCGTCATTTAATGGGTTCTGGGAGCGTTTAACTGCTGCTCGGGATCTTAACCAGAGTGGGAGGGAGCGCTGTGCTAATTGTTCCCACCCAGGAGAGAGCAGTGGCAATTAGCAGAGGAGGCCCGTTCCAGGGCTGTCTGCTTAGCCGGGAGTGCAGGCGGGGACGGAGGCCCGGGCCGGGCTCCCAGAGCCAGAGGCAGGCCCAATCCCCTCTCGGTCCTTCTGTTCTGCACCCTCCCTCACTTGGAGCTGCCTGTTGATTTAGAAGGCAGAGAGAGGTCTTCCACCTGCTGGTTCACTCCCCAAATGCCGACAACAGCCAGGGCTGGGCCAGGCTGAAGCCAGGAGCCCAGAACTTGATCCGGGTCTCCCATGCGAGTGGCAGGGACCCCATTACCTGAGCTATCACACTACCTCCCAGGGTGACCATTAGCAGGAAGCTGGAGTCGGAATGGAGCCAGGGATGGGACGCAGGTGCTGGGACAGGGCTTGCGAGGGTCTCAACTGCCAGGGTAAACACCCACCGCATGAGTCCCCTGCTGGTCACCACTCTTGGGAGAACTCCAGGGCATCCTGCTTTGCCGATGAGAGGACAGGAGGCTTCCACTGGGACTCAGCTGCGGACACGCAGCCAATGAGTGAGCTATGAGTGACAGATGGTGACTCCTGACCCAGGCTGTGTCCTGAACATCTGTCCACAGAAGTCATGGTTTGTTCTGGGTTCAGACATGAGTGACATGTCCCTGTTCAGGGTGCATCTGCAGGCTCACAGCCTGGAACCCTGAATAATGACAGCCCCCTGTGGAAGGCACCACAAACTAGAGGGTGCCACCGTATCGGGGCAGGTCTGGGGGAGGGAGCCTGTCACATAGGGCATTCTTCCAGCAGAGACAGGGGTGGAAGGCAGGACGCTGGGTGTTTCCCCACATCTGGAGAGGAGTGGTGTCAGGGGACAGACTGGGATCAGAGTGCAGGCAGTGGGAAGCCACGGGTAGTTCTTGAGCTAAGGCGTCCCAGCAGTGGGTGCTCACTGGCAAGGCTGTGGAAAGGGGAGGTCGGCTCTGGGACTTTTCAAAGTAGCTGCCAGCAGGGGCAGTTGGAGCCCACAGAGGGGCAGTGGGTGGGGGACAGGCATGGTGTGGGCAGTGCTGTGCCCTCAGTGCTGCTCTGGGGGCCTTGGCAGTGACTGAAGACACGGATCAAAGGTGCTTACAAAGCAGGGCATGCAGCTGGCGTGGCCAGAAGGCCATCTGGGTGTGGACACCGGCCAAGGCCTCCTACAAGCACGGTCACTTGCCCTGTGCTGCCGTCTTGTCCTGAGGAGGTCTGTGTTCCATTGCCCCTACTCCCCCACGCCCCCAGCTCGGGCACGAGTGTTTCCTGCCCTGGCAGCCGTGGGGCCAGCAGACTTGGGCAGGGTTTTGGTTTAAGCCTGGCCTCAGGGCCTGTGGGCCCCTTGCACTAGGCCCTGCCCTTCCCCGACACTGAGTGCTTCTCTGCTTCTCCAGGGAACCTTGGAGCAGCTGCACTGCCTCCTAGAGGGCCACCTCCTCACGCCTGCCCTGAGGGCAGGGCCCACGTGTTGCACAGAAAAAGGGAGAGAGAGCACACTCCTGTCTGCTGGTTCCCTACCCAAATGCCTGCATTGGCCTGTGTGGGGCTGGGTCAGGGCTGGGAGCCAAGAACCCCATCCAGGTCTCACGCATCGTGGCGGGGATCTGATCCTTGAGCCATCACCACTGCCTCCCTGGGCACCCAGTAGCAAGAGGCTGGAGTCAGGAGCAGAGCTGGATATGGAGCCTGGATGCTGGGCCTGGCCAAGGCCAGCAGAACGTGTGATAGAGATTTGTTTGTTAATGTCTTACTGTTGCTGATGCGACCACTGACCAAAGCCGCCCTGAGCTTCCTGTGGGAATACGTGATTTCTGAATCTCAGGCAAGCATGCGAGCTGTCGTCACCCCGTCTGCACGTGAGGACCTGGGACAGGCTGGGCCTGCAGGGTGACATCAGCATCTGCTCCCGGGCTGGCCGCTCTGAGGCTGCCTCTCTCCCTTCTGCTGGACGATCACCATCACAGTTCCCCAGATTGGAAAGATAATGATCAACTGCGCCGAGTGTGGGCTCAGGTGGTCGCCTGTGGGAAAGCCCTCTAAGGACCCAGCCCACCAGGGAGGTCTGCTTCGGCTGCCAGAGCTCTGATAAGGGCTCGCCTGGCCCTAGGCTGCTGGGCAGGAAGGCCTGTGGGGGGCCAGCACTGTGGCTTTGCTGCTCTGGGGTCTTCCGGCCCATAGGTGGCGCTGTCTGACCCGGCAACAGCCCAGCTGTGGATGGATGGATGACGAAGGGCAGCGGCTGGGCAGTCGCAGCCCTGCTCTGCCGTTTGTAGGAGTGGACCCTGGAAACCTCCTCAGTGGCCAAGGTGGGCTTTGTTAGACCAATCATGGTGCACCACCACGCGTGGGGCGCCACAAAGCCTGCTGGTCAGCAGCAGGTTCACGTAGATGGACACTGCAAGATGTCTCGCCATGTCCCTCGCAGAGAGAAAGGCATGTGTGGGGACCTGTGGTGCACAGATGACTCGGGGTTGGGGGAGAGACAGGTGGGCAGAGAGCGGGTGTCCCCAAACCGTGGCAGGGCTGTCCACGGGTGGTGAGGATTCCGGTGATTTTATTGTAACCTTACCTGTAATGTGTGTGTTTTCAGGAAACAAGCACACACGGGAAACAAGGCTGGTTTCCATGTAAAACGTC
The DNA here is from genome assembly GCF_051225735.1 of Oryctolagus cuniculus. NCBI lineage: Eukaryota > Metazoa > Chordata > Mammalia > Lagomorpha > Leporidae > Oryctolagus > Oryctolagus cuniculus. The sequence continues at coordinate 324,606 of NC_142878.1, forward strand.
ATCAGGACACATGAGGTCCTCGCTCACGGTGAGCTCCGGGCTCCTGAGGCTGCTCGTCCCTCTGGGAGCTCTGGGGTCACCTGTGCGCGGGGTCAGAGGCAGGAAAGGCCGAGGATGGCCTTGTGGGGGAGCTCAAGGCCAGGGAGGGCCCCAGCACCCTGACCCTGTCTCGGCCACACCCCTCCTGGCATCTCCAGACGCTTCCCTCTGCACAGATTCTGCTGAGCTGCAGGTCCCTGAACTTTCCTCTGAGATCAGAGATAAATGCAGTGGGCAGGAGGGAGGGGCTGGCCTTTCATTTGCAGCCTTTCCTGTTAATAACAATGTCTCATTAGAAAGCCTGCACCGGTGCCCACCCAGGTCCATCTGGGAGCAAGTGCACAGTGTGGGTTCTGCACCAGCGAGTGCTGTCAGAGCCAGAGCTGAGCTGGGAGAGCAGATGTCACCAAGACCGGGGGCCTTCCCTCGCCCAGCCTAAACACCACCGCACACCTTGGACAGCTGTACCTCCTGGCTCATTTGTCTCAGAGGGCAGCCAGCCAGGCGCTGTGGAGGGGTTCAGGGGTGAGGGGGAGCATTTCTGGGGCTGTGGGGACCTTGGTGGGGGGCACGGGAGGGCGGGGACCGTGGGCAGGAGTGGGAGAGACGCCTCTCTTTGGTTAATCCAGGAGCACCTGGCTCATCTTCTCCCCTCTCTTCCCCTCAGTCTCCTCTGCAGAACGAGACTGCCTCCTTTTTATTTATTTATTTATTTATTTATTTTTTTATTTTTGACAGGCAGAGTGGACAGTGAGAGAGAGAGACAGAGAGAGAAAGGTCTTCCTTTGCCGTTGGTTCACCCTCCAATGGCCGCCGCTGCAGCCGGCGCACCGCGCTGATCCGATGGCAGGAGCCAGGATCCAGGTGCTTTTCCTGGTCTCCCATGGGGTGCAGGGCCCAAGCACCTGGGCCATCCTCCACTGCACTCCCTGGCCATAGCAGAGAGCTGGCCTGGAAGAGGGGCAACCGGGACAGAATCCGGCGCCCCGACCGGGACTAGAACCTGGTGTGCCGGCGCTGCAAGGTGGAGGATTAGCCTATTGAGCCACGGCGCCGGCCCGAGACTGCCTCCTTTTGTGGTGTGCGTGCAGAGGTCTGCATGGGCGCATGTGGGGAGCAACTCGGACTAGACTAAGTTACTAGAATTAAGACTTATTCTATGCATCTGCTCTCCCACAATATGGCACTGGGAGAGGAGTAAAAACTTTTACACAGCTGCCTCCAGTTCAACCAGTAACCTGCAGGAGCTGATCCCGCTCCTGATTGGAGGAGAGCAGCGTACTCGGCGTGTGGGTAGCAGAGTTGGGATTGGTGGAAGAGGACTATAAAGGAGGAGAGAGACAACATGCACCAGGAACATCTAAGGGGAACACCTGAGCAGCCCCCGAGAGAGCCGGCCGGCGGTGTGCCGCTCCCCCGCGGAAGTGGGGAAAGTGGCAGGGGGAACCGCCCTTCCATGGAGGTGGAAGGGACGGTAGCCAACCCGGGAAGAACCAGCAGCAAACCCGGGGAGGGCCGAGCAGACAAAAGAACAGCGCAGGGTCCTGTGTCGTTCCTCCGCGAAGAGGGGGAGCGACAGGCGCACACATACATGTTTACATGCAACAGTGCTCTACACACGTTTACATATATGCACACATGTGCAAGCATGTGTGTGCCCTGGGCGCACACACAAGCATGTTTACATGTGTACACGCCTGTGCCAGTGTGTGCGTGTGTGCAGAGGGATGCTGGTGCTCTGGGCACACACACAAGCACGTTTATCTATATGTGTGGCTGTGCCAGTGTGTGCATGTGTGCAGAGGGATGCTGGTGCCCTGGGCGCACACACAAGCATGTTTACATGTGTACACGCCTGTGCCAGTGTGTGCGTGTGTGCAGAGGGATGCTGGTGCTCTGGGCGCACACACAAGCACGTTTATCTATATGTGTGGCTGTGCCAGTGTGTGCATGTGTGCAGAGGGATGCTGGTGCTCTGGGCACACACAAGCATGTTTACATGTGTACACGCCTGTGCCAGTGTGTGCGTGTGTGCAGAGGGATGCTGGTGCCCTGGGCACACACACAAGCATGTTTACATGTACACACGCCTGTGCAAGTGTGTGCGTGTGCTAGTGCTCTGGCCGTATGCATGGGAGGACTTGCTTGTTGTTGATGTAAACACGGTTTATCTTTCTGTCTGAAGACATCTCGATGCCTCTGAAGTTGCTGACCTCAGTCAAAGCTGGGCGTGTGTGAGGGGCTGATGACCACAGACTCCTGTCTCAGCCAGCAGTGGCTCTGACAGACGCCGGGACCAAGCACACATGTTCCCCTCTCGTCCTGCCTGAGGGCGCGGCTCGCTCCTGCTGCTCTGCGGTCAGGATGCCTCCTGTGCCTGTCTCACCTTTGACCCCTCCCTGGAGGTCCTGGCTGTTGTCTGGGGAGGGTGGGGCAGCTTTGTGGTCGGCTGGGCCACGTGGTGAGTCGCTGGTGCCTGTTGACCTGCGTGAAGCTGACGGAACGTTTTTCTGCAGAAAAGCAGGTGCCAAGGCTTGCACGTCCCCTGCAGAGGCCACTCTGGGGCTGCTCTGCAAGAAATGAGCACACATGTAGCACACACAGATACAAACATGTGAATAAGTGAGCACACGTGAAGCACACACAAACATATGGAATGCACATGGATATGAACATACATGCAGCACACGTGAAACCATAGACCCATGAAAGACATGAACACTCATGCAGCACACATGAGCACATGAGAACACATGAAGGCAGCTGTCAAGAGGTGAATCTGGAACCGTGCCCACGTGGTCCCTGGCGGCACGGTCTACACAGGGTTGCAGGTGTTTTGCAGAGGATGGGGTGGTAAATAATTCAGACTTTGCAGGCGGTGGTTCCTCACCACTGACTGCTGCCATGGGAAAGCATGCACGGGCGAGGGTGGCTGTGTCAACGAGATCTTATTACCTGAACGTCTGGGCCTATGCTGAGGGGCAGAGGGACCACCTCACAGGGGACCGCACTGTCCTGGAGTCCCTGAGAGCAGGCGTGGGCCGAGCAGTGGGAAGTTGGCCTGTGGGATCCGTCACCTTGGAGGAAGGGACCCTGTAAGCAGAGCTCCTGGTGGGCCTTGTGGTCAGGAGCAAAGGCCCAGCCCTGGACTTGCTGAGGCAGGTGGGGCAGCGTGCAGCCCCAGGCAGAACTGGGCCCATGGAGGCCACCACGAGCTGGGCCCCTGTCCCGTGAGGGTGTGGAAGTTGCAGAGCAAGGATTTTCCTTTGTGATTGCATTGCCACATGCACACGTACGACGCCCACAGGTGGTCTTGAGCACATTGTCACCTTTGCTGGACTGGAGGGAATGGGCAGAGACTGCATCCCCCACGAGGGCCAGGACCCCCATCCCTGTATTTGGAGATGTGCCTGAGTCATCCCCACCAGTCATCCTGGCCAGGGCCGGGCCACACCGAAACCAAGAGCTTCATGCAGGTCTTCTGCATGGGTGCAGGGGCCCAAGCACTTGGGCCGTCTTCCAGTGCTTTCCCAGGCTTTTCCCAGGCTTATTAGCAGGGAGCTGGATGGGAAGTGGAGCAGCCAGGACTCAAACCAGCACTCAAATGGGGATGCCAACACCGCAGACTGGCTTAACCTGCTATGCCACAGTGCTGGCCTCATGGAATTTCTGTGATATGAGGGAGTGGAGCTAGTTGCCTTGTTTTGATGGGGCAAAGGGGTGGGACCCAAGTGGTCATAGAACAGGAGAATCATGGGGACCCCATGGTCCCCTAATGCCCCATACTCCAGCCTGCTCCCAAGGCTGTCACTCCTGGAAGCCCTCAGTGTGGGAGGCAGCTTTTCTGCTTAGGTTCAGAGCTCCAGGTGCCAGCAGATGCCACCAGCCACCTGCTGATATCGGCCGGGGCTGTGTGCATCCTGCTGGTGGTGTGGGAGTCTCCTGTGTGGTATGCGTGGGGAGATAGGCTCTTAGCCTCTTGGGATCACACCTTCTTAGCGGAGCAGATCCTTGAAGTGACTCAAAACTCGGGCCACAGGCAGCAGCCAGGTGCTGGAAACGTGGAGAGAGTGGGTGACGCCTGTTTGCTGCCTGTATTCTCTCTGCTGGGACCACCCAAGTTTGTGCCCAAGCGAGCAGGGGGGCAGAAGGATGAGGGGGAGGGGTACTCTGAGAGATGGGGTAGAGGGAGTGCAGCCACACTGGGGCCGAAAGGGGTAGAGGCAGGAGGGCGAGGGCAGGGCCGTGTGCACCTGCTTTGTGTCCTCCCTCAGATTCTGCACAGAAGCTGACGCGGCACCGCGGACGTGGGTGCACAGCACCGGGTGGGAGCAGAGCTGGAGACGGCCTCACGCTGATCCCAGACTCGGGCGGGTGATGCTGAGGTGTGGTCGGAGGGCTCTGGCCCGGCTGGACGTCGAGCGGGCTTTCCTGAGCATGCGGCATTTGGTGGCTGCTGGGGGTGTGGGGTCTCTGGGACTGGTAGAAGGGGAGAAGCTAAGGGGGGGCAGGGAGAAGGGGCAGCCTCCGGGCCTCCTCATTTCCACCCAGGTAGCCTGGTGAGGCAGAAGGAAACAGGGGCCACGCTGGGAGTTGCAGGGACACTGTGAGGTTCGGCTTGGACCTGTGACTGATCCTGAGTGCTTGAGTGAGAATCACAGGAAGGAGCAAAGCAGCCCTGAGCCTGGGGGGTGAGCGTGGATTCACCCTGCGGGGGCTCCTGCGGCCACAGTCCAACCTGGGGCGGGGGGTGAGCACTGATTCACCCTGCGGGGGCTCCTGTGGCCACAGTCCAACCTGGGGCGGGGGGTGAGCACCGATTCACTCTGCGGGGGCTCCTGTGGCCACAGTCCAACCTGGGGCGGGGGGTGAGCACCAATTCACCCTGCGGGGGCTCCTGCAGCTGCAGTCCGAGCCCGGGCCTTAGCCCAGCACTGGCGCTTGGTGGCCGTGTCGTCTTGCACGTTCTCGTGGTGCCTCGTCAGCCTCCACGTGCAGTGCAGGGGTGAAGCTTCCTCCTGTGGGCGAGCTTTCCCTTGCAAGCTTGCAAGCGTTAACCTACAGTAGCACATGTCTTTTTATTGATTGTTTATTTGTGCAGGGTGCAGGCAGAGAGTGAGACTGAGACTGCCTACCTGGTTCACTCCCCACACGCCTGCACCGGCCAGGGCTGGACCAGGGCTGGAGCCGGGAGCCGGGTGTCAAGAGTCAGAAACTCACGTGGGTGGCAGGAGCTCAATTACTTGAGCTATCGCCGTGCTGCCCAGGGTCTGCCTTGGCGGGGAGTCGGGCCAGATCCCGCCCCAGCACTCGCCTCTGGAGCATGGGCCCTGCAGGTTCTGGGAGGCGCCTGGCACCTGGGTGGGCGTCTCGACCCAGGGTCCTCACATCGTGGCCTGGGAAGTCGCACCCTGGCCAGTGCCGTCCTGTTGACACCTTGAAGGTCTCAGGCATCTTTGAGCAGGGCCCCTGTCCCTTCAGCAGGGACGCCACTCCTGCCATGACACTTCCCTGATGCCACCCAGGTGGAGTCACCTGTGTGTTGCTCAATTGCAGCCCAGGTACGCGTGGCCAATGTGTGCTGGTGCTGGTGACTGTGTGTGAGGTCACCACAGATATCCGCACGAGGCTTCCATTCGTCTTGGGTGACAGTGGTGAGAAATGAAGTGGGACTGCAGCTCAGATGTGTAGGCATCCACGTAACCCCCCTCCCCTGTCGGTGGCCTCCCACCAGCTGCTCCACAGCCCAGCTACCACTGGGTGTCGGTGGCGTTTCTTATTTTCATCATTTCAGTGGTGTGACGTGTCTCCTGTCTTTCATTTCCTTAATGACGATGAGTTGAGCTTCTTTCCACACCTCTACTCACGTGTCTCCTTGGGTAAAGGGTCTTTTCAAGTCTTTTGCCCATTCCAAGATTGGCTTTGTTCTCTGTGTCAAGTGTTGAGTGTCTTAAACTCATGTTCTCGTTCTAGACAAGACAATCTGTGTGTCATGTGGTCAGCCCCCTGGAGCAGGGGTTCCACCTCCACTTCGGTCAAAAGCACTCAGGAAAGGGGTGGGTGCCATGGTGCAGTGGGCTGAGTGGCCGCTCGGACGCCCATGTCCCACAGCGTGTCCCCAGCTCGAGTCCCGACTGCTCCACTTCCAATCCAGCTCCCTGCTGATGCACCTGGGAAGGCAGCAGCTGAGGCCCAAGTGCTTGGGACCCTGCCACCCACAAGGGAGACCCAGATGGAGCTCCAGGCTCCTGGCTTCAGCCTGGCCCAGCTTTGGCTATTGGCACGCATTTGGGGGAGTGTGCCAGCAGGTTAAAGATCTCTCTCTCTCTCTCTTTCTCTGCTTTATAGATAAATAAATAAAATTTTTAAAGATTTATTTATTTTTATATGAAAGGCAGAGTGACAGAGAGGGAGAGCTTCAACCTGCTGGCTCATTCCTCAAAATGGCCAGGAGCCAGGAGCTCCATCCAGGTCTCCCATGTGGGTGCAGGGCCCCAAGCACTTGGCCATCTTCTGCTGCTTTCCCAGGCCATAGCAGGGAGCTGGATTGGAAGTAGAGCAGCCGGGAAACAAGCAGGTGCCTGTATGGGATGCTGGCATCGCCGGTGGCAGCTTTACCTGCTGCTCACAGCACTGCTCCAAGGCTATTTTCCTTCCAACTAATCTACATTCACCACCAATGAATTTGGGAAGAGTGGGGATGTGGGCGGGAGCGTTTTGGTGTGAGGTCGGGGTCAGCACAGGCCCCTGTACTGGGCCTTTAGGAAGAAACAGCTCCTTGAGCCCTGCATGGCTCCGAGAAGCCACAGCCCAGGGCCCCAGTCTCCGAGGCCCTGCAGGTGAGGGTGCCCCGGGTCATCGGGAGTGGGCCTGGGAGCTGCTTCCGGGTTTTCCTCAGGCACCTGGAGGTATCCGGGGCTGGACACCCAAGCTTTGTGTATCCGGAAGGCAGCTGCCCCATGGGGAAAGCCACTGAAGACGGTCACACAACAGCTGCCACGGGCAATCCCGAGGACCTTCTCTGTCTCCTCACTTCATCTCCCCCAATTTCCTCTTCTCCTCTGCCTTCTGCGTCTGTCCCCTCTCCCTGTCCCCTCCTTCTTCTCTTCAGAGTCACTGAGTTTCCCTTCCGCATGGCTTTAACTTGTCAGGCTGAGTGCTCCATGCTCTGTTCTGGAAACACAGGCTGGCGTCTCGGGTGTGGGATGGGGTTGGGGGCTTAGGGTGTCTCACGCTGGCCCGGAGCTGCTGGAGTCTCGGTTCCTTAGCACAGCCCTGCCCCCAAGAGCCAGGCAGCTGTCTGGTGGGCAGAGCCTTTTGATTGTCGCTTCCCGGGTTGGTGTGTTCCTGTGACAGAGCCTCCTGCCCCCAGCAGGCCAGAGGCAGCCCTGGTGCCCTCCCTCCCTGCCTCCTACCTACTCCTGTGGGAGGCACCGAGAGCAGGGTGGTCTGGGGAGCAGGTGTCAGCTACAGGGATGGTAGCCCGGAGGAGCGTGGAGACAGCCCGAGTGGGAAGCAGGTGCAGGCTGCGGGAGGCCTCATGGGAAGCTGCTCCCCGTCGGGTTCCCTCGCCATCCTTCTCAGCAGGGCCAGGTTTGCTGACGTCACCTCTTCCTCTTCCCCTTAAACAGAGAGGCAGTGGAGCCCAGCCAGAGCCTGTCCCGCGCCACGGCATCCGAGGGGACTTGATGCCAGGTCGGGCACACGTCTGCCGGTAGCAGGTGTGCTGTGGACGTCCTTGTTTGTTTTGGGTGTGTCTATGACCATGTTCACGTGAGGTTCAGGCGTGTGCAGGGCCCTCCTCACCAGGTTTCATGGGAGGCTGACCCAGAGCCCTGGGGAACCCCCATCCCGCCTGGCCGCCTGGGGCCGGGACCACGGCTTCTTCTGCCTCAGCCTTGGGGACACTTCAGCTCTCCCTGTGCATCCTGCCTGCTGCCCTTGCAGGGGCCACGGTGCCAGCTCCTGGGCCTCGAGCCTGCGGATCTTGGGGCCGGTCAGCCTCTGCCATCCCGCGAGCCGGCTCTGCACACACAGCCTCTGACTTTCTCTGGAGAATCCTGACGGTGTAGTGAGCCACGTCAGCATTCCATTTATTCACAGAAAAAAGAGTCCCTCCAGGGACAGACGGTAAGCAGACGATGAAAGTGCAGCGGCAGAGGGGGCGGATGCCAGGAGCCGCAGCCCTGCGCAGGAAGGGCAGGCTCAGGCGAGCAGCTGGCGCCGGCCTCTCGTCCTGCCCTTGGGGGCCGAGCTCAGAGGCCATGGGCGGCAGGGGCTCTCCTGCTGTCACGGAGCCCAGCAGCCTCACTGGCCAGAGGTCGCCTCTCGTGCACCCACTCCCCTCTTACAGAGGCTGCTGCAGAGGGGCTGCCATGCCTCAGCTTGGTCCCGGGGCCGTCCCTGAGCACAGCAGTGCCACCCGTGCGGCCCCCTCCCACCCTTGCACACCCTATGATTAGTGCAGCTGAAGGGGACTGGCTTCTAATTCTCTTTCATTTTAAGTAGTTGAAGTTTGAATAACTGAGCATGGCTGGTGACTGCGTGTTGGTGCAGTCTGCAGCCTTCTGCCTTGCAGTCTTGGAGGGAGGGAGAGACGGGGCAGGGACAGGGACAGACAGGGACGGAACATGAAGTTTCACACTCATTTGTTCCCCTTGCTGCATCAGAGTAAGGCCGTGGCCACACTGTGCTCCCAAAGTGAAGTCCAGGTGTGGTCAAGAGGGCAGGACTGTGACAGCACCTGGCCACAGGTGGTCCAGGAGGTCGGGCTGCTGGGGGCAGAGCGCTGGTCCCAGCTCAGGCTTGGGGAGTGGGCTCTGGCCTCTGGGGGCTCAGAAAGTGACAGGCCCCAGGCTTCAGGTCGTGGCCAGAGCCAGCTAGGACTGAGGCAAGGAACAGGGTGGGCCCTTGTCAGGGACCCCCTCTGCATCTCGGAGTGTGAGGGCTGCCGGGGACTCCCTGTCCCAGTGAGCCGAGCAGGGAGGACGCTACCACAGGCGTGGGAGAGTCACTGGTTTGTCCTGTCACTGACTCCCCTAGTGCGTGGGGGCCCCACACGGGATGAGGTGATGTTTTCCTCTGTCGACATTTTGATGTTCTTGAAAACCCACGCTCCCCCAGCTACTTCAGGCTAACAAGAGTACGGACGGCCGTCCTCCCCGACCCATCGCCGACCCCAGTATGGAAGGCAGGGGCAGGGCTCCCGAGTTCTAGACGTTACCTGCGACTGAGCCAAACCGGCTGCAGAGACTGTGCCAGGCTGGCCCTGGTGCAGAGCTCTGCCCGTGCTGGGCACAGGTCCAGTGCGGCGCTTCACGGGGGAGGAGGCCAGAGCAGGGCATCGAAGGTGCTGGGGCTGACCGGCAGTGACGAGGGGACGTGGTGGGCGCAGACCAGCCACAGCAAGAGGCAGCTGGAAAAGTTTGCTGGGCCAGGTTAGGAAGGTTGGGCGAAAGGGATTTGCCTTTGTCCTGGGCCATGGGAGGCGGCTCAGGGCTGTGGTGTGGGGCAGTGGCCATACTCTAAGTACACAGGGCCAGGCTGGGAGGATTTGGGGAAAGGGGAGGGGGCAGAGCAGGGGAGGCCACAGGATGGTCGAGAGAGCTTAATGGGGGCAGTGTGATGGCAGAGAGCACCTGGGGTACAGCGGGCAAGTGCGTGTCTGTGTGCACATGCAGGGAGAAAGGCCATTCAGAGGGAGGCGTGCACGTGTGTGTGTGAGTGTGTGTGTGAGAGAGAGAGAGAGAGCGCGCGCCAATGCAGGGGTTCAGAGGCCATGAGGAGGGCCATGTGTGTGCACATGTGAGTTTATGTATGTGCTTGTGCATGTACAGTGGATAGGGGCCACGGGGAGAGCCACATGTGTGTGTGTGTGTGTGTGTGTGTCAGCCTGTGTACCTGCAGGAGACAACTCTGTGTGCTTTTGTGTGCGTGTGGATCTATAGAGGGCAGAGACCACGGGGAGGGCCACTTGTGTTCACATGTGTGTGTGCCTGTGCTCCTGCAGGGAATAGAGACCATGGGGAGGGCCACATGTGTGCACACACGTATGTGTGCATGCACCTCTATAGAGGACAGGGACCACAGGGAGGGCCATGTGTGTGCACATGTGTGTTTGTGTACCTGTGCACCTGCAGGGTTGGGGGAGGGTCCATGGTCTACTCTGGGCCTGCTGGACAGGCCTGGCTCTTGGTCGTGGCCAGGCGGGTACTTGCTGCACATCAGATCCTGTGCTGCTCCATGCTCCTTCCATCTGAGGGAGGCCACGGCAGGCACAGAGCCCCTGATCCTGCATCTTGTGCATTTCAGACTGGGCCCTAGGGTCAGTCCTGGCCTCAGGAGAGAAGGCTGCTATGTGGACTGCCACGGGCAGCAGAGGCCGCTGGGAACTGTGAAGGCACCATGGGGAGAGCCTGCTGGGAGCAGCGACCTCTCCAAACTGGGTGTTTCGCCGACTCCTGTGCCCTTTACTGTGCACGGGAGGCAGGATGGTCAGATACACCACACGGCCGCAGGCTTCACAGGCTGCAGGCCAGGGCCCGTGGTCTCTGAGACACTCTGAGCCCAGGGAGAGGCTGAGGAGGGTGCGTGGGGCTGGTCTAGGGCTGAGGGCTGAGCTGGGGCCGCTGATCAGAGGGGTGACGGGGCTGTGGGGTCTCAGCAGAGACACAAGCACCTCAAATGCCAAAGTGCACCCTGGGGAGCATGTTGAGGCTCCCAGCCCTCGAGTCCTGAGCCAGGTCCCAGGGAGGAGCAGGTGGAAGGAGCCCCCACCCACGGCTGCAGCAGGCATCTCTTTGTCAGCTTCCCTGCCCAGCCTTTGAGCCTGTGCTCGGCATGGGGTGTGCACGAGGGGTGTGTGTCCAGCCCAGAGCAGGGCAGGGGAATTGCGATGTCCCTAAGTGTGGGGCCGAGCAGCTCTGGTCATTTTACTGAGGCACAGACCTGTCTTGCACACATCCCTGGGTTCCAGGTTCTGGGAGAAGGGGAGACCTGGGTGCTGTTCTCCCTGGCCAGGCTCTGCAGGACTGGGCAGCGGAGCCCTGACTTTGCACAGATGTGGCTTCCTAGGGCCCTGGTCCTCCTGTTCCCCTCAGCTTCCTCCCTCTCCAGGGCTCCTGTCAGAGCTGGTGCTCTGGGGCAGGGGCCATTTTCTGCCCTTCCTGCCTCAGGAGGCCACCATGCCCCCAGGCTTGTGGTGCTGGACGCTGCGCCTGTCTGGGCCCTGCTGCTGCCTCCCTTAGGAGTCAAATGCAGTTGCTCTGCAGTGCTGCTGCCCTGGGTGTGAGCACCTGCGTTCACAGGGGTCGCAGGTGCTGTGTCAGGGGGTGGAGCCTGTAGAGCCCTCTCATGTCCTGGAGGGGAGTCCTGCCCTCTGAGATTCCCCGCAAAGGGGAAGTGTTCTAATGACCCATGACATAGACTGGCCTCTGAAGAGTCCATCAAGGCTCTGGCCAGCCCTGACCCTGTGGGACTGAGGTCCTTGTGAGAAGAGATCAGGACACAGGCAGAATAGCCATGTGAGGAGGTAACAACACAGGCAGGATGGCCACGTGAGGCGGCCACAGCCACATGAGGAGGAAGTGACACAGGAAGGCCACACGAGGAGGAGCTGACATAGGAGGGCCACATGAGGAGGAGGTGGCACAGGCAGGACAGCCACATGAGGAGGAGGTGACAGGCAGGACAGCCACGTGAGGAGGAGGTGACAGGCAGGACAGCCATGAGAAGAGGATATGACACAGCAGGACAGCCATGTGAAGAAGGGGTGACGCTGGATGGCCACGTGAGGAGGCGGTGACACAGGCAGGCGGCCACGTGAGGAGGCGGTGAGATGTCGGTGTCTCCAGCCCTGTACACCTTGAGCTTTGACTTCCAGGTTCTGGGACCATGAGAAAACACAGCTCTGTTGTCCTAGCCCAGCTGGAGCCACAGAGACGAGCCAACCACGAGCTGGAGCAGTGCCCGGTGGACTCCGTCCTTTCTTCCCGTCCACGTTCTGGTCTTCCTTCTCTGAACAGAATGCTTTCAAAGACACATCCCTTTCCTTGCCTGCATTCCTGGATCTTTCTGGGTTCTGGAAGTGGATGGTGACTTATTTGGAGAGTGACTTGGTGAAGCTGAGACACCCAGAGGTGGGGAGTCCCCTGGCTGTGAAGTCAGGGGACCCTTGTGGGGGTCACTTGAAACACTTAGCACAGAGTGGTTTTCTCCTTGACCCTGAACCGAGGTCAGAGCAGCACTGGCAAAGAGGGTTGCCAGTCCCAAGTAGCCGTGGCGGCTGCCGGGGACCAGCGGGGTCCCTGTGCTGGGCTCTGCCCGTGGGCAGCGGGGTCCCTGTGCTGGGCTCTGCCCGTGGGCAGTGGGGTCCCTGTGCTGGGCTCTGCCCGTGGGCAGTGGGGTCCCTGTGCTGGGCTCTGCCCGTGGGGATCCATCAGTCCCAGGTCTCTTCCACCTCTCATTCCTGAGGCTCTTGGTAGCCAAAGGCTCAAGCAGACCTGGGAGCCAAGTGTCCCAGCGAGTCTGGGTCAGCTTCTGTCCCGCAGCCTTGAGCCCTGCAAACCTCTCATGGTCTCCTGTGCTTTCTCCATGGCTCCGTCTCCCCTTCACCCAGTGGTGGGGATGCCCTTGCAGCTGCCCTATCTCTGCAGGCTGAGCCGGGCGGGGGAAACTGGAGGGCGTCCTGCTTGGATCCACCCAGGCCTGCTCCTCGCGCAGCCCTGGGGGGTGTGGTGGGTTTGTTCTTTTTTAAAGGAAAGAGTGAGGCGTGTGTGTGTCTTTCTCCGGAGAAAGCATTTAAAACGCACGTGAAGCAAAGCGCCCATTTTATCTGTACTGCAGCTGATCCACCTCAGATGAAATGCATTACTTTTCTTAAGCAAAGCTGCGGGCCATTTATTAGCTGAGCTAATTAACCCACGGCCAGGGCCGGCTCCCTCTGATCACAACCTTCCCGCACCCTTCGCGGCGGTGCCACAGCACATATATTTATAAACGTGTGCGATGCAATAAGAACTATATTTATGGGGACAGCATCAATTTTTTTAGCCACAAAATCTGACCTACCTAGAACAGATGGAGCGAGAACTGGACTGTCAGCTTGGGCTGGAGGTGGGGCCTCCTCTCTTTAGCAAGAGTGTGTTTGGTTTAACCTTGTCGGGGCCTTCTCCTGAGGGGTGTCCTCTCCCACGGCTGGTTCAGTCCTCTCTGTGGCCAGGAAAGGGTGTGGAGGAAGTGCTGGGGTTTGGGCAGGGGCCTGTGGCCCATGGGGCAGAGGAAGGCTGAGGGTGGCCTGGTCCCAGAGGGACCTGGGTGCTGAGAGGAGGGGCGAGCTGGCTTTGGGCCATGGCGCACGACGATGACCCCGCGTGTGTGGTCAGACACGCATCTCTGGGTGGGGTGGGTGTGGGGAGGAAGCTGCTGGGGGAGTCGGGGCCTCCGTGGAGTGTGAGGGAAGGCAGGCAGGGAGGGACAGGTGCACGCCATTGTTGACCTTAACTTCCTGAATGTGTACTTGAACTACGTTGTGTGTATCTTATGGTAATTGAAACAAAGTGAACCTGTATAGTCTGTGGTGGTGCCACAGGCCAAGAAACCCAACCTGCGGGATTGGGACGAGCTAAGACACCCGAGAGCGACACCCGAGAGCGTGTGTCTGGCTCTGCCTTGGAAGAGGCAAACCAGGGCCTGAAACGAGGTTCTGGCTGCTGGTGCTTAGACTTGGAAATCGGAACTGGAGCCCTGTTCTCCAGACCCTGTCCCGTGAAGCAGATGACAGGAGGTCACGGCCTAGCTGGACACAGGGCAGGCACATGCGGCAGGGCTGTGCCCAGTGGGTGGGGCTGGCGGCAGCGGAGGGTGTAGTAGCTTGACTGCCGTCCCTAGTGTGCCTCCCCAGGCCCAGTGGCTGCCCTCAGCCTCCACCTCTGCAGGGGGGCCGGGGACCCGGCCTGGCGGGGTCTCCTCTTCCTAAAGGAGCTCCTGCTGGCACGCGGGCGACGCGTCCCATCTGGGCCTCTTGAGGGGGATTCAAGCCCTGTGGGCTTTGGGAGACAGAAACCAAGCCCCTGGGAGGCGTGGCACTGTGGATGAGCCACGCCCTCAGCTCGCCTCACTCTCCTGCTCCCTCTCTCCCCTCCACAGTCGGCTCTGCCTGCCACTCAGTCCAGGGCGCTTTCCCTGCGGGATGACCTCTCAAGTCTACCCGCGGGCTGTTGACACGGCCTAGGGGGTGCGACAGCCCGACTGGCTAGGCCCAGGACCCCTGCCCACCTCTGAAGCTGGGTGTGGGTGAGGCACAGGGAGGAGGGGTCTGGGAGAGGAGGTGGGCGCTGCCTCGGGAGCAGATGGTGTGAGGCATGTGAGAAGCTGCCCGGGCTTGGGGAACCCCTGAAACTGCCTCCTGGCACCACCGGCAGCGTCTCCCCTGTCTTCTGTCTGGTCAGCTGCTCTCCCTGGCTCCTGCAGCTTGCCCGTTTCAGAGACGGGAGTGTGGGCTCTGATTGACCCTCCCTGCTGTAGTACTCCCCGTATTGCCCTCTGCGTCCACCTGACCAGGGCCGCAGGAATGAGGCCCCTCCAACTCCCTTCTGTTGCCAGGTGCTTTCTTCTTGGCTGGGCCCATGGGACGGGCAGTGTTGACCGATTCCACGCTGTTCTTCACCCTCACACCTCCCAGACGTGCTGGCACTTCCAAATTAACGATGGCCCCGGGGCCTCTGCAGTGGTTCCAGCAGCGGGGTGGGGTGGGGGGCTGGTGAGGCCCCCAGCAGAAGGGACTGTCTTCCGGGGCAGGGCTGGGGCTGCCTCCTTGCCTGGACCGGCCCCTCTGGGACCTCATTCTGGAGGCGGAGGCAGGGCCTGACCTACCTTCTTCCTGCGAGGAGGAGAGGGAGAGGCGGAGGCCAGTGGGGTCGCCTGCAGGCAGCACTGCCCCTCACAGGTCTCCCCGTCTTCGTTGCTGGGAGGCTAAGGGTCACTGTCTGGCCCAGGGGCCCAGTTTCTGCTCTGAGCTCAGGCCTCTCCTGTGGCTGCCCTGGTGTGTCTCCACTGTGGTCAGAAATCTGATTTGCAAAGACTTTCTGTGGCCTGAGCCAGGCCCTCTCCTCTTCTCACTGGCCTCTCCCCTTTCCTGTCTTTTCTCAGCTGGAATCGATTCTCACTGGGCCTCTCCCCCGGCACAGCTCAGAACAGGAGGGCCAGCAAGCGTGTCCCTTAGCCTCTGACAAGCAGTGCCCATTGCCCATTGCACTCTCATATCTGGTGTGTGTGCACACACAACTGTGCAATGCATGGATGTTAATATACAAGCAGAAACATGTGTGTTGTGTGCACATGAGAGTATGCATATGTGTGTTGTATGTGCACACATGTGTACATTTTGAATGTGTGCTGCATGTACATAGGCTTTCATGCCTATGTTGTGTGTGCAGTGCTGTGCTATGTCTTCACATGTGTGCTGTGTGTGCCTACATGTGTGCACACGTGTTGTGGATGCACACTGCAGGGTGTGCACATGTATGCATGTTTGTGTGCTTGTGGCATGTGGGTAGGGAGATGCCCTGCACCAGCAGCCCTGTCCACAGCAGGCTCTGCTTAGGCCGCTGTGTGGGCTCCCCTTTTCCCCTGGGAACTGGTGGGGCAGGGAGAGCCGGCTCCCTCCTCAGCAGGGCGGGGCAGAGATTTTGGCTAGAACTGGAGCACACAGCTCCTCTCAGCCCCCCGACTTTGTTCTTCGGAGCATGCTGGGGGTGCGCCCAAGGCCTGGGCCTCTCCCTGGCAAAGGGAGCTCCCTGCGGTTTTGGCAAAGGGAGCCCCTGCAGATTTTAGTAGATTCTTTCCTTCTATGCCTCCACCCCCTGGCTGCCTGGGCTCCCCTTGCTTACCTGCACCGTCCTGACTCTGTCCTCCCCTCCCTGTTCCGCCGGCACACCGGATGCTGCCGCCTCATCCCAGGCCAAGCTGCTATGCACCCTGCCTCACCCGGCTTCCCTGCTGCCTGTGTCCATACCTCCTGCTGTCGGGGTGGGTGCCATGCACATGGTGCAGTGAGCCTTCCCACCGTGGGACTGGGGTTGATTTTAAGACTCTTCTGAGTTCCACAGATGCACTCGTAGCTGGGGGACAGCTTCGGCCACCTGCTGGGATGCTGCGGCTGCTCCCCTGACCCCGTCCACCATGCTGAGCTGCCCGGCTGCTCCCGGAGCTGGGCTTTCAGCTTCTTAACATAGGCGTCTCCTGCACTTCTGGGCCAGATCATTCCTTGTGTGTGTGTGCGGGGCAGGCGGGTGGGGCAGCAGCCTTGGATCTACCGCTGGGTACTGGGGCACCTTAGCGGACCTGTGCTGGGGCTCCGTTTCCTCCCACACCCTGCTGGCCTGGCTAACTCCTAACCCCACCCAGTGCTGGCCAGATGTCGGCTTCCATGAGACACCTTCTGGGTCCCCTCTGAGGCTCTTCTCTGTCCCATGTCTTCACGTCTCCTCATCTGCCACCGCCTACGCTGGTGTCACTGCCGTGCCCACTGTACTGTGGCCTGCTCAGGGGCAGAATCTGATTTGTTCTCCTATGTAACCCTGGCACGTGACAGTGCCTGGGGCACGTGTAGGTAGTCCCAGCGTGTAGGGCCGTGAGTAGAAGGTGAGGTGGATGGGAGTTGACAGATGGGTTTGTAGGTGGATGGATAATAGGATGGATGAGGCTGATGAATGTGTTAATAAGCAGAGGAGGGAAGAGGCGGGGCGGGTGGACGGAGGGGGTGGGCGGATAGGAGGGTTGATGGCATTTATGGCCAAGTCAGTGAATGGATAAACAGCCGGGAGTGTGGTCTGATGCGTGTGGTGGGGAGGGGGTGAGGAGATGAATGAGGAGACAGCCTGGGGGTGGGGGGGTGGTGAATGTAGGGTGAGAGCAGGGACCTGGGTTAACCCTGTGCAGGGGCTGAGAGTGGTTTGTGAGTGTGTGCAGGAGCTGGTGGAGGAGGGGCAGTGCCCTTCGTGCTGTGTGGACGATGTATCGAGTGGGAAGGAGACCGAGTGCCTGGGGCCAGGCCCTGGACCTGGAGCTGGCAGGAAGCCTGGTGTCTGGGCAGCCTCTGCGCAGGGAGGCCTTCAGAGCTCACCAGGGGATGCTCCTGGTGACGCTGGGCCAGCATGGCTCCTAACACGGGGTTGTGGTCCCAGTTTAATTTTAGAAACATGCTTATTTATTTGGAAGGCAGAGTTACAGAGAGACAGGGGAGAGAGAGACGGAGAGAGCTTCCATCCACTGGTTCACTCCTCAGATGGCAGCAGCAGCCAGGGCTGGGCCAGGCTGAAGCAGGAGCCAGGAGTTCCATTCAGGTCTCCCACGTGGGTAGCAGAAACCCAAGGACTTGACCCATCACTGCTGCCTTCCCAGGCTCATTAGCAGGAAGCTGGATGAGGAGTGGAGCAGCTTGGGCTGGGACTCGTGCTCTGTTTGGGATGTGGGCGTCACAGTGGGTCGCGTCCCTGTGCCACAGCACCTGTCCTTCAGCCCACTGTAGACATGGAAACTGAACCGTTGTGGGGAGGGGTCCCAGCTTGCTCTGCTCTGTGCCACTGGGCCCAGCACAGCCTGGCCAGGGGCTGGTGGAGGCTTCCACACAGCTCAGCAGGCAGGGGCCGCACGTGGAGGCAGACAGCTGTGTGGGCCAGGTGGGACCCAGGGAACCCCAGCCTCAGCTTCCTCTCCCAGTTCCCATGGCACTGACGGGTGGGCGGGCGTGGGCAAGTGGCGCGCTCCTCCACTTACTGTCACGGATGGCACCCGTGTCCTGCTGCCTCCATCACCTCCGTGTGAGGAAGGGGCCTGGGCCCCAGTGGATCAGTAAACATTAGGGGCTTGGGGGGCTCCCACCCTTTGCCCAGTGGTTAGAGGCTTCAGTGACCCCTGAGTCCATGCAGCTGTAGGGACCATCCAGGGCCCCCGAGATCTGTCCACTCTGCCTGCTGCCCTCCTGAGCTGAAGGGTGGGGTCCCGGGCAGGGGCTGAGCCTCTCGCTGGAGTGAGGGCCCTGAACCTCCGTGTGGCTCCGTGAGGGTCCGGGACTCAGCTGCTCCCTCTTTCTGGCAGTAGCAGGCAGGCAGGGGCGCAGGTGCCACCAACCTCAGCTTGGAGTTGCCTTGTGCCGGGACGCGGAAGACACCCGGGTGCTGGGGGGCAGGGGAGGGCGGTCAGTCTGGACGTGAAGGGGATGGAAGCTGAGGGCGGGTCTGTCCAGACGGCGGTGGAAAGGTCAGTGGCAGAGGCCACTGCAGGACAGCCCAGGGAGCTGGAAGCAAGGGAGAGCATCCACAGCACAGCCAGGACCGGCGGTCGTGGTGTCAGCTGGCCGGAGGCAGCACCGCAGGACGGATGCCAGGCAGGGAGGAGCCTCCCTAGATCAGAACCCAGGGTGACGCTGGGGTCACGCCTCAGAGCCGGGGCCAAGCAGGGAGCTGCTGCAGTGGGCGCGTGGAGCCGCATTCGCCCATCTGCAGGCAGCAGCCTGGGGACCTGTGGCCTGCAGGGCTCTGCGACTCAGCTCAGGGACCTCTGGGGCCTGGGAGGGGAGGGAGGGGCTATACTCGGATGCAGTTAGACAGCTGCCAGCCCCCAACGCGCCCCCGCCCTCCCCCTGCAGAGAGGCTCCCCCTTTATCCATTGCTGACCCCTGGAGTCTTCAGCACCTCAGGGAAGACTGGGGTGCGGGGCCCTTGGGGTAACGTCGGGGTTGGGGGGCAAGACCCCTGGGGTGGTGTAGGAGGTGGGGTGCAGGGCCCCTGGGGTGGTTTGGGAGTGGAGTACAGGACCCCTGGTGGTGTAGGAGGTGGGGTGCAGAGGTGCAGGCCCCTGGGGTGGCGTGGGGACTGGTGAGTAAAGCACAGGTAGGGCTGTGCCCTGTCTGATCCCCTGGCCTGGACACCTGAGCCACCCCCAGGGCCTCTGCTGACCGCCTGTCCTGCCCCTGCTCAGCCCGGAGCTGGCTGTGTCAGGGCTCTGGTTGCCGGCACAAGCCTCTGCCTTCACCAGCCCCTTGGCCTGAACCCCGTGATGCTAACCGTCTGGAAGGCAGACCGTGACCTTGATCTGCAGCTCATGTTCTTGACGGGTTTCGGGTTCACTTTGCCTGTGCACCAACACGCGTGTCTTATGTCTTGGGAAATTAAGTCCGAACAGGTCTGCTGGTGCTGGTGCCGGCGCCACTGGATCTAGGCAGTGCTGCCTGGTGTTCCTGCTCATCCCACACCCTGAGAGCAAAACACAGGACTCTGGGAAACTGTAGACACCGGCCACTGGCCCCGTGAAGAGGGTAAGAAGCCTGGCCTGGCCCAGGGAGCTGGAATGTTCCAGAACAGGGGTTTTGCTCTGATTCCAGGGCGCTCTGATGCACTCTGTGCCTCAGTTGGTAGACGTTTGCCCTTCCAGGTGCTGAGGCCGCCACGCCCGGTGGCTGGGTTGGCAGGGGCTCCTGGGGTGGGGCCCAGCTTGGGGGTGGTGGTTCTTCCTCTCTGTTTTGTAAGCCAGGGACACGGGTCTGGGGGACGGTTTGTGGGGAGGGGTCTGGGGATGTTCTGGCAGAGCCAAAGACAGGGAAGGGCCTTATCCTGCGGCCAAGGAGATGGCAAACCCACCACCGTGGTGTGGTCCTGGGGGGTGTTTCCAGGAGCTTCTGCACGTTTGCAAGGGGTCAGAGTGGAATTGGTGCAACTCAGCCAAGGCCGAGCTCGGGTTGGAGGCCAGTCCACAGGCAGGAGTGTGGGAGCCCTGGGGGGCACCTGCCACCAGCAGAAAGGGGCAAGAGGCCCAGAGGCTCCCCCGGCCTGAGCCCATGCACCCCTCCCCCCAGCCCACGTTCCCCCCCCTGAGGCCCCAGGCCCAGATGAGGAGATATGTTTGTGGGCAGACCCAGAGCCCTTTTGTTAAGCAAACATCGTGCATCCATTTAGCAGAAATAGCTCTGGAGCCGGGGAGGGGGTGTCCACAAAGCCATTTGCCGGGGAGGTGTCAGAAATAAATTTTACCACTGGAGTCTGCAGCATCTGATGAGTGAATTATTCAGTCGGGTGCCGCGCTCCCTGTGACCTCATTAGTAACCCCGAGGTGAGAGGGACGCATTAGCGCGACCACCAGGCTGCCGCGGAGGAGCGGAGTGGGCACCAGAGCGGATTAAAGTGCTTTACCAAGAACTGGGGCGGACGTAAGAACAGCGCGTGTTAACCCAGGCTCAGCAAGTAAACAGGCGCAGCAGGGGCGGGGCCTGCCTGGCGGGGCCCTGCCCGTGCGGTGCCCCTTCTCGGAGCACCAGCTCCTCCCGGGGTTGTGCCAGGAGAGCTGACCAACCGGGAGGCAGCGGTTCTGGGCTCTGTGTTGGGGAAGCCTCCGCCCCCTCCATGGACAATCCAGAGACACGCCCCACGTGGGAGCCACGGCCTGGCACCCAGCGTTCCAGCTCCTGCCCTGGAAGGCGGCCCGGTGGGTGTGGCTGGCACAGGCTGTGGTGCAGTCTGATCTCTCGACCCTGCTGAGGAACCACGTCCCCTTTGCATGTGCCAGACTCCATGCTCGGGCCTCGAGCCAGGCCTCTGGTCTACCTTGGGGTGGACTCAGTGGATGTGGGGTGGGAGGAGGCATGGGAAGGTGGCTCTGCTGGGCTCCCCAAGCCCCAGGTAGTGGACCCTGCCACGGAGGGCAGGTGGATTAGCAGCAAGTCCTGGCTCTGAAAGTGGATGTGTGAACACTTGTCCCAGGAAGCAAGGACAGCGGCTCAGCCCTGTCCACCATGGAGCTGCCCGAGCAGGGCCGCAGTCGCCCTGGTGAAAGCCAGAGCTGCCCGAGCAGGGCCGCAGTCGCCCTGGTGAAAGCCTTGGGGTCTGGTCCAGGCCCAGGTGGGAGAGGTGCAGGCGGAGACCGGGCTGCAGCTGCCGAGGGCATCTCCTCTCTCCTTTGTTGGGGATGGGACTCCAGGCCGGAGTTCAAGTCTGTCCCGGGAGACGCCAGCCCGTTAGTGACCGGTGTGTTTGCAGCTGCTTGTTCGGCAGCCGTCGCAAATGGATGCTAAAAGGCTCTGTGGTTCACTGATGGCCAGGGTCCTCTCCAGCCCATTCTTCATCCACTTCTCAGGGAAGCCACAAACCCTCACCGGCAGCCCTTGTGGCTGCCCTCACGTGGTGCTGGGTCCTAAGCCCTGCCTGCTCACAGCCCTCCAGTTGCAGCAACCCTAAGAACCGGAGCCCTGGCCCGGGCCCTGTGGCCTGGGGACTGGGCAAGGCCAGGGTTGCCTGTCCCCATTCCTGCCCCCTGCCTGAGCAGGCAGCGACGGGAGGGGCAGGTGCGTGTGGGAGCTGTAGGATCCCGAAGGCCCAGAAGAGTGGGTGGTTTGTGCAGGACACCCCCAGGAATGGGGCCTGAGCTCTGTGGTCATGTCACTTGGGGACCACCTGCACAGACCAGGTGTGGGATGACCACGTGGGGAGGGCAGGGCCTCCCTCACACACGCAGGCTCTCCACAGTTCAGAGTGGAGGCGGGGCGGCAGGAGAGCTGTCTTGGGCTCACTGACACCTGCTGGCACTGCACCACATAGACAGGCCTCGGCCATCAGCCTCAGGGACAGAAGCTGGTGCTGTAGGGCCCACCCACAGGAGCTGTCCCGAGCCCTCGGATCCACAGAGGCAGAAAGTGGTTGTCAGGCCCTGGGGTGTGTGGGGGTCTCGATGGCCAAGGGGTGTGACACTTCTTTGGGTGATGAGAATGTTCTAGAATTCACAGTAGAGATGGCTGCACTACTCTGAACGCAGATTTGTGAATGATGCACTTTAACCGGGCGATTGTACGGTGTGTGAATTACATCTCAGTTCAGCTGTGCGCCTTTTCCCTGACACCAAAGCGGGTGCCTGACCCTGTGCTGCGTGGCCTGAGTGGGCACAGGGATGTGAAAGGTGTGGGCTGCTAGGCACGGCCACAGTGGAGGCTCAGAAGGAAGAGGGCCCAGGCAGTGGACTCCACGTGGGACTGGGCAGTGGGCAGGGGCGTGGGGGAGGGAGCGCAGGTCCCGATCTGTGTGGACTTTACCTATTCCTGGCAACGCCCAGGTGTGCCCACCTGTTGGTGCATTTGGGCAGCCATGAACGCATAGCAGGCTGCTCCAAGTTTGTGAAGCGATCACTTCACTTTGCTTGTGCACTTGTAGGCCGGGAGTGCAGAAGGAGCGTGTTGGCAATGGGGCTGGCAGAGTCACGGGCGAGCTGCCTGCCTGCCTGCCTGCAGGAAGCAGGACTCACACACACGTGTGTTCAACCATGTGCTGCCTGTCAGCTGGGAGAGCCAGGCAGAACAGCACCTCCCCTCAGAGCCACACAGTGTCACTCCAGCCACGGTCACAGGACTGCGCCCCTGTGAGGGCGACAGTGGCCGGGCAGCGTCCTGGCCTGCACAGGACTGCTCCCCCGCGAGGGCGACTGTGGCTGGGAAGACATCCTGGCCCTCCGGGGTTCCTGTCGGCTGCCATGTGCACAGTGGCGCTGGCCGTCTGGCAGAACAGAGCATGAGCACTTATGTGATGGTCCGGGCAAACAGACGGCCACAGGGCCGCAGGCTGCTGTCCTCCCACCTTGCCCAAGAGCGGCTGAGGACCCAGGAGTGCAGGGATGTGGGGCGGAGGCGGCAGCAGCCTCAGGCGCACCAAGACCAGGCGGCGGGAGGCTCAGCTGGAAGCGGTGTGGCTCCGGAACTAGCGTTGCCCCCACTGGCACACCTGGGGTTTGTGGCCGAGCCGGAGCTGGGAAGCGCCGGGGCAGACGCCGGTACAGGAGCTCACACAGCTCCAGGCCAGGAGGCCAAGCTCGGGTCCTCAGTCCGGTTCCCTTTGCTTTCCTCGGAGCCACAGGCTCGTCCAGAACTACCATCCCGCCCCTGTCCTGGAAAAGCAGCCTGGGTCCGGGACTTTGGCGAAGTTGGAGTTGGGTTTCACTGCCACCCCTGCAGGGGGCTGTGGCGTTCGGGAGCTGAGGCTGCTAAGCGTCCTGCAGTGCATGGCGGCCCCAGCTCGTGAGGATGGGGAGGGGTGATGGGAGGACGCTGGGTCCAGCTGTGGTGTCTGAGGGTAGGAAGGAACCGGATTGGTCTGTGTTGCTGGGCTGCAGCCCATGATGAAGTCAGGATGGCTCTGTAGGGACAGACGTACGGACAGGGGGACGCCTGCTCCCCGCTCACTGTGGACCCTCCCTCTCCAGTTCCGCTGTCCACTGCTGATCTTGGCCGGGACATGGGCAAGGAGAGAAGACTGTTCCCGCTGAGCGGCTCAGGTGTTGGTGGTGGTGGTGAGAAGTGACTGCCTCCAGCCTCACCCCAAGGCAGGGGCGGTGTTCACGACCCCAGAAGCTCCTTGGAAGGGCTGCTGTTCGTGGGTGGCTGATTTCTTACTGGCTTTGCATTCCTGCATATGGCACGTATAATTTCTTATTTTTGAGACAGCATACAATCTGCCTATTTATAGACTCAAAAAGTTATGAACGGGAAAGATTGGATTTCGTGATGGATGGAAGGGAGGTGGGGTGGGGTCCCAGGGACTCAGCTGGGGTCAGGGGGATGTGTCTGGAGCAACGACAGAAACTCTGGGGCGGGGCCTGGATTCTGCTGCAGGGACTGCCGGCCAGGAGGGGCCAGGGCAGCTTCAAGAGCCAGGATCCAGAGGCTCTGGCTGGCCTTGGGCTGTGTCCACAGGGAGCCCAGGGCTGCTCCGGGCCAGGCCCACGGTCTGAGGTCTGGACCCAGTGCCCAGGAGCAGACTTGACTCCCTCAGAGGCTGGGACCTGAGAAGAGAGGCAAAGACAGGGAGGGGAAGGAAGGATGCCGGAGTGAGGGCACCCAGACAGGGAGGGGTGAGGGTGGGAGGGACCCACGGTGGAGTCCTCTCCTCCCCAGGTCTCTGCCCAGCCGGCTGGTGAGCTCCTGCGGCCCAGTGCACAGGCTGCAGGGAAGAGGGGAAGAGCAAGGCTGGGAGCTCGGGTGTGAGAGTGCACAGCGGGGGAGGGTGCACAGTGGGGGTGTACACTGCGAGGGGTGCACCACAGGGGAGGGTCATGGCAGGTAGGGGAGGGTGCACAGCAGAGGGGGTGCCCGACAGGCGAGGCTGCACCCCGCTCCCCACCACGTGCTTGCAGTTTCAGAGCCAGAGTGTCTGCTAGTCGGGGTCTCCGCTGAAACGTGGCCGCAGACTGCTCGCAGGGATTGTGCCTCAGCCCTGTTGCCGGGCCATCCGCTCAGACGTGGAACAGACAGCACATAATCCAGCTGCCTTGTGGCTGCCCGCCCCACGCAGTGCAGCCAACGTGTACTCCCAGCATCCTGGGGCCACTCGGAGACTGTGGGAGGCCGGGTAAGTGCATCGCAGGGGGCCAGAGACACTGGGGCCGATTCCCACTCTTGCTCCCGGGTTCCCACACCTGCTCCCAGGTTCCTACAACTCCTGCCACTCTCCAAGCTGGCTTTGAAGTCCTCTGTGTGCGTGGTGCCTCAGGTCTCTGGTGAGGTCGGCCTGTAGCTGAGCTATTCCACACCACCTCCTGGTCCTGCCTTGGCCTCTCTGGGTAGCAGACACTGCCCCCCAGCCTCACCTCTCTCTCTCTGACTGCACCGTTGTCCAGAGGTGTTCACCAGCACTCCTCAGCCGACAGGAATGTCTCTGTGCTACCCACGCAGTGCCATGACTGTGTGTGGCTACTGAGCAGCCATGCAGGGACACGGATCTGCCCCCCCCCCCCCCCCCACTGCAAGACCTGCTGGGACAGGATCCTGGGGATGGCTCAGCTCCACCAGTGACACCCACTGCCCTCACCCGGACACCCCCATCTGGTCCCAGATGGCCCCACCCCACTCCCTGTCCACACCTCCGGCAGAGGAGGCCGAGCCGGCCCTGCTGGTGCTGCCCACGCCCCCAGCAGGCACAGGCCGTGGGGAGTTCTGAACAATTTATGCGGCAGAACAGGGCACAGGCTTTTCCGCTCCCCCGCGAGTGCCTTCTCCAGTGGGTGGGTGCACTGTCACCGTCATCGTCGCCGTCACCGTCACCGCCACCCTCAGACAGCCGCCTGCCCACCAGCAGCCCCGCCCCCGCCTTTCTGCCGGTGCCGAGGATTCCACCAGGGATGCTGCGCTCAGCCGCCGTTTGGCGGAGTCCTGTGCCGGCGTTCTCTCTAGCCGGTGTTTACAGGGCTGCCTTTCCGGTGTGTGTGCGCCTGCCAGCTGGCACTGTTGCCCTTTGTCAAGGGGAGGCTGAGGTCCCGGTCAGTGGCTGCAGAAAGCCCAGAGCCGGCCTGCCAGTCCCAAGGCCTGAGCGTTCCTCCAGCTCCGCCTGCTTCTCCAGGGGCTCCGGTCAGCCAGAGGCCCCTCCGTGGAGCCCCTGGAAGAGGAAGGAGCCGGGGCCATCCAGTGAGGCTGCCCCCAAGCGCCGGGGAGGCTGCCCCCAAGCCGAGTCCCTGAGCTGCGGTCCAAAACCCTAGGGTGCTGAACGGCAGTGTGAGCTCCCACAGGGCACTCTGCCTGGGACTCACAGGCTGTCAGCTCGGTGGAGACCCTCGCCCTGTTCCTGGGCCTCTTCCTCATCTGCTTTGCTCTCTCCCAGCTGGGAGGGGCTGGGGCTGGGCTGAACACCAGGAAGAGTGTCTCCGGCTCCCTGGGCCTAGGTCTGGGACTGCCCAGAGTGGCTGGGAAGAAGGAGGGGGAGGGTTATAAGGGCTGGCACAGGAGGCCTCAACCCACCCCGCACGGGCAAGTGTGCCCCCCACGTGGGTGGTGTGACCCCTGAGTGCAGCCTCGGCCCACCCCGCACAGGCAGTGTGACCCATTCCTGGCACTTGGGTCCTCCAGGAAGACCCTGAGGTCTCTCTATGATCTTGCTCCCTCTGCCTCTCTCTTGCTCCGGGGCACAGACGCTGTCGCTGGGTCTGGCTGCCTGTGGCCTTCTCATCCCCCAGGGCATCCATTTGCCTCCTGGCCCTGCACGAGGGCTGGGGCCTAGGAGGCTGGGTTGTGGGGCCAGGCCCAGCACTGTCCAGGGCAGGCAGCAGCTCGGCCCCCGCCCTCCCCGCTGTGGCCGGCAGGTGGCGCTCAATGCCAGCAAGGCCCGGTAGTTGGAACCGGCCCGCTGCTGGGGCTGCTGGGGGCTCTCCGTGCAGCCCCCAGGGTAGGGCTTAGGTGCTGCAGGCTTGAGGGTCCTGTGGGTGGTCCAGGCAGGCAGCTGGATGGCAGCCTACCCATCCTCCTCCCTAGGCGGGACCCCTCCTTGGTGCCAGGGCGCAGTCTTGGGATCTCGACGGTGGCTCCCACAGCCTGCAGGGCAGGTTGGCCCGGGGCTCCCTGAATCCCCCCTCCTGGCAGGTCTTTCCCCAGGCGCGTGGTGTCCTGTGCAGGCAGAGGGAGGCCATGAGCGTGGGGCAGTCCTCCAGGGGTGCAGAGCTTGGAGAGGCTGCCCTTTGGGGTGGGTTGGCTGAAAGTGGCTGGGCGCCCGGGCAGGTGCTCCAGGTATGGGGGGGCAGGAGCCCAGCGCCTGCCTGGCTGTCACTCAGCACTCAGCACCCAGGCCCAGGCCAGAGCTCTGGGGCCTGTGCAGTTGTACTGTGGACAGAGACCATGCCCATCGCACTTGTAGTTGGTTCCAAGTGGGGAAGGGGCAGGTGGGCTCTGGATACTTGGCAGCGGGGACAACCATGAGGGGGTGGAAAAGGCCAGAGGGAAGCCGAGGCTGCGTGCTGCTCCCAGCCAGGGTCAGCGTGGTCTGTGAGCTCCCAGACTGTGGCCTCTGGCTTCCCACTGGAGTGCTCCATTCAGCTCCAGGGACCCTCAGCTGGGACTCGTCCCCTGGTTGCCTCCCACTCTCTGCCTCCATCCGCCAGAGCCAGAGCGCCCGCTGACACACACACGTGGGCAGCAAGCAGGACGAGGCTCCAAGAGGCAGAGTTGGGGGCACTAGGAAGGGGGGTTGGGGGCCAAGATGGATCTGCAGGGGTTCCCGGGAGTTTGCAGCTCCGTGTTTGCTTCTGGAGAAGCCAGCGTCTCTGTCGTCTGTGCCGGGGCTCCGCAGCTGTAAGAGTCATGACCTCCCAGCACTGCCCATGCTGCTGGCCCCGCTCCTGGCCTGCCCACTTCATAGCTTGCAGCCTGCGATCAGCCTCTCTAAGCATGTGGTTCCTCACCCACAAGGACCTCGCTGGGGGAGGGAGGTGACAGGCAGCTGGCCCAGCCTCTCCTCTCCCTCCACTCCTCTCAGGCCGGGGAGGGGGCTGGGCAGCTCCAGGTTCAGGGTTCCTGGCTAGGCTTCCCTTGTAGGCCACTAGGGGCATATCAGGAGTGGTCGGTGTTGGTGTCCACCCTAGCCCAGTATCCCATGCCCATCTGTCCCAGCAGGGAGTCTGTGGGAGCCCCGGTCACTTGCAGGCCAGCAGCAGGAGGTGCAGACAGGACCTGAGTCAGCTCCCAGGGCCTTGATGCAGAGGCCCCCAGGCCCTCCCACCAGGCTCCCAATGGGCCTGGTCCTCCTCCACTGAGCTGGCTGGCTGATTTGCAGCCCATGGCTTGGCCCAGGCCGGTGTCCCAGATGTATCTGGGGTGGGGGTGGGCAGGGGACGAGACAACGTCCCCATCACACCTGGGTGGGCTTCTCTGACCCCCTGGTCCCAGTGTCCCCAGGAAAGGCCCCCTGGATTGCACCCCCTGAAGGAAACGTAGGAGTCTTTGGGAGCTGTGCCCCCTCAAACCCGGCCCCAGCAGGAGGCACTGGGAGCCTCCTCTGTCCAATCCCTGTCTGCAGCCCCGCCCGCTCACAGCCCACTTCAGGTGGGCACCAGCCAGCCTGCAGCCCCGCCCGCTCACAGCCCACTTCAGGTGGGCACCAGCCAGCCTGCAGCCCCGCCCGCTCACAGCCCACTTCAGGTGGGCACCGGCCAGCCTGCAGCCCTGCCCACTCCACAGCCCACGTCAGGTGGGCACCGGCCAGCCTGCAACCCTGCCCACTCCACAGCCCACTTCAGGTGGGCACCGGCCAGCCTGCAGCCCCGCCCGCTCACAGCCCACTTCAGGTGGGCACCGGCCAGCCTGCAACCCTGCCCACTCCACAGCCCACGTCAGGTGGGCACTGCCAGCCTGCAACCCTGCCCACTCCACAGCCCACGTCAGGTGGGCACTGGCCAGCCTGCAGCCCCGCCCACTCCACAGCCCACTTCAGGTGGGCACCGGCCAGCCTGCAGCCCCGCCCGCTCACAGCCCACTTCAGGTGGGCACTGGCCAGCCTGCAACCACGCCCACTTCACAGCCCACTTCAGGTGGGCACCGGCCAGCCTGCAGCCCCGCCCGCTCACAGCCCACTTCCCCTGCGATCCTGAGAGTCACATTTTCGCGTCATCCCCGCATGCACGTGAAAATCCATTCTGGAGAGGAAGCAGGAAACAGCCACTGACCAATGCCCAGAGTTGCTGTGCTTGCTGAAACCGGGGAGGCTGTCAGCTGGGAGGGGACAGAGGTTCCTGGGGCCGACTGCCAGGGAGGTCGCGCGGCCCCGTAGGAGATGCCTGCCTCTGGCCCTGACCAGCTGAGCAGCCTTGTGGACCTGGATGCCAAGGACCTGTTTTTGTCTCTGTGACACGGCTGGGATGGAGAAGCAAGGGTTTGAACCAAATAAGTGCTGAACTTAGCGGGGGGCCACGGAGGTGGGCTGTGGCCCCAGGGTCTTCTCAAGCTTCCCAAGCCCCAGAGTCAGCTTCCTCCCAGGTGTTGGCTTTCCTCCGTGGGCAGGTGCACAGCTCGCTCACGCGGTAGGCGAAGCCCTTGTACACGTTCACACACCTCAGATGAGAGGCTGTGAGAAGCTCGGTGCCTGCTGCAGCACCCCCTCTCCGCCCACCTGCTCCTCCTTTTCTTCGGGGGGCGTGGAGGTGTGAGCCGTGCAGGTCTCTGGGCACTGCCATCTCATAGTTACGAATTGGTTATTTCTGGTGTGTGGGGGTGAGGCAGGGCTTGTGACAAACTGACCCAACCCAAAGGGTGGATTCTTCCTTCTTCCCGGAGCCCCGGGCAGCGGGGTGAGGGCAACACTGCGAGCTCAGTCACCGGGTGAGGTCAGAGCCACTGGTGCTGTGACCCCTGTGCCGGGGCATCCCTGGGACCCCATACCACGTGCACAGCCCCACCCGTGGCCCTGCTCACTTGCACAGCCTGGCACCTGACTCCCCACAGGCCCAGGTTCCTGCTGGCACCAGGGGGCCACAGCCGTGAATCTGCTGCTGCCCACGTCCCCCTGGCGCCCAGCACACACTTGTTCACCTCACATGAGATCAAAAATAAGCTCTCTCTGGAGCCCATTCAAAGGCCAAGGTGCCTCCTCTCTTCATTATTGATTTGTTTCTTACAGATAGATGCTGGGTAGGACACTTACCGCAGCCACCGTGCCCAGGGCCTACCTCATCCATGAGCCCTACTCTGCCTGTGGCTGGGCAGACGCAGAGAGCTGGGCATCAGGGTCCCACGGGCACTGTTCTTTTCCACCCCCCCCCCCACTCTGTCCTGTTATGCTAGAAAGAGCCTGGCCGGCGGTGAAGGACACAAGACTGGGGCCCTGCAGGGTAGGTGGCCTCTCCTTGCCCCGGCTCACCAGAGGGCAGCTGAGGAAGCAAGAGGAGGACCTGGGTTTCACGCCAGCCCCTGTGCGGCATTTGGGTGCCCGTGGACTGGTGCGTGGACACCCCTGACGGTTCTTGCACCATGAAACAGCGTGTGCCAGGATCCAGGGCCGTCATGTGTTTAAACAGGGCAGAGATGCCGCTGCCAGAACACGGCCCCGTCACCCAGCTAGGCCAGCCTCACTCGCCCAGCCTCCCCTCAGAGCTTGTGTGGCCCCAGCAGGCGCCCCCTTTGAGCACCCCACCCCTACACACACACCTTAGCCCTGTGGCCGCCACTCACCCAGGGGAGGTCTGACTTCCCAGGGAGTGCAGGGCTGGTCCCGGAAGGCGCTGGTGTGGGACCTGGATAGGGACAATGCCGCGGCTGTCAGTCCTGAGGGTGCTTGTGGAACGAGTCGCAGGAGGGAACAGCTGATTTTTGAGGGTCACCTGTCTGCCACCAGCTGCACAAACCCAGAATGTCTTGCAGCTGAGCCTCCAGGGCAGGTCTCTGGGACAGCCCCTCACCCACCATTCACACTCCGTTCACTCCACAGCTCTGGGAGTCAGGGCTCCCCAGGGCTGCCCCTTCCCCATGGCCACCTCCATCCCCGGTACCACCCCCTGCCGGATCTCCCAGGCTGGGCTTCCTGTTCTCTCGGTTCCCAGGCAGTGCAGCTGGTGCTTGGGCTGGGGAGGGGGCGGTGGACGCAGCCGAGCCTGTAGGAGGGGAGCTGTCTCTTGTTCCAAAGGCGAGCACGGCTTTCTGCACCCCCCCCCAGCATAACGCTTCCCCCAAATTCCCACGCTGGTGTTTCAGCAAATACTACTTTTTTTGGTTTTCCATTTGCTCTTGATACCTAGACATGTGTGCATTGTTCCTGGCGACCGCCAGTGCCAGGGATGACTGGAACACGTTGGTGATTTCTTGCCTTGCGTCCAGGTTGTGAGCAAGCCTCTGCCTCCTCCTCCCTGATCCCAAGGGTGCCGATAGCATCCCCTCTCCCCCCACTGCTGGGCCCGGGTGCCCCTTCCCCCACTGCTGAGCCTGGGTGCCCCTCTCCCCCCACTGCTGGGCCTGGGTGCCCCTCTCCCCCCACTGCTGAGCCTGGGTGCCCCCCCACTGCTGAGCCTGGGTGCCCCTCTCCCCCCACTGCTGGGCCTGGGTGCCCCTCTCCCCCCACTGCTGAGCCTGGGTGCCCTCCCCCACTGCTGAGCCTGGGTGCCCCTCTCCCCCCACTGCTGGGCCTGGGTGCCCCTCTCCCCACACTGCTGGGCCTGGGTGCCCTCCCCCTCACTGCTGGGCTCGGGTGCCCCTCTCCCCTCACTGCTGGGCCTGGGTGCCCCTCTCCCCCCACTGCTGGGCCTGGGTGCCCCTCTCCCCACACTGCTGAGCCTGGGTGCCCCTCTCCCCACACTGCTGAGCCTGGGTGCCCCTCTCCCCTCACTGCTGGGCTCGGGTGCCCCTCTCCCCACACTGCTGGGCCTGGGTGCCCTCCCCCACTGCTGAGCCCGGGTGCCCCTCTCCCCACACTGCTGGACCTGGGTGCCCCTCTCCCCACACTGCTGAGCCTGGGTGCCCTCCCCTACTGCTGGGCCTGGATGCCCCTTCCCCCCACCCTGCTGCTGGGCCTGGGTGCCACCCCAGCTGCTGGGCTTCTGCTGTTTCAGGAAATAGGGGCCAGGGTGGCTTCTTGTAAGCAGGGTGGGGCTTAGTGAGCCCCTCTGGTAACTCGTGGGGCCCCTGCCGAAGCCCTGGCTTTGGCTCATCACGTCCATTTCCTCACAGCAGTCTCCAAACCACAGCCATGACCAATGTCCAGGAGTGCACCTTTCAGATGGAATTCTGCACCTGAAGATCGGGCGGTGTGTGTGCGGGTGTTGCCTTGGCTTCCTGGCAGGATGTTTGGGGTGAAATACTAATGAGATGTGCAAAGGTCCTGGGGTCCACTGCCTGGTTAGCAGGATCCCAGGTCGTGCGTGTGTGGCTGGACATCCACACGGTGTTTCCTGCAGGCTAAGTTGTTGGGCCCTTCCCTCTGTGTTGAGGAGGAGGTGCAGGATCAGGGACGGGCAGTCCACGCACAGCGACCCAGCCTGGTGTGCTTTGTTGCTGGATGAGTGAACTAGCCCAGTGCTGGAGCTGAGCCCGGGTTGATAGTCGGAGCGAGAGGCTCAGGGCCAGGGCAGGGGTAGGTGCGGCCTGAGAGCAGGTGGAGGGAAGTGTGGCTGTGGGAGTGGGTCGGACGCCACGGGCTGAGAGGGACGATGGAGGACGGTGGGGCACAGGGGATAGGATGGGAAGTGGGTTCCGGGCCCGGCTTTCTGCAGTGGGGTTGCTGTCTGGGTTGTGTGCCCTGGGTCAGGCATTGTCCTGGAGGCTGCCTTCCAGCCTCCTCCGGGTTCAGGCCTGATGTGGGCACTCAGTGGCCTCTCTCTGTTCCCAGAAGCCCTTTCGCATTGGCGTCAAGCGTGATTCTGGGGGTGCAGGCAGTGGTCAGTCCCATATGCCACATGTGGATGAACATGGATTCAGGAAGCAAAAGGGGTCATTGGATCTCCCCCAAGATGTGTGCATCGGCTACTGGGCTGGTAGCAAGGCAGGCCTGGGGGACGCCGTGCACAGCAATCACACATGGGGAGGAGGGGCAGGGCAGGGTATGGGGCGGCCGTTCCTCCCACGGGTGCCCAAGAATGCCTGCTAGGTCCAGGCCTGGCTAAGGGGCCCAAAGGGCACTGGGAGGAGCCCCCGAGAGTGGGGATGGCGCCAGCTCCAGCTCCATCCCGGCAGCCTCTGAGCAGTGGGTCTCATGTAAGGCAGCGTGGGGGAGCCCACACCTGGAAAGTCACTGAGGGAGGCACCTGGGATGCGGGATGGGTGTGGGGGTGCCAGCCTCATGGCCTCCCCACACCTTGCCTGCTCAGCCCTGGGCTCCCCAGAAGCGAGATCTCTGACTCTGGACCTCTGGACAGGAGGCCTCTCCCAGGGCTCCCCCAGGAGCAGGCAGGATGTAGCCCAGCCTGCTCTGCCCTCTGCAGCTGCCTGCAGTCTGTGGGGACTCAGCGGCCCCTGCCCAGTAGGCGCGAAACCCACAAGGGGGCAGGGAGATGTTCCCCAGCCAGCTGGGCTCCTGGAGGTCCAGTAGTGAGCGGGGGCCAGGACAGGAGGGCACTGTAGGGCTGTGCAGCATGGTGGGTGCTGCCCTCAGCAGCCCACAGCCTGTGGATAACTTGCCTTTGTGGTGAGTTGGCTGTGGGGTGCTGCTGGCTGCAGGGGTGCCTGGCTGGGAAGAAAAACCCTGCAACACTGACATTACCCACAGCAGCCTGGTGGGGGCACTGCTGAGCTCAGTTTTGCAGGTGGGGAACCGGAGGCACGCACCTTCAGACCTTGGGCTCTGAGGCTGCCTCCGTGACTTTGGTGAATCTGGTCCCCTTTTGGTCCTTTCGGGGTGTATCTGGTCCTATGCCACATTTAGTTCTCCCATGGTGCCCATGGTGGCGCCCCAGAGCCTGTATGGAACTTGGCCATTGAGGAATACCCGTGAATTCCCAGTGAGCAGCAGAGGGGACCGGAGGCTGTGTTTCCAAGGGATGAGTGGGAGCTGAGGTGGGGTGGGGGCATCCTGCTGGCTTCTGGAACAGCCTGGACTTTTCTGCAGGGTTCCAGATGGGCGCCAGTCTCTTGCCACTGAAGGACAGCAGCAGGGACAGGCTGGGCACAGGGGCTGCACGGTGCTGCCTCAAAGGGGGTTGCACTGGATACTGGGGGTGGGTGTCCTCTTGCCATAGAGATTCTGTGCACATGTAGCCTGGGGTACACAGATCATGGGGCAGGCTGCCTGTCAGTGTCACTGCTGGGGACCCCAACCCCCCTCCCACACTGTGGCCAGGGCAGGGCTGGAGGTCTGGAGCCCCTTAAGAGTCTTCTGCCCCCTGCTGCCTGGTGGTAGCAGTTTACCTGAAATGGTGGGCTTGTGTCAGGGTCCCGAGCTGGGGCTCCTGGGGCCAGGTCCTCCTGCTTCCTGGGACACATTGACTGGGCTTTGTCTTCCAGGGACTTCTCAATAAAATCTCCCACCCTGGCCTCCCACCAGGCTTCTGGGGTCATCCCCCGCCCAGGCTGGCCTTGACCAGGCAGCTCAGCGGGCAGCAGGCCCCTGCCCAGTATGGGCCCAGGGCACTGGGTCCTGTTTGTGCCCAGAAGAGCCATCTGGCAGCTCTTGGGTCTGGGCAGACCCTCTGGGGTCCCACATCCTGGGGTCCCAGCCCACTGGTGGGGTCTGCAAGGTGAGGCCCTGAGGACGGGGCTCGGGGTCAGCATGTTGTTCCCACCTCCCTCCCTCGAGAGTGGAGAAACCTCGATGCTCACACAGGAGCTCCATCTGCTAGGCCCCAGGGAGTCTTGGGAGCAGCCTGTCTTTCTAGCCCCTGGTACCACCGGTGTCTGCCTGGGGTCTTCCTGTCAGCAGGGGTACAGGAGTGGCCCCTGGTTGCAGGTGGAGGCTGCAGACTGCACCTACCCCCAGGACACTCACCATGAGCCTGGGACCCCCAGGACACCCTAGGCTGGGAGGGTCCTCTGCACGAGACCGTGCCGATGTCCTCACGTTGTCCGGCCTGTGCTGGTGTGCAGCTAGGAGGCCGACCCGTCTGTGGCACCCGGGGCAGGCCGCCACACTTCTCGTGTGTGGAGTGGAAGTTGAGGGTCTGGGCAAGGCCCTTGCACCTGGAATCCCCGGCTTGTTTTCCCCGATGGGACGCTGTCCCAGGAACCTGCCCATTCTGTCTGCAGGTCCACAGAATACTCCAGGCAGGAGGGCCCTCAGGGGCTGTGTACCTGTCAGCTCCCTGGGAGCAGCCCGGGGTGGGTGCTGGCTCAGGAGTCTGGGCTTCTCAGGCATTGCTTTTCCCACAGGCTTCCAGGCGACCAGGCGTCAGGGAGCTGCTCATTTCACAGATGTGAAAGCTGAGGCCTCTCACGGCCAGGCCCTCCTCTGTTTCCCAAAGCCCCTTCCTCCCTTCATGTTGCCACCTTCTGGGCAGGCCAGGCAGGCAGCACCCACAGCAGCCCTGGCTTCACGGCCCCCACTAACAGGGTCTCCAAATGGGATTTTAAGTTTATTTGTCCTGGGACCAGTGCTGTGGTACAGCAGGTTCTGTCCTGGCCTGCAGCACCGGTTCAAGTCCCAGCTGCTCCACTTCCCTCCCATCTCCCTGCTAAAGACCTGGGAAAGCACTGGAAGGCATCACCGGACCTGTCCAGCTCCAGCCATTGTGGCCACGTGGGGAGTAAACCAGTGTGTGGGAGAGCTCTCTGTGTCTCCCTCTCTCTGTAGCTCTTTGAAATAAAAAAAATCTACAAAAAAGTTTATTTGCCCTGACTTAGGGGTGCTTTGCCTTCTTCCTGGAAATGCCAAAAATCCTAAAAACGGTGGGCGGGGCACCTGTCAGACACAGCAGCTTTGGCGAGGCTGGGCTGAGCCAGGTACGAGCACAGAGTTGGCCTGCAGCGTCCGAGCGGCGGTTGGACAGTGGTTCCTGCCTCTTGGCCGCCTCCCCCTCCCCGGAGGCCAGGCCAGGTATTCGTGCCTCAGTTTCCCCGTTCTGCCGGACATCCTGACGCCGCCCAGGGGAGGGCCCGCGGAGCCGCAGGGAGATTCCCGGCTCTGGCCCAGGAGCTGGCGTGGGCGGCCCAGGCGGGCTCCGCTCTCGGTCCCCGCCTGCTGGCCGGAGGGCAGAATGCCAGTGTGGGGCCGAGGCCGCGGTGGTCACGGGGGTGAAGTGTCGGGCCGCGGGCAGTCGGGAGCTGCCTTCTACAGGCATGCGCCTTTCTTTGTTCCTTCCCGTCCAAGTTTGCGTCCGCGTGGGGCACGGGGCCCGCGCCCCCCCACCCTCCGTCCTGCGCGGTGCGCGACCTGCGTGGGAACGCGGGCGGGGGTCGCCCCTGCGAGGGTCGTTCCGCCGCCCGCTCTACCTCCCACAGCTCCCGCCTGCGGCACAGGCCGCGGCGTCCGCCCGCGCGGGCTCCCCGCCTCCTCTCCTCCAGCCGCGGCAGCGCTAGGGTTTTCTCGGCAAACGGCTCACCCTTTGCATTTTTACGTTTTATTAAAAAATAAAAAAATCCCTGCCAAGGCGGAACCAGGCCCCCTCCCCGGCGGGACCGGAGCTCGCGTCGAAGGCTGCACCTGCTCCGCGCCCCGGCCGGGCGCGAGAGGCCGGCTGTGCCGGTGCCGCGCGGCGCTCGCCAGAATGCCCCTTGCATCTCAATTTCCCGGCCGACGCTCGGGCACGCACGCCGCTCGCGCGCCCGGGGCCGAGCCCAGACGCCCCTCCCCGCCGAGCCCGGCCCCGCACACCCCCGGTTCGCCCCGACCCGGGTCCTCGCGGCCGCGGGCTGCGCCCCCACCCGGGCTCGGGAGCGCTGCCCGGTGGCCTCGGCCGCGCTCCCTCCACTTCCTCCCGCGGCCGGGATTGCAGCAGAATCGGGCAGCGCGAGGGCCAGAAAGTGGGAAGGAGGGCGCCACCCCCCCACCGGGAGCGCGGCCGTCTCCTTCCCGCACGGCGCCCCCGTAACTTTCCCCTCCGCCTCAGTTTCCCCGGCTGCGGCGGGCACGGGGCGCGGGCGCGGGGCGGGCGAGCGCGCGGCTGCGGCGCCGAGAGGGAGCCGCGAGCGGCGAGTGGGTGGGTGGGTGGGTGGGGAGGGAGGAGGAGAGGGCGGGCGGCGGAGGGTGTGGGCAGCGAGGGAGGGGGCGATCCCGCGCTCCTGCCGCTCCCAGCCGCGCGAGGGCGGGGAGGAGCGGGCCGAGGAAGACGCTCCGGCCGGCCGTGCGTCCCCGAGCCTCGGGCGCTCGCGCAGTTGTGCAGGCGCGCGCGAGCCCTCCGCGGCGGCGGCTGCGGCTCCGGCTGCGCCTTCCCGGTCCCCAGCTCCGGTGTGCGCGCCGGCGCGGAGCGTGTGCCTGGCAGGTGTGTCCGCCGTGACTCTGCCCAGGAGGTGGGACTTGGTGACTTTCGCACCATTTCGCCTCTTCCCTGCCCGGCCTCCCACCGTCCGCGGCGACCTGAGAAGTCTCGGCGCCGGGGAGCGCGCCCCGCTCGCCTGCAGCCGGGCCCGCGGCCGGGGCGCCGCGCCGCCACCATGCCCGGCAGCCCGCGCCCCTAGGCGCTGCCCGGCTCGGCCCGCGGCGGCCGCGATGGTCTCGGGCGCCGGAGGACCTAGCGGCTGAGCGCCCGGCGTCCCCGAGGCAGGGCCCCCTCCCCTCCCCCGCGTCTTTGTCTGGTCCCCCGCTCTCCCCGCTCCGCACCCCACCCCCTCTCCTCTCCGCCACCTCTGTTTTAGAAGCAGCCACCGGAGATGGATGTCTCGCTCTGCCCAGCCAAGTGCAGCTTCTGGCGGATGCTTCTGCTGGGCAGCGTCTGGCTGGACTACGTGGGCTCGGCGCTGGCCTGCCCGGCCAACTGCGCCTGCAGCCGGACCGAGATCAATTGCCGGCGGCCGGACGACGGGAGTCTCTTCCCGCTGCTGGAGGGGCAGGATTCGGGGAGCAGCAACGGGAACGCCAGCGCCAACATCACCGACATCTCCAGGAACATCACCTCCATGTAAGTCGGCCGCTCCCGAGCCCGCCCGGGCGCCGGCCCCGCGCCCGCGCCCGCCCCGGCCCTGCGCCCGCCCCGGCTCGCCGCTGCCGGCGCTGGCGCGCACCAGGCTCGCCCGGGCTCGGGAGATGCTGGGGCCGCGTCTCCAGGTGGCTCGGGCCCTGGCGAGGCGCGACCCGCGGGCTGCGTGCGCCTCTCCGGGGAGGGACCCCCAGGGCCCCGGGAGCAGGGCCCCGCGCGCGCCCCCACCGCGGACCCGGGCCGGCCGCGAATGGGGTTCGTTGCCCCCGCGGCGGAGCAACAGTTTGGCCGCGCTCAAGTGGCGTAAAGTGCCCGGGCTCAGCGCCCCAGCAGCGGCGGCGCACGGCTGCGGGGAGGTGGCGGGCGGGGGCGGCCGCGACCCGCCAAGGGCCCCTCCGTTGGCTTCTGGGGCCGGCGCGCTCGGCCGCGAGTAAACAAGTTGGGAGCCGGCTACTGGGGAGACCCAGGCCGCCGCGGACGGGACGCCCACCGCTTCCCTCTCGCGCCGCCCCCGCCCCGCCAGCCCTGGTTCGGGCATTTGCGAGGCACTCCGGGCTCCCCCCATGCCTCCCTGTCTGGGCTCAGGTCACTGCTCAGGGCAGTCGGAATCGAGTAGAGGGCGCGTGTTTTGGGGAAAGGGCTTCTCCCGGGGAGCTGGCAGATGGTTTATTCTGAGACGTGGACTCTGGCGGTTGCCAGGTTCTGCCCTGTCTGAGACCCAGGCCTGCTGCTTTATTCTGGGGGCCCACAGGGAGGCAGAGGGAGCCAGAGGGCCTGCGGGGGCTCCCTCCACCCCGATCTGTGACCCCTCCCCCACGCCCTGGCGGTGGTCGGAGTCCGCCTGTGCGGCAGGAGCTGCTGGGGTCCGAGAACGCCCGACTGTGGATCCTGCCCCAGCGCCAGCCCTCAGCGGTGTGGCTGCCGAGCCGGCCGGAACTGCAGTCCCGCCAGCCCTCCTGGCTCCGTGGAGACCCTGTTTGCCTCCTGCCGCGACATGTGAGGGAAATGCAGAGGCCAGGCGATGTCCATGGCCGATGGCCGGGCGGAGGAGCCTGACCCGTATCTCAGCTCTGGGAAGGGGAGAGGCAGGCGGTCAGCAAAGCAGGCCTGGTCCAGACGTGCCCCTTCCTCCCTGCAGGCCACAGTGGCCCTGGTCCCTGGGATGCGGGAGGAGGGTCCCGAGTGAGACTGTCAGGGACGCTCACACTGGGACGCGCCCTGTCTGGGGGCTGTGGGGAGTGGAGGGAGCTTGGCGGCCAGCCCTTGTGTGCGTTGGGGGCTGGACCCAGGCATTACCAGGGGACTGGGCGGCCGGGGGTTGGGAAGAGGTGTCCGTCCGGTGCCCGCCCGGGTGCGGTGAGCTGTGTCTGGCTCTTCTGCTGGGGGATGCATGCCTCGGAGGAAGCCTGCGGGAGGCAGGGGTGCATGATCACGTCGCTCCTCCTGGCCACACGGAGGTGTCGCTCCCCTGAAAATGACGTGCGAGGAGTGGGCGCAGGCTTTCTGGGCTGCTGGGAAGGCTGGGGATGGGGGGCCAGGAGATGCGCAGGGACTGGATTCAGGACCCACCACGGGTCCCCCTCTTGTTTCGGGACTTGTGCTTGGCAGGCTCAGGACTCCTTTCCCTCAATCCTTCCGAGCCCCAGAGAGCAAGGGAATGGCCCCCCGCAGGGGCCGTGCTATGGCTCAGAGGTCAGAGCGCTGATGACCCCTCCCGGGCCTGTTATTTCTGGGCTGGTGTTGGGTGGCCCGGCCTGCTCCGGATGGAGGGAGCCGGGACGGGGTCACCCTGGCTGTCACCCTGAGCAAAAACAGCTTTTCCAGGTACTCTGGGACTGGAAGGGGGACTTGAGGGCCGAGAGGAGCCCCCGTCTGCCCTGGGGAGCACGGATTCACCCTCTTCCTGCCCCCCATCATGGCTAGACTGTGCTCGAGGATCTGGAGGAGCTGAGCTTTCCTTGTGGTTCTGCTCTGCAGGGCATTCTGGGTGGGGGGAGCCTGGCCCAGGGCTGCCTCTGCCGGGCTCCCCGCCCCCTTGGCCCCATCGGCATCAGGAGGGAAGCAGCTGCCAGGCGTCAGGGCAGAGGTGTGGTCTCACCTGCCCCTCCCAGAGCCAGGCTGCCGACCTCTTTCTGTTCTGCTCTGGAAACTCAGTAGCCGCGCCCAGAAGGGTCCATGGCAGCCACACCCGAGCAGACTGTGACGTCACAAAGCGGGAGCCAGTGGCCAGGCGGTGGCTGCCCGTCCCGTCCAGGCCAGGCCAGGGGGCTCCGTGGAAGCCCCACAGGGGAGAGGGTGGCGTCCCTGGGCCACGTGTTCCTGAGGCTGGCTAACCCCCAGGGACTTTGGGCTCGGTCACAACCTGTGCCCTCCCAGGGTCCTGGGGTGCAATGACTTTGTGGGCCCTTTGTTTTCTTGCCCTCCTGACAGCTGCCGAGGGGTCTCTGGGGGCCCTGCTGCCTCCTTGGTGCTCAGCCTTGCTAAGCATTGAGGGGGAGAGCCAGTTTTGGGGTTTACCATTGAGACTCAGGACCTGGTATGGTATGAACTGGGCCCCAGTGGAGGCTGGAGGTGCTCAGAGTCCTGGGGTGGGGCTAGGCCCAAGGTGTGGAGACAGATGTGACAGAGACACTTCCAGGTGGCCACTGGACTCCAGAGGCCCTAGGGCTGTGTGCTGAGTCCTCCCTCAGTGCAGCAGGTCTGCAGGACCCAGGGTGTCAGTCCTGCTGACTGGGGGACCTGGTGCCATGGCAGTTTTGGGCGACACCAGCCCAGCTTGGTTTTAGGTTTGAGGCCCTGTCTGCTGGCCCCAGGAGGGCTGAGCTGGGCCCAGAGGCTCTCAGGGCTCTGCGGCTGAAGTGTAGGTACAAGGGCAGGGCCTGGTGCTGTCCGCCCCTCCGTGTGCCTTGCCAGGCTCTGCTGCCGGCACTCGTCTGTCTGACTCTGGCTGCTTGCTTGGGGTGTGGCTGGCTGGGGCCCTCCCTGGGGACGCTCCATGGAGTGGCTTTCTCAGGGGTCACAGCCTCGTGTCCAGACCCCTCGCCCCCGGCACCTGCAGTGGGAAAGCCCTCAGCCCCAGGGCAGTGCTGGAGACTGGCCTTTCTGGACCTGTGACTTCAGCTGTGAATCGAGGCCATGGGGCAGAGGCCTCTTCCAGCTGGGGCATGAGGCACCCTGGGCCCAAGGAGCGTCCGGAGAGGCCGGGCTGGGCACTTGTGGGCACTCCTTTCTGAGTGGTGATGGCTTGGGGCTGCTGCAGGAGGGCCTAGGGTGCCCCCATGAGCCATGGCTACCAGCCGCCCTCCGGTACCTTCCCTCCGGAAAAGACGCGGCCCCTGCACAGCGTGGAGTCCACTGCCCAGCTCAGGGCCAGCCTCGCTGAGAACATGGGGGGCTCTGGCTGGACTTCGAGGTTGCCTCGAGGTGTGCGTTCTGGCTGCTGCCACTCACCCTGGGCTGGGGCAGGAGGAGAGGGTGCTGCCAGCTCGGGGGAGCCTGGGAGCCTCTGTTTCAGGTTGTTCTTGCCTGGGAAAGGGGTGCCTCTTGTTTAATGCATGGATGGGCAGGTACATGGGCTTGGAGTGATAGCGCGGAGGGTGGGCAGGCCACAGGTGCTGCTGCTGCATGGACTCCATCCTTGGCGCTGTCCTAAAGGGGGTTGATTGGTGGGAGGTGAGCAGTTGTGGGTATGAGGCAGGGTCAGGCGGAGAGGGGGACCTGCCCTCTGTGGGCATCCAGCGACAGCAGGGCTCTGCAGGCGCCTCCTCCCTCACGCTACTGGGGGTGGGGGCAGCCCCTGCTGGGGTCCCAGGCGCTCCTAGGA
Organism: Oryctolagus cuniculus; assembly: GCF_051225735.1. Classification (NCBI taxonomy): domain Eukaryota; kingdom Metazoa; phylum Chordata; class Mammalia; order Lagomorpha; family Leporidae; genus Oryctolagus; species Oryctolagus cuniculus. The sequence continues at coordinate 365,743 of NC_142878.1, forward strand.
GCCGAGGGCCTTCTGCCCGCCCTGGCTGCTGCTCTGAGTAGTTGTCAAAGGCGGAGCCAACCCTCCACCATGTCCCCCTCGGGGGCAGTTTCCAAATGCAGGGTCCCCAGAGGCAGGAAGTATGTGGGCTGGCAGCCCCGGGGCTCTGAGCAGCCTGCAGCCCTCGCCAGTGAGGCATGAGCTCAGGAGGCCCTGCCAGCTCCCTTTGCACCCGGGCCTGGGGAATTGGAGTCCGCCCTTCCTCCCAGGCCTCAGCCCCAGCCCTGGCCCCGGTCCCTGCCCCCTTGGCCGTCAGAGAGGCCCCTGGGTCTGAGTGCTGGGGAGCATGGATTTCTGGCCCAGATGTGGTCACTGGTGCACTGTGGCAGCCTGGCCTCCTGTGCCCAGGAGGGTGTCTCCAGTGAGTGAGAGCCCCTCCCTCCCCTGGGCCTTGGTTTCCTGTCTCAGCTGCCTCCGGGTAGCCAGTCAGGACCACGGTGTAGCCTAACAGAGACGCCGCCAGGCCCAGACATGGTTCCTGTACTGTGATGGCCATGGTCCCTCAGAGAAGTGCTCCGCAGAGTTGACTGCGTTCCACACCTGGCTCCTGCATGGGGAGCTGTGCTGCCTCCCTCCGAGGCTGGCACACGTGGGTGCACACACATGAACACGGGTACACACACATGTCCCTGAGCATGAGAACACTGCCAGGGCAGTAGATTCTCCAGGCCGAAGGTCTAGAAGATTCTTCACTTTGCAACCCTCCAGTTCCCTGTGTGGGAACTGCCCTGGCTGGGCTTGGAGGGATGTGAATGGGACGGTGATGGGCGTGGACTGGCCAAACAATTCCGGGCAGCACAGCCTGGATGGGCCTCTAGCAGTGGGGGTGTCTGGTCTCTCCTCCTGCCCTGTTCCCGACAGCTCACCGGAGGCCGTGTCTCAGCCAAGTCCTCTTCTCAGGCCTCCCTGAGCACTGCCCAGCGTCCTGGCCTCTGAGGTGGGTCAGCCCTGCAGCCCAGGTGCCAGTGGATGCTGGCGGCGGTTCAGGGAGCTGGCGGCTGGGTCCCAGCCAGCTCCTCTCTGGGTTGAGGCGTGGTCAGCAGGACAATGGTCTTGGCTGCCCATGGCTGGAGAGAGCCTGGATGCAGTGGGCTGGGCAGGTTCTCCCAGCTCAAGCTTTGGGTCCAGGGCTGCCTTTGGATGCAGAGCAAAGGGGGTGCTGCAGGGCTGGGCCCTCCCTCCCGTCCCATCTCTGCCCTCCTGGCCCTCGGAGGCTCCACCTGCTACTCTGGTGTCAGCTGTGTCCCGGGAGCTGCGGGCAAGTGTTGAATGCACTCCACCCTGGCCTCTCTAATCTTGGTCTCCTCATCTGGGAGTTGAGGCCATCTCTGACCAGCCCAGCTCCCTGGGGGCCACAGGCCAGTGTCTTGTCTGCAGGACTGGGAGGGCGTGAGTTGGGGAGAAGCCTGCATCGTTGGACCATGGAGCTGTGCATCTGGGGAGGGCCTTGGTGGTAACTACGGCCAAGGCCAGTTTACAGAGGAAGGGCTGGTGGCTCAGGAGGGAGCAGCAATGGGGCCCAGTCACCTGGGGAGCGCTGGCTAGGCCTGAGCCTGGGCCTGTGCCCTGCCCTCTGCCGGCGTCTTTTTCAGGCACAGCGTGGAAAGGAGCCCTGAGCTGCTGCGGAGAGGGGCCAGGGTGCCTTGTAGGCTCCCAGGACACGGGCTTGTGGTGCTAGGCCCTGTGTGCACTGCACGCCTGGGAGGGCTCTGTGCCATGGTGCTCTGTGTCTAGACGCCCACTGGCCACCAGAGGGCAGCACACACAGGAGTCCCCGCAGGTGGCCTCCCTGGGCTGACCAGGGTTGCACCCAGCTTGCTCTGCCTCCTGTGTCTGCTGCCGGCCCCTGGGTGGGAGACTCCTGGAGTCTCCTGGACTCCTGGACTAGGCTTCGCGGAGGTGACTGGGGCAGGGTTCACCTGGAGCGGCCTCCTTCTCACCTGCATGATTGGCCGTGAGAGGCTACAGCACCTTTGCTCACGGGCAGTGGGGATGGTGAATGACAGTTCCTCTCTGGGAAGATCTCAGGCCGGACAGGGCCCCAGGAGAGGGACACAGGGGGCGGGTCAGAGCGAGGTGAGCTTTCTGCACCTCAGGCTGTCTGGTGGCTGCCCATGCCTGGGGTGTCTCTTCCTGTGCCCTAATCCGGGCTTGGGAACTACTGGACCTCCACGAGCTGCTCACACAGACCTGGCACTGACCGCGGGGGGGGGTCGGTGCCCTCTCATTACCTGCCTGGACCCTCTGTGTGCTCTCAGAGTTGACCCCGAGGGGTGGGCGTGCAGGTGCCTCGCAGACGAGGTGCCAGGCTTCCATGTCTGCTGCGGCCAGTCTTGCAGGTGTTGTCCTGGTTGCTGCACTGGTCCATCCACAAAGGGGCTTCCAGGATGGCCCTTGCCTCTGTGGGGGCTGCCCAGGGTGGCAGGTTGCCCCTCGGCTGTGCCCAGGCCCCCGCCACATTGCTGATGTCTTTTCTGGGCTGGAGATCAGGACGGTGCTGAAGTGTGAGCGTGCCCCAGGCCAGAGGTCGTCTGAGTCAAGGTCAGCAGCCGCAGGAAGCCTCAGGTCGCGGCGCCCACTGCGGCCTGGGCTGCTTTTTATTGATCCTCAGCTTTCTCATCTGAGAAATGGTGGTGATAAAAATAAGACAACAACAACAAAAGGCCATGGTGAGACTGCAGTGAGAGCCGTCCTTCCCCTCCCCTCCCCAGCCTCCTCCTCCCTGCTGCCCCAGCCCCTCCTGTTTCCGGTCCAGGCGGTGCGGTTGGAATGATTGGCAGGAAAGCTGGGGTCAGACAGCTTTGCGTCCTGCCTCTGCCCTGAGTGGCTTGGGGCAGGTGAAGTGTTCCACTGCACCTCAGTTTCCCTGTCTGAAAAGTCGGCCAGCAGTGCCCCTCTCTGCAGAGCGGTGGTGAGGACTGAGGCCATGGTGGTGCCTGGCAGGAGGCAGTGGGCGGAGCTGAGGGGGGCAACAGGAGATGGATGGGTGGATCACGTGTTTGGAAGGGGCTGTGGCACTGTCTTCAGGACAGGGAGGCAGGATGGGTTCCCCTAAGAGGAGACCCAGGTGTGGGCGCAGCCCAGGCAGGGCCCTTCTGTGGTCTCTGGGAACTCAGGAGCGCCTGGCCCGCTCGCCCCTTTACCACTGTTCTAGTCTTACGAGGCCTCCCAGCCAGTGGTGATGCCCTTGCTGCACTGAATGAGTCCCTCAGCCACCGGCGGGGCCCCAGGGCCAGCCCTGGTGGAAGCAATCTAGGAATCCAGTGGGAGGGGGTGGCCAAACCCCCCAGCCGGCAGGAGACTCCCAAGCACATTCATTCCATTTCCATGTTGCACCACAAGAGGGCACTAGACCACGATTGTGCGGGAGGGGGGCCCTTCTCCCCGGGATTGATGGTGGTCTGGGCCGCCAGGGTCTGTGAGGATCTGGGCAGCAGCCAAGTTTAACCACAGCCCAGGGCACTGAGACTCTGGGGGACCTGCGTGTGTAGTGCCAGGGTCGTGCAGTTGGGGTCAGATGCTGGTTCTAACCACCGCCTTCCCGGTTGCTTTACACGTAAGTAAGCTGCGTAGTTTCTCAGGTCTCACTCTTTTCACCTGTGAGTAAGGTGTTACTGGGAGGTGTTGCTGTGAGGATTAGATGATATATGCAGAAAATGTCTAGAACACGGTGGGTACAAAGATCGGCCAGCTGCCATTTTCTGGAGGAGGGACGAGGTGAAGCCGTCACTCAGGAGATGAGTGTGGGGTTCTGTTGGTCAGATGGGCTTGTTTTACTCTGGTTGCAGAGGGCAGCAGTGACCCTCAAGTTGCTGGCATGGAGATCAGCAGGTGTGTTCTGCTCTTGCAGGTGCTAATAGCAGGAGTGGCACAGGGTGAGGGACGGTGATGGTGGGGATGGTAGTGATGATGGTGGTGATGGTGATGGTGACAATGATGGTGGTAATGGTGATGGTGATGATGATGGGGATGATGGGGATGGTGATGGGGCGGTGATGGTGATGGTGGGGATGGGGCGGTGATGGTAGTGATGATGGTGATGATGGTGATGGTGATGGTGATGATGATGGTAGTGATGATAGTGATGATGATGGTGATGATGATGGTGGTGATGATGGTGATGATGGTGATGGTGACGGGGATAGTGATGATGATGATGGTGATGATGGTGATGGTGACGATGATGGGAGTGATGATGGTGATGATGATGGTGGTGATGGGGATGGGGATGGTGATGGTGGGGATGGTACTGATGATGGTGATGGGGCGGTGGTGGTAGTGATGATGGTGATGGTGGTGATGATGGTAGTGATGATGGTGGGGATGGTGGTGATGGTGGTGGGGATGGTGGTGATGGTGGGGATGGTGATGATGGTAGTGATGATGGTGATGGTTATGATGGTAGTAGTGATGATGGTGATGATGGTGATGGTGATAGTGGTGATGGTAGTGATGATGGTGATGATGGTAGTGATGATGGAGATGGTGATGATGCAGATGGTGATGGCAATGATGGCGATGGTGATGGTGATGGTGATGATGATGATGGTGATGGGGATAGTGATGATGATGATGATGGTGATGATGGTGATGGTGACGATGATGGGAGTGATGATGGTGATGATGGGGATGGGGATGGTGATGGTGGGGATGATGGTGATGATGGTGATGGGGCGGTGATGATGATGATGGTGATGATGGTGATGGTGATGATGGTAGTGATGATGGTGATGATGGTGATGGTGGTGATGATGGTAGTGATGATGGAGATGGTGATGATGGGGATGGTGATGATGGTAGTGATGATGGTGATGGTTATGATGGTAGTAGTGATGATGGTGATGATGGTGATGGTGATAGTGGTGATGGTAGTGATGGTGATGGTGGGGAAGCTGGGGCCAAATGAAACTGAATCTGGGTCTAGGGTGTTGGCTTTGGGGACCATCAACAGAACCGTGTGGTGGGTGCTGGTGGAGACTCTGAGGGCGTGTGTGTGATGCTGGCTGCTGTGGTGTTCCTTGCCTGAGCCCAGGGTGTCAGGTCACAGCTGGAGAGCAGTGTGTGCAGCTGACTGACTGCGGTGTCCCCAGCTGGTCCCGGCACCACATCCAGCTCTTGCTGGCATTTCCTGGGCGTGACTTTTTTGAGGTGCTGTAGTGCAGTCTGGTTGGCTGAGCCGGGAGACTCGTGGTTCCTGAGCCTCAGCACATTCACACGGTGCACGTCAGGGCTCGGCTGGTTCCTCCCGAGGGCTTCGCAGCTTGACGTTGAGTGTCCCTTACTGACGCGTGCAGGGTGGGGCCGCAGCCTGGAGGAGGAGGGGCCTGCGCCAGCAGAGGCCGCTCTGGGCTGGACCTCGCGTGTGCTCGGTGTGCGGGAGGCTGCGTGGCTGACGGCCTGGCTCCGGTACTTACTGTCAGCTTTGCTCCAGATTGCGCTCTGACTCCCTGCCACCTCCTCAGTGGCAGTTGTGTTAACAAACGCGGCGATAAGATGCCGCGTGGGAGGCAGCCGAGAAGGGGGAGTGGTGCGTGGGGCAGGGGTGAGTGCACTCCTGTGGCAGAAGCTCTGTCTTTGAGGCGCTGGGGAGAGGCAGCCGGGGCAGAGGAGGCCCTTGAGCTGCGGCTGCAGACAGAGGCCGGCCCGCGGGACAGAGGCCATGGCCCGCGGCTTCCTCCCCCTCTGGGAGGGCTCTGCCCTCGGGGACTTCCGGCTCCTGTCCCGTGGGCAGGTGATGGCTACGGCCGCATCCTTCTTTTGTCAAAGGCCATCTTCCGAGTGTGTAGTAGACAGGCTCCAGGACCTCCCACTGTGCGTGCCGAGCTGCAGCTGCACCTGGGCTGTGGGGTGCCTGCGTGTCTGGCCGCCTGCCAAGCCAGCGTGGATCTGGACCTTGTGGAAGCAGGGCCTGCACGTGCTTCCTCCCGCAGCACCCAGAGATGAGGAGTCTGCTGTGGCCCGGGCGCGGAGCCGAGCTCTCGTGTGGTTTGGAGTGGGTGGCGGAGACAGGTGCTGTAGGAATGACCCGAGCCCAGAGGCGGAACGCCAGGAGGTGCATCTGATGCGCAGGTATCTTTACTGTGTGGCCTCCCTGAGGGGCAGAGGTCTGGCTTCTCCCGTTGGTGGCCGTGGACTGAGTTGTCTGGGTCTCGCCTGCTTGTGGCAGCACCACGCGGGGCCGAGGCAGGTGAGTCCCTGGTCGTCTCTGGCCACCTTCTGCCTGTGTGAGACAAAGGCCCAGGGCAAGTGGTTTATTTTGAAGGTGACTCCGGAAGCCTGTGGGGGATGGGGCAGGGAAGAGCGTGAAGCCAGGGACAAATGAGCTCAGGGGCTCACGAGGTCGCGTTTGCTCCTCTGTGGGTGCCCTTGTTCAGCGTGGCCATGTCTGAAGGCTGCAACGGCCACCACCTAGCGAGAGTCGTGGTCCGTGTGGGCCGACACGAGGGCTGTGCTGTTCCTGGGGCCTGGGTTGCGTGAGCTCAGGTGGCACCTTGGTTCCTGGTGCTGCTCACTGGGAGGGAGGTGGGCCAGCTGTGCTGAGGGGAGGTCCCATGGCTCCCACAGCCACATTCCTGGGAAGAGTCCATCAGGGGTACCTGGGCTGGTGGGAGATTCGCTCCTGGAGGCGAGGACGGCTGGGCCCAGCCTCCTGCTCCTAGCACCCCACTGACCCTGGCCAGCTGGCCACCAGCCCAGGTGCACCTGCTCAGGCCATCCTCCCTATGGCCAGCTCAGAGCAGCGTTTCAGACCCTGGGGAGCTGCAGTGGCAGGAAGTGACCTCACACACCCTGACCTGTAGGCTTCCTTTTCCTGGATCTCTTCCTGTCTCCATGCCAACATCTGCCCACTCCCCCCCAGCCCTGGACTGTGCCCCCAGTGTCCCCTGCCCCAGGGGTGCCATCTGCCTGCCCTCCTCCTGTCTCACACACGTTGGGCCTGTGGTCCCACCTGTCACTTTCTGTGTGTCTGCCTCCCCGTGCCCCAGGGTCAGTGGGCAGCAGAGGGTGGCAGGCCAGTCTCTGTCCAGCTGGGCTCTGCAGCCTTGCCTGGGCTCCCCAGGCTTGTGGCCGTCTGTGAGCTCCTGGAGGCTGTGTGGTCACTCATTCTGCCCCAGCTGCGGGGAGGCCCACGGGCTGGTGCAGGCTCCTTTCCTCCACTGCACCTCAGCTGTGGCGGAGCTGCTGGCCTGGGCAGCCGGAGCACAGGCCTGTCTTCTGGCTGCTGTCACTGCTGTGTGGCCTCTGTCAAGGGTGCTCCCTGGAGAGAGCCACCGGGAGCTGTTCTAGGGGCACTCACTCTAACAATGTTCTGTTCTCAGGGCACCCCAGGGCAGGTGCTGCTGCCACCCTCGTTTGTGGGTGGGGAAACTGAGGCACAGCTGAGTTGCCTGCCCTGAGTCATCGTGCTGGGAGGTAGGAGGGTTGGGGTTTGGAGGCCTGCACCTCATATTAGCCCAGTCTCCCCCATTTCCTGCCCACTCCATGGCCCTGGCTGTGGCCGTGCCTGCCCCCCACCATGAGAGGGCAGCACACAGGTTCCCCGCGTGGGGTGGGAGGTGGGCAGGAGGGGCCCTGGGGGCGCAGTGGAGTTTGGGGTCCCGGGGTTTTGTGGGCACAGGTGTTCTCCCCCACATTTCCATAGAACATCCTCTGGGTGAAGGTGGAACGTGCTGGCCTCTGCCCTCTTGGTGTCCCCACTCATGGGGCTGTCTGGACAAGGCGCTGCCCGGCCCCAGCCATAGTGCTTCCACAGTTGGAGTCCAGCTGGGCTCAGTGGTCTCTGGGGTCCTGCTGCATGGTTGGGGAGGGGTTGTCAGGGAGGAGGGCCGTGGTCCTGTGCTTGTGCACACACATGTGGGGTCCTGAATGCCGTGTGTGTGTGTGTTTCTGGAGCAGAGATGCAACAGGGTCTCAGACGTGGAAGCATGTGTGACACATGTGTTGCAGCACAGACTGCTGGGCCCACACGTGTGGGGTTCTGGTTGCCATGTGCACGTGTGTGCGTGTGTGTTTCTGGAGCAAATGCCACAGGGTCTCAGACGTGGAAGCACGTGTGGCACGTGTCTCAGACGTGGAAGCATGTGGGACACATGTGTTGCAGCACAGACTGCTGGGCCCAGCCCGGTTTCTGGTTCTGAGGATCAGCCCTCCGGCCAGAGAAGCTGCATTTCTGGGACACGGACGCCACCGGCCAAGGTCACACTGCGGGGAGATGGTTTCCTTGATGGTGTTTAAGTGGCTCCTTGGAGAGAGGTTGGAGTGGGGGGGCTTCCTGCTTGTCATCTGGGTGATGGTTTCCTGCTTCTGCCAGGCTCACCAAGCCGGTGCCTTCGGATGGGGCAGCCCCGGTGCTGGGTCCTTCTTCCGCCCCACTCCTTCGTCTCTGCTCTGTACCCCAGCTTTCCCCCCAGGGCTGGACCTGACCCACAGCTGCTCTGACTGTACCCCGGCTTTCCCCCCAGGGCTGGACCTGACCCACAGCTGCTCTGACTGTACCCCGGCTTTCCCCCCCAGGGCTGGACCTGACCCACAGCTGCTCTGACTGTACCCCGGCTTTCCCCCCAGGGCTGGACCTGACCCACAGCTGCTCTGACCTGTGCGTGTCAGAGATGAAGACGCACCTTGCCCCTTCCAGGCCAGGTTGGTTCTTCTCATGAATGATCTTGGGCCAGCGTCGTGGCTCCGTGGGTTGAGCTGCTGCTTGTGACGCTGGCATCCCATGTTGGAGCTCTGGACCAAGTTCCGGGTTCTCTGCTTCTGAGCCAGCTGCCTGCTAGTGCACCTGGGGCAGCAGTGATGGCCCCTGCAACCCACGTCGGAGACCTGGATGGAGTTTCAGGCTTTTGGCGTCACCTGGCTCAGCCCTGGCTGTTGTGGCCATCTGGGGAGTGAACCAGCAGATGGAAGATCTGTCTCTCCCTCTTTCTCTGCCACTCTGCCTGTCAAATAAATAAATAACTCTGTAAAAGATGACTTGTGAGGCAGGGAGGTGATCCTGTAACTGCCACCCGAGAGCCGGCCCCACCCCGGGTTGGGGTCTGCACTTGCACGTCAGTCAGACCCAGTCACACGGACCCGTCCTGTCCTGGACGTCCCAGGCCCACCCCACGCCGAGCTCAGCTTCCCCACTCGGGTCCCCCCGCCTGGGTTTGTGGCCCTCTCTGCTCAGCCCTGAGCCCTCTGCCTGGGCTGGGGGTCTTTCTCGATTTGCTTGGGAAGAGCGTCGGGGTCAGCATCTCTGATCTGAACTGTGTCGGCCTCAAACGTCTCAAACTCCGGAACCTTTTGACTTTGGGATGCCCAGCCTGCCGGCAGCCGTTGTTTGTTGAGTGACCGTGGGAGTTGTTGAATCCACACCACATCCCCATGGCTGCGGGACCGGGGCGAGGGGCGCGAGAGCTCGTTCTCGGCCTCAGCTGGAAGCTGGAAGCAGGATTCAGACGCAGGCTGCCTCTAGCCGGTGTGTGCGAAGGTGAGCCGCTGGGACCCGTGGCTGGGGGTCTCAGGAGGTGCAGCCCTCTGCAGCACCACGGACAACCCGGCGTCTCCACCCCGAGGGGCTGTGCTGTAACATACAGTGCTGACGCGAGAATGAAGTGGTTCCGAGTGTCTGGCCGCGTGCGTAGGTGAGGATCTCAGTGGCCGGTGCACAGTCAGGAAGAAGGCGCCTCACGGCTGAGGCTGGATGCAGCCGGGCTCACAGAGGCCGAGCCCCTGGGGCTCTTGCCTGTGGCTTGGGCGGTTCTTCCTCCTTGGGTCTCAGTGCTGACCGAGTGGGTGCAGGCTGAGTCCCAGGGATGGCTGGGCCAGTAGTCAGTGTCTTCCCTGTTAAAGCAAAACCTTAGAAGCCCTGAGTAATCAAAGGCTGTTGCACCCGCCAGATTTGTAATTTAAATAAGAACAGCAGGATGGTCACGGTGTTTGTGGGACTTGGGCTGCCCTGAGAAAGCTCCTGGGCTCGGATGGCAGGAGCTGTTTTCTCTCAGGTCCGAGGTCGAGGTGTGAGTGGGGCTGTTCCTTCCGAGGCCCCTCCTTGGCGGCAGACGCCCCCGCTGCTGTCTGCTCACATGGCCGTGCCTCCATGTGCGTCTCTGCCTCATTCCCTCGTTCTTTAAAATTTTAATATCTTTATTTGCTTACTTATTTAAGAGAGAGAGCAAGTGCTCTCCGTGGGCTGCTTTACCCGGGCCAGAGCCAGGAGCAGGGAGCTCCATTCAGGTCTCCCGTGGGGGTGGCAGGACCCGAGTGCTCCAGCCGCTGCCTCCCAGGGTGCATTAGCAGGGAGCTGGAGATGCAGGTGCAGCTGAGACTTGAACCAGACATCCTCATACGGGCATCCCAAGTGGAGTCTTCGCCTCTGTGTGCACGGCCGCTCCGCGTTCTCTGAGGCTTGCGCCTGTGGGACCCGAGCCCTTTGAGATCCAGACGGTTGTCCCCTGACGGCTCCCTAAGCTGTTCTCAGCCGGCTCGGCCGTGGACACCCCCAGATGCAGCCATCTGATCTGCTTTTAGACTGCTCGTGTCTGCTCACCGCGTGAGTGACATCTCAGAGCGCGTACTGTTCAGCGTGGTGTCGCTGCGTTGTTGACATGGAGTGGACCCCTGTTGTCTGGCCCCGCAGGACCTGTGGGCTGTTCCCGATCTGGGACACTGGCTGGACCCGCTCTGCCCAATCTGGACACTGGCTGGACCCGCTCTGCCCGATCTGGGACACTGGCTGGACCCGCTCTGTCCAATCTGGGACACTGGCTGGACCCGCTCTGCCCAATCTGGGACACTGGCTGGACCCGCTCTGTCCAATCTGGGACACTGGCTGGACCCGCTCTGCCCAATCTGGGACACTGGCCGGACCGGCTCTGCCCAATCTGGATACTGGCTGGACCCGCTCTGCCCGATCTGGACACTGGCTGGACCCGCTCTGTCCAATCTGGACACTGGCTGGACCCGCTCTGCCCAATCTGGGACGCTGGCTGGACCTGCTCTGCCCAATCTGGACACTGGCTGGACCCGCTCTGCCCAATCTGGGACACTGGCCGGACTGGTTCCGCCCGATCTGGGACACTGGCCGGACCGCTCCGCCTGATCTGGGACACTGGCCGGACTGCTCCGCCTGATCTGGGACACTGGCCGGACCGCTCCGCCTGACCTGGACACTGGCCGGACCCGCTCCGCCTGATCTGGGACACTGGCCGGACCGCTCCGCCTGACCTGGACACTGGCCGGACCCGCTCTGCCCGATCTGGGACACTGGCCGGACCGCTCCGCCTGACCTGGACACTGGCCGGACCGCTCCGCCTGACCTGGACACTGGCCGGACCCGCTCCGCTCGCTCTCAAAGCTCTGTGTGAAGGGAGCTTCCTTCTCTTGAGCTGTCCCCCAGCAGAGGCCTCGTGGGAGGTGGGCTGCGCTCCTGCTGGACTTTGCAAGCGTCGACCACTGGGCTGCTTCCTGCTGCTCCTGCTCAGAAGAGACGGCTTGCAGACTCCCTTCCAGGACCAGGGAGCTGCTCACGATCACCCAGCCACGGGGGGCTGAGCTGGGATCTCCTGCGACTCAGGCCCAGAGGCGGGATGCAAGCGGGCAGGAGCCCCGAGAGCTGGCTTCTTGGGGCTCCTCCTGGTGTCCCCAACCAGAGGACATTCCTGGTGCTCTTAGAGTCCCCCGTTCTGTCTGCTTTGGAAGCCAGGGCCACACAGGCGTCGAGAGCTTTTAGGCAGGGCTGACCTGGGCGCTGTGTCCATCCTGGAACCGGACTGTTGTCGGTGACCCCCACAATGCGGCCCCCACCCCGGGCCGGTGGGCTCTGAGTGCCAGAGAGCTCCCCCAGGACACTTCTCCCTCCCGAGCTGCCCTGGCTGGGAGTCCTGAGGGACAGGGCCTAGAGAAACAGGAAGTCCCGGAGATGCTTCGTCTCCATCTGAATGGACAGGCCCGCAAATGACCATGTGCAGAGCAAAGCCACGGTGTGTGGGTCCCCATGATGGGGCCCTGGGAGGGCTGGGGGGCTGGTGGGCGGGTCCCCAGGGCCAAGGAGAGGCGTGGGCTGTGTGAGGCCTGGGGCTGGATCCATCACCTTTCCAGCACTCCTGTGCACCTGCCGCGGTAAATGCTGGGCGGAAGCAGAGGAAAGGAGTGCATGATGCGGACCCCGCGCTGGACCTGGGGGCCGGCTGGGGGGCTTTGCAGGGTCCTGGGAACTGCCAGACAGCCAGGGGCCTCGGGGGCGGATGTGGCCGGCCTGGGCTGGTGTCCACCACCCTGCCAGCGGTCGTGGCCCTGGGCCGCACACCGAGGAGACCTGGCCCACCTGAGAGGCCCTGGAAGGAAGACGGCTGCTGAGATGTTTGTTTATTCAGGATTTAATTACCATGTTTAAATATTAAAGAGTAAACAACGTGTGTCTAGTGGGACTCAACATTTACCAACAGGAGTTAGGATTTATTTAATTATTTGTGCTTTGCTTGCCCTGAGTGTCACGTTTCTGACTTTGTTCTGGGGAGGCCGTGGGCTGTCCGCCCTCCAGGACACAGCAGGGATGAAGGGCAGGGAGAGGAGGGAGGGGAGCAGGTTCTGCAGAAGAGGAGCCGGCCAGGGGCAGTGCTGGGGGCCGCGTCCGGTTGGTGCAGACACGGGAGAGGGCTGTGGCGGCTCAGGAGGCCTGGGCTGCCAACGAAGGAGTCGGGGCCACGAGGGAGCCTCGGGGGCTTTCTCCAGCCAGGAGAAGAGGGTCTCGGCTGTCCCCCATGAGGGCGGCGGGTCAGTCTGGGCGTCTCGCCCGGGGGCACGGCTTCTCCCCACCGTGCTGGAGGAGCCCCAGGCTGGCTGTAGGTGCCCTGGCGCCGTGGCCACGGCAGCTGCCCCCATTGTGGGTAGGCCGTGCCCTGTCCTGGTCCCTGCTGGGGAGGACCTTGCATCCCAGGGTCTCGGCGAGGAGCCCGGGTGCTCAGAGACTCCACTGGGGGTTATTTATGGGCCAGGCACGCTACAGTTTTAATTTTTTCTTTTTGCTTATTCAGGCTTTAGCTGCAGAGGAAAACAGCCTGGGGTGCCTCCGAGATAGATTCTCTCTGCCCCATTAACTTATTCAGTGGGTTTAATGGCTCTTCCCCCAGCCTTGAAGCCGTCATTAAAAGGCAGAGATTTATAAAAGCAAAGACTGAGCTTTGGTCAAACTTTCACGCTGAGCTGGGAGGGCAAGGTGGGGGCAGCCCGAGGCCCGGACCTCCGGCCACAGCTGTGCCTATAGCTTCCCGGGGCTCAGGGGCGCTGATGACCCCACAGGGAGTCTGGCTCGCCCAGTCCCTCAGGGCAGGGGGTCACTGAAGGGCAGGGGTTGAATTTCTTGTGGTCCTCGGCGGGCTCTGGGCCTCCCACTGCTCCCCATCTGCTCTGGGTCAGTGTACTGGACGTCACGTCCCCAGAGGCTGCTTCAGGGAGGAACTGCCTGTCAGAAGCCAGTCCTCGTCAAGCCAAGTGATGAGAGGGCCAGCTGCCCAGATGGACCAGGGTACAAGTGGCTGGCAGAACAGGCTGGAGCTGCTGTGCTGAGGCCCCGTTGGCCAAGTTCACCAAAACCGTGATCTGAGGAGAGATCATCGCGTGAGGCCCAGGGAATCGGATCAGGCCAGTGCACTCTGGCTGCTCTCTGCTGTCCCTGTGCAGGGCTGGACGCGGCTGGGGACGCAGTGGGTGTCTGGCCAGTGCCCGCCTGTCAAGAGAGGGTGGTGTGAGGAGCGCACGTTGCCACGCACGGGTGCTGTTTGGGGGCTCCTTCAGCGAGGAGGTGGCACCCCGTAGGCACGGGTCGGATCTGGGTGGGGTGGAGGGGCAGGGGCTGAAGGATTCGCCTGGACTCTGCGGGGTAGAGGGAACGGGCGCGTGAGCCTGGAGTGTGGGGAGGCTGGAGCTGGTGCTGAGGTCAGCACCGTGCCTTGGCTTAGCGATTGGAGTCAGGGCTTCGGAAAGTTCAGATGGCCTTGAGAAGAGTCGCAGGTGTGTTTGTGGATGGAAAACTAAAATCAAGAAAGTGGGAAATAGAAAAAGAAATTACTCGCAGCCCCAGCAACCAGAAGAAAACACAACAAAACAAAACACACTTTGATGAACGTCCAGGGCTGGTTCTGGAAGCAGCACGCCAGGCGCAGAGGAGATTTCTGGAAACTTCCGTGGCTGTGAGCACACAGGAGGTACCTGAGAGCAGTGAGCGCTGCAGCAGGTTTCAGCCGTGTTCCTTGCTTCTCTCCCCGGGTGCACACGGCTGGGTTTACCTGAGCTCTGTGTAGACGGAGCAGGCTAGTGTGCACGAGGTCCTCAGGGGCAGAGTCCCGAGTGTGCTCCTGTACCCCATAGGCATGCTTGCTTCATGTTTTGAGGGGAGTCTGCACGTGCTGCACATACTGAGGAAGAGAAGTGGGGCAGAGCTGGCCGGGAGGCTGCAGTGTAGAACTTGGGAGAGGCCAGGATGGAGAGCAGAGGTGTTTCAGAGCGACAAGGAGGGCTGGGGCGCCGGCATCCCCAGGACCTGGGCAGGGGCCGGGCCAGGGCTGCTGTGTGTGCGGGCAGCTGGCAGGTTGCGAATGGGCTGCAGTGGGGGTCCTGTCCCAAGGGGCAGCCAGGGGAGTTTGTCAGTGAGGGGCAGCACGCGGCCAGGTGCGGCACTCCTGCGTGGTGCCCGGCTAGCCTGCTCTGCGGGTGTCTGAGCAGCTGCGTGCCTGGGCCGATGGGCTGTCCTCTGAGAGAGCTTCTTTGCCTCTAGCTCCCAGACCTTTCACCCCGCCTCTGTTCAGGCGTCTCCTCCCGGGGCGTTCCGTCGGTGGGATCACGCCTCTCTGTTGCCCTCAGCTGTCCCGGGCAGGTGTGCCGCGGCTGACAGGAGAAGTGGAGACGCTGGATTCTGGTAGAGCTGCAGGATTGGTGGCTACATGATAATTAGTAATAATGGGGAAATCAAAATGAGAGCTACTAATTTGCACTCACGTGGCTTCTCAAAATGCCGTTGCGCTGCTCTTGGGGGGAGGCTGGCCAGGTTGGATTGCTCCATTTACAGAGGGCGAATGCCTGCTTCCCACTGCAGCTAGAATCCCATGCACGGGGTTTCTGAGCCCGGGAGCTTCCCTGCGTGGACTCTGAGCCTTCCTGGGACGCCCAGACTCCCTCCCATCTTCTTCCTGGCTGCAGAAGCACCTCCAGTGACGACAGTGACGGCCGTGACGGGCTGACAGCACTGGCACCCAGCAGCGGGGGCTGATGCGTGCCGGCTCTGTGCCAAGCTCCCTCTTAGCGGCTTTCATCTACCTTAATCACAACTGGATGTGGAAACGGAGACATTAGGGATTGAGTCACATGCCAGGGTCATCCAGCCGGTGTCACATAGTGGACATAGCTCAGGTAGCTCCCAGGAGATGCAGGTGCCAGCCTCTCTCGTCTGAGACTTGCCGTCAGCTGCGTCGTAACCGGGCGGGTTTTCCAAGCTGGAACACGTGTCCCTGAAATCGGCTCAGCGAGGAAGTCGGTCTGAATGCATCTGTGCACCCGGAACAAAACAACTGTGTGGCAAACTAGATAAGATATTTGTAGCATTGATTGCTTTAATTCATTCGGGGCGGGGGGGAGCAGGTGCTGAGAGCAGGTGAGGGAGGCTGCCCCACCTGTGTGCAGAGCTGGCCAGGGCAGAGGTCCAGGGCTGTCTGTGCCCCTGCAGCACTGCCTCTGCACCGGGTCTGACCCAGTATAGACTGCTCTGCTGAGCAGGGCACCTGCTCCTGGAGTGGGGGGTGGGGAGGGGACCAGGGAGTCTGACCCGAGGAGCACCCAGCTCTCCCCATGTCCCTGAAGGGTCGGGCGGAAGATGGTTCAGTTGGGTGGGGGTCTTCATGCCGAGACACTCAGCACACACTGGAGGTGCCATGGAGAAGGGGCTGTAGGATGCTGGGAGTTCCCTGGGAGCTCTTCAGTGGACAGCAGCCCTTACACTGGGGCGTGGGGGTGTTGGATGTGGCCACGTGAGTCATCAGACCAGCCTGCCTGGGCTGCAGCCACTGAAGATAGACGTCTGACGAGGGGAGGGTCTCTCTCACAGTGGCCAGGACGTCCCTGGGAAGGGGAGGCGGGAAGGGACAGGGTAAGGAGGAACCCGCTAGGCAGGCAGAAAGCCCCCTAGAGGTGCCCTCAGGACCCCCATCGCAGACTTCTGCTTGAGTCTCAGGGTCCAGGCCGGGCTGCCCCAGCGGCCTGGGAAAAGGCAGGGTGGACTTGTGGTTTCTGTCTCTGGAAGTGAGTGCCGACCAGGGCACGGCCATCTCTGCAGGGCCTGCCTGTGCATGTGTGTTCCCCTTTGTGCTCTGCCTTGGGCTTTGTGGAGCAGCTCGGAGAATCACCGTGGAGCCCAGGACATGACCCCCGAGCAGGAGGCGGGGCTGGTTCTGCCCGGGTCACATCCGGCTGAGAAGGAGGGGCAGGGAAGCCCGTGCAGAAGTTCCCAGGGGCCAGGTGCAGCTGTTGAGTTCCCTGTGTGTTCTGGGCTGGAGCAGGTGCTGTGAGCCCTACCGAGGGGCCCGTGTTTTTTGGAGGGCTGGGCAGGGGGCAGCAGCCCCTGGGTGGAGGACCCACAGAAGGTGCAGGAGATTAGGGACAAAGGTGAGGGGCTTGCTGCTGTGTGTGGGAAGTGGCAGTGGCCAGAGTGTTGGCCTAGATGGGGGGCAGGATCCTGAGTTCAGGGGCGCTGGGGATGGAAGCGAGGGGCTGCAGACCACAAGGTCAGGCTGGAGTGGACATGGAGGGACGTGTGGCTTCCTGCTTTGTTGTGTGACCTGGAGCTGAGGCTGAGAGATGTTGGGAGTGAGGGGGGTGGCTCCTCACAGCCAAGCCCTACCCCAGCCTGGGGGCTGCTGCTTATTTGTATGCAGCTGGTGTTGGAGACCTCCTATGCTCGGGTCGCCACTCCCTCCTGCACCCTGGAGCACCCTGGGAGAGGCGGTGTGGGGGTGCTTCTGCAGCTCTGATGGGGTCAGTCCTTTTAGAAACAGGGACAGGCAGCTCTGGTGAGACCCATGCCTGCCTGAGCCCAGTATTTGGTGCCCTTTGTGGGGGCCATCTTCCCTCGCTCTGCAGCAGCCCCACAGGGGAGGGGTATCTCTGCATTTCCTGTTGGGTTTCTTTCCTTTGCTCACCCTGGCCCAGGGTGCTTCCCCACCCCACCAGGGACAGACACCATGCTGGCTCTGGCTGGCGTTTAGAAGGAAAGAACTGGGCAGGCCTTTGGCACAGCAGTTAGGATGCCCACCTCGTATCAGGTGTGTGGGTCTCCACCCTGATGCCAGCTTCCTGCAGAGGCACACCTGGGAGGCTGCAGTGATGGCTCAGACACTTGGGTCCCTGCCACCTCGTGGAGACCAGGATGGAACCGGAGGCTCCTGGCTTTGGCCTGACCCAGCTTTGGCTGTGTGGGCATCTGGGGGAGTAGACTAGCAGATGGGAGCTCTCTGTGTCTCAGTGTACCTTTCAAGTGAAAAGAAAATAAGAACTAAGAACAATGGAACGCTTCGCTCACTGTTAAGGGAGAGTAAAGTGGAAAGAATCACAGGAAACAAAGATTCAAAATCCTCGTCTTCTCAAAGCCAAGGGCCCCCCCTGCCTCCCAGCCTTGTCCCCTGTGGTCCTGTTCTCCGCCCTGCAGCTCTGGAACTACCACCCTGGGGATCGCGGACCCTCAAGGTCACGTGGGCTGAGCGTCCCTCATCAGACCTGGCTTCCCAGTGTCGGGGCGTCCCTGCTGGGCGCCACGCAGTGCTTCCTGTTGGAGACACAGGGGTAAGGATGCCAGTGTGGCAGCTTCTGGCTGTTGAATCCAACACGTTCCAGGCCCGCGAGGCTTTAGAGGTGTCCTCAGGAACCACTGTGTGTTTATCGGAAGGTGGGGCACCCCCCACCCCCGCTAGCTCCGTGGGGCAGGGGAGGTGTGTGGGGGTGGTGAGGAGGAGACCTTCCCCAGCTGCTGTGGGCGCTTGTCTGCCTGAGCCGGGGGTGTCGGCCCTGCCAGGAGGCTGAGCCCTCGGCCCTCCTGTCTGCTTGATGCTCTGTCTCAGACCTCGGTGTGGCTGGCCAGCCTCTGGTGCCTGCAGCAGGGGCCACCCTAAGCCTTCCTGGGAGAGACCTTAGTGTGCACCTGGGGGCTGCTCTTTCCCACGCTGGGCCCTCCTCCACCCAGCGTCCGCACCAGCTCTGAGCCAAGACCGCACTTGGTCAGACAGCGGGGTCTCAGGCCTCCCAGCTCTGTGTCCTGCTTGCTCAGCCTCTCCCAAGAGCAGGCAGAGTTGGCCTCACTGCCGCCTCTCAGCCCAGTCCCCCTTCCCTCAACCACTTCCTGTCTGCCTGGGGCCGTGGTGAGTCTCTGCTCCCACCACTGCTGCCTCTCAGCCAGCCCTTTATTCCAGTGAGTCTCCCAGTGGGCACTGCTGTGGTACCCATTTGGATGAAAAGGACCAGAAGGGTTGAGCTCCTGTCCCAGACCTCTGATGAGGCATGGAGTAATGCTGACATGGGCAGAGCTGCTCTTGCCAACAACTGTGCCCCGGCCACCTCCTGGCTCAGGGTCATTTCCCCGCCCAGCTTCTGGGCCCCCAGTATGCCTGGCTCTAGGACACCTTCCTCCAGGAAGAGGCCCCTCCCCTGCTGCCTGGGGCCACGCCCCGGCCTCACATCCCATGGATATGGGCGGTACAGGCCGCTGAGTCCTCCCGGTGGCCTCGGGTGGGGCTCTGCCGGCACAGCTGGCCAAGGGCATTCTGCTCGGCTGCGTCGGGGAGGTCACTGTCTGCCCGCGGCCGTGTGTGCGGCCGAGCCCGCCTGGGCCCTTGACATCTGCCAGCCCCAGCGCTCCCCAGTCTGCAGCTCTGGCTGGAGGGCGAGGGAGGCAGCTGCTCCTCGGCGCTGCCCGCCTCCTCCTTCTCCCCGGCCTTCTCTGGCCTCCCGGTGAGGCCAGCCAACATCCTCACGGTGGCCCGGCCAGCCTCAGTGTCCTCTCTGCTGTCACTGTGGCCTGAATGTGTCCCCTGAGGCTCGCAGGTTGGATGCTCAGTCCCCAGTGGGTGTGAGCGATGATTAGGTCACAAGGGCTCCAGGGTCACGAGTGGATTAATGCAGTTATGGCGGGACTGGGCCCCTCTTCTCCCTCCACACCTCCTGCTCTCTCTCGTGACCCTTCCCCACTGCGGGGTGACTTGGCAAGAGGTTCTCAACAGTGCCTGCCTTGACTGTGCACTTTGTCCTCCCAGAACCCGGGGTCCCAGTCCCTGGGGCTGTGCTGCACAGTGCAGGTGCTGAGTTGGTGTTGACCGCAGTGCCTGCCGTAGAGGTGGACGGGAGAACTCCAGGTGCCCACCCTGCAGGAGTGACTGGCGACAGGTCACAGCTGCCACCTCCAGCTGGCCACTGCCACCGTCCTGGGTTCCCACCTGCAAAACCAGAGTCCTGAGGAGTTCCGGTGCCTGCCGTGAGCGCGTGGGAGCCGGGAGAGAGTGTGTGGCCTGAGCACTTCTCAGGACTGTTCTCGTTGCACTGTTGAAGGGAAGCTTCAGGGTTCAGGTCACAAAGCGACGCCTGCCCGCCGAATCCCAGCAGGGGGCCTGGCCAAGCCACTTAACCTTCCTGTGCTTCAGCTTCCGATCTGCAAAGTGGGCAGCACCGTGGCCCTGCCCCGCAGATTTGCCTGCCACGTGCTGAGCTCGGTGCTGAGCCGGCTTGGCGGGGCATGTGCTCTGGTTGGGCACCGGGGTCTGTGCCAGTGCCCAGTCCTCCCTGAGTTCTGACCAGGGCTGAGCAGGTCCTCCGTGCCTCCTCAGCCTGCGTGGGCTGATAGGCGTTGCTTTGCCTCTGGCTGTGCTCTGGGGCGTGGTGGGCCTCTGTGGCCACGAGAGCCCAGCTGCAGGGAGCCCTTGCCGGCCAGGAGCTCTCCCGGCCCACGTGAGCTGTGCTGGTGAATGAACCCTGCATCGCTGGGCCAGAGAGCCCCTTCATTCTTCTGGTCTCGACAGCTGTGATCCGGTCACATCCTGGCAAGACCCTTCCCCTTCCAGGTTCTCTAGGGTCGGGACTCTGTGGTGGGGGGAGGTGGGAGTGCGTGGAGGACACAGGACGGACTCTGAGCTGTCTGCCGTGGGAGCATGTTTGTTCCTGCTTGTCGCTTTTTCCTTACGAGTTTAAGGAACGCTAAGATGGACGTGGGATTAGGGCTCTGGCCCATCCTGTCCGTCGCGAATGAAGATGGGTGGAGAAGCACTGGCCTGAGCCCGAGCTGTGCGCCAGCCCAGGAGTCAGCATTTTCAACCCTGGAGCCTCTGGCACACCCAGGTGTAGACTCCAGGGAGAGTCACCCATCCCGGCCCT
This sequence comes from Oryctolagus cuniculus, assembly GCF_051225735.1. Taxonomy (NCBI): domain Eukaryota; kingdom Metazoa; phylum Chordata; class Mammalia; order Lagomorpha; family Leporidae; genus Oryctolagus; species Oryctolagus cuniculus. The sequence continues at coordinate 386,164 of NC_142878.1, forward strand.
TCTGCCGTCCGTTTCTCCTGTGTCCTTTTTAGAAACGGGCAGTGGGAGCGGGTGGGGAGGGAGGTGGCTGCAGGTGCCCGAGGCGTGGGCACCTCCTCAGTGCCCCCAGAGGAGGCCACTCGTTGTCTCGGATCACACCCCTCCTGAACACCGCGGGTGCTGGGCCCTGCTCCCCTGGTCTCACAAGCAAGGCCCGGGAAAGCCGAGTGCCTTGGCCGTGGGCACAGCAACAGCACCTGAACCCCAGCTACCCCCTCGTGCCCGGCAGGTCCCTGTGGCCAGGCCCTGGGGCTGACCACAGGTCTCAGGCTTGGTGGTCTTTGGGTCCCAGGCATTCTTCAGGGTAGGAGGAGCCGGGTTTTAGCTGTGGCCTTCCTGGGGGCCGTGTCCCCGGCTGTTTGCTCGCCAGGTTCTGCAGCGTCCCTGTGTGTGGCCCGGGGCCACAGTGCTTGCTATCATGTGGCTGAGGCCCCCTTTCGTTTTGTTTGGTTTTGTTTCGTTTCTTTGATTTCATCCCACTGTGCTCAGATCTTCAGGTTACGCCTTTTACATCCAAGCCTGGGAATTCAGTCTGATGTACCTGGGGATTTTCCTAGGTGTGTGACGCTCCTGTCCCCTGGCTGCATGTGGGCCACGGGTCCGGCTGGGCTGGAAGGGGCACAGGAGGTAGATGTCATGGTGCTCCTGGGTGTGACGTGGGCCTGTGGCGGGAGCCGTGTGGCCATGGACAGGTTGTCCCTGGCTTGGTTCCAGCCTGGCACGGGGGTGATGCTGCTGCCTCAGCTCAGGGCTGTCGTCTCTTGCCGTGGCATCTGTCGCCCAGGCTGTGGTGACAGGCCAGTTCGGTGAGCCATGTCCTCTGCCGTGTGGTCAGCCTCACTGCTGGGTTGGAGGAGCCCCGAAGGGGGTTGCAGGCTGGGTGTGTGATCACACAGGCTGTGTCGGGCGAGGCTGGGTTTGCAAACAGGCAGGTTTGGGTGAGCAAGAGTAACTTTCAGGCTGGGGCGGGGGTCTTGGACACTCGGTGGCTCCAGCCGCATGGGGTCTGTGTGGAGACGCAGGTGTCTGTGGTGACAGCCTTGAGGTTCTGGGTAGCTCGGGAGGTGGTGCAGGGTGAGAACCGTGGTCGTCTGTCCCTGGGAGCCCAGGCCCTGTAGCTGGACTGCCAGCCTGAGGGTAGTGGTGGGGCTCCCCCCGCCTGATGGCTGCGGCCTGGGGTTGCACCCTCCCTGCTCTGTGCCGAGTGGCTCCTCTGCCGCCTCCCAGACCCTACTTTGCCTGTGCTTTGTGAGGGGCGACTCCAGGCTACCAGGTCCAGCAAGTTGGGCTGGGTCCGTCTGGCCCCACAGCCCCGGTCTCCTGCAGCCTTGCCCTGTGGCAAAGGCCTGTTTGTTCCTCCTGGGGTGGGGGCCGGTTCTGTGAGTCCCCAGAGGGTGCACAAGGGGCCATGCCCCTGCTGTTGCTTGTGCTCCTGTGGGAGGCAGGTGCTCCCTTTACAGATGGAGCCAGGAGTGGTTCCTCACAGCTCAGCTGCTCTTGGGGGCTGAAGCCCCACACCTTCAAGGAGAGCCCACTCCCCGTGTTCTTCTAGGGAGGCCTGGAAAATGGGCACAAGAGCCTTAACAAACTGTGGGAAAGCCAGGTGGCTAAAGTGCTCCCTCTGGGGCATCCTGGCCTGGGGCTCAGGAGCGTCGAGGGTGTCCACGCTGCCACACCACTGCCTGCTGCCAGTGACTGTCCCCACTGAGCACTGCCCCGGCCGCCTCCTCCCCAGCCCTGTGCTGTGACTCCTCTGGGGACCTCGGGGCGGCCAGTCCCACGGTGTCTGTCCTTCCGTGTCCAGCTTCACTGGCATGCTGCCCTCAGGACCCCCTCCTTCCGCTGTGGTGCCCCCCAGTGCCTGCTGCACACTCTGGTTCTCCCGGGGGTGACACGTGGCTTCTTCTTTCCTCTCCCGTGGGCAGTGACGCTGTGAGCGTGGGTGTGCCAATAGCTCAGGTGTCTGCCTGCCCTCCTCTGGGGGTCTGCCCAGAAGTGGGACTGCTGGCTCACGCATCCTGTGCCATCCTGTGCCACGATCCCCCACGGTGGCCCACGGGGCTGTGGTTTCCCGTGTCATTCTCTGCTGTCTGTGGGTCGTCACCCTCAGTGGCTGTGAGGTGGTCTTTCACTGTGGTTTTGGTGAGCATTTCCCTGGTGATGGGTGACCATGAGCATTTTTTACGTTCTTTTTGGCTGTGAGAGTCATTTTTTGGAGGGGCGTTGTGGTGTTTTCAGTACGCAGTCCTGATGTAGCTGGGATGTTGGGTTGAACCCCAGGGTCTCAGGCAGCCCTGATGCAGACCCCGTGGACCCCCAGCAGTCTCTGCTGCAGCCCTTCCCATCCCAGGGGAGCTGCAGAGTGGTACTGGCCCTGCACCTGTTTGATCCTGGGCTAGACAGGGCCGTTGCTGGAGCCGCTGACGTCCCCGTGTGCTGACTCGGGCCAGGCGCCTGCCTGATGCTGTGTGAAATGTTTCCTTCTTCAAGTCTCCTGGTGGAGTAGGGGTAGAGTGCAAGCTGCTGAGTTCACGTCGCAGGAAGGCCCTCCCAGGGGTGCGGGGTGGGGGCTGCCCAGGACCAGAACAGCCCGCGGGCTCTGAGTCGAGTGCAGGAGGAAGAGTGGGACCCTCCCTTCCCTGGCAGCCCTGGACAGCGAGGCTCTCAGCAGGTGCCCCCTCCTGTGCCGGGTTTGCCGCTGGCCCTGGTGTTTACACGTGCATGTCACACGCACCAGCTCCTGCCTCCCGATCTCATTCTAGAATTCTCTGGGCCTCTGCTGTTCTCATCCCACGTCCACCCAGCTGCGCTGAGAGCTCCCGCTGACCCCGACTCCTCCCCCTGCAGCTCCCTCTGGGCTGCGGGGGGCACGCAGCAGGTGACACAAACACGACGAGGTGGCACCCAGCAGGCTGGGGCCCTCTGCCCGCCCCCCAAGGTTCTGAGGCTCAGAGAAGCCCGAGGTGACCGCAGGCCTGGGCTCTGTGCCCCGAGCCGTGCTGGTCTGGGCCCGGCACAGGAGGAAGGGGGTCTGAGTCCCTCCGCTCCCTGGGCAGTCTCGGTGCCCACAGTGCCTCACGAGTAAGCGTCTGCCCGTGGCTCCCGTGGAAGTCAGAGACGCGACCCAGGAGCCAGCTGCCAGCTCTGTGACGGGCGCTTCCGCTGCCATTTCCATGGGATTCTCACCTGGTTCTGTGTTGTTAGAAACGGGTGTATCTCGGCTGCATCTTCTTGGCTTTATCCTACAAAAACGACTTTATTGAGTTCTAGTTTAAATGTTCTCAGGATCCATTTAGGGTTGACCACGGGGAAAGCAAATCCATGCATTTCCCCCTGCACTTCCTACTGCACTGCCGTCTTACACAGGGTGCTCGTGGCCGGCGCCTTCTGGATTTAGCGTCAGGGAAGGAATGTGTGCCAAGGACGCGGGGCCGCTTGATTTGTTTCCTTTTCACTTGTCTGCAGGAACCCTGTGGCCCCGTTTCTCCCTGTCCCTCAGTTCCTGGCACGGGCAGTCCCTGCCAGGGCCTTTGTACGTGGGCCGGCTATGTGTGTTGCGGTGTCCCTGGTGTTGGAACGCGCAGGCGCACTGCCCGTCTGCACAGGGGTGGGGGGGGGCAGGTCATGTAGATGCGATATGAAGTAGCGCCGTCCTGAGAGGAACAGGGAACACAGGACTGGGCTGGGCCTGCCTGGGCTGAAGCCGTTCCCATGAAGTGTCCCGGGCCTGCCCAGAGGGAGGGACCAGGGGTGACTGCTGAGCGCCTACGGGAGCCTCTTGGGGTGACGGACACGTTTGAGACTGGGCAGAGGTGGTGTTTGCACTGCGCTCTGAGTGCATTACCTGGAAGAGGTGTGGCTGGCCTTGACCTGCCTGGCGACCTCCCCTGACCCGTGTGGACGGAGCCTCTGGGTAGAGCCTTCAGCGCAGGGAAGGGACGCGGCTCGCTCAGTCTGCTTTTGCCATAGCCCGGAAGGAAACTGGTTCACTTGGAGGCACTCAGATTCTTGTTCTGCTCGGACCTGACCGCTGGAAACCACATCTCTCGGGCTCTTTTGTGTGGTGTTGGTTGGTGTGGCCAGTGGGAGGCGCTGGTCAGGGCTCGCAGGCGAAGGGAGGGTTCCTTGCTGGGCATGGCCTCCACAGCTTTGGACGTGGCCTCCACAGGTTTGGCTGTGGCCTCCACAGCTTTGGACATGGCCTCCACAGGTTTGGCTTTGGCCCTGTCTTGGCAGCTGCAGCCCCTGCTCGGGTCCCTGCTGTCTGGTCCCCACCTGGGCTTCAGCCTGTGGGCCTCCTGCCACTACAGCCTCACTTTGGAGTCCATCTGGCTTTCCAGTCGTCCCCACCAAATTCCTCACCCAGCGCCGAGCGTGGGCTCCGCGCTCCTGACTCGGCCGCGACGGCAGATGGCTGCTGTAAGCTGGCTGGAGCAGCAGCAGCAGCAGGTAACAGGCCTGCCTGTGCGTGCACTGCGCTCGCCAGCCTGTGGCAGCGGCAGGCATGGCCTAGCATCCTGGGCCTTGGCCGGCAGCCAGCTCCTCCTCACCCATGGAGCAGGGGCCATGGGCCAAGACCCTGGGGTGCACCTGAAACCACAGAAAGGGCCCAGCCCTGTTGTGTTGATGTCCCCACACACCCCACCTGTGACCAAGTTTAACTCGTAGTCAGGAGTCATCAGGACGCGCAGCACCTGGCTGCCACACCCTGCAGTGGCTCCCTTTCCTCTTGTGGCCGTGTGAGGGGTCAGGAGAGGACGTGAGCTGCACAGTGCGGGCAGCGCTGGGGCGTCAGGCTCGGTGCTGGGGTGCCGTGCGCACGCCCCGTGGTGTGGACGGGGATCTGATCGCCGAGGCAGCCCCGAGCAGCTAGCGTGTGAGTGGGCACCTGCGGTGTGGGCGGGCTGCATGAGGCAGTGGTTTGCACCCTGGCTGGATGGAGTGGGATGGCACCAGGTTTCACAATTTAAAACTTAGATGAATTATTTCTGGAAAGTTTGGTCATATTTTTGGACCAGAGTTGAGCGTGGATTCCTGAGGCTGCAGAGAGAAAACGTGGATGGTGGGGCAGGGAGGGTTGGGGGTGCGTGGGCCGGGGCGAGCAGGGTCGGGAGCCTCCGCTCAGTCTGCAGGCGCCTGTGTCACCGTCTCCTGCCTCCTGATTCACCCAGGTGCGGTCAGTGGCCTCTTGGCCTTCACTCCCAGAAAAGCCTGGAACTATCTCAGAGGGGCTGAGGGCACCTTTTCCGTTTCAGCCACACGCGGCCTCAGTTCCCCTGTGCATCTTTGCCCAGGGCTGCACTCCGCCCGGGCTCGGGCGCAGCGCCGTGGAGGCAGGGATGCCGATTGGTTGGATTCAGGGCTCTCTGGGCTGCTTTTCCTCACGACCACCCCAGAGCTTTTATGAGATACAAATGTGCGGGCTCCACCTCGGCCCAATGGAGCCGTGGTCTCTGTGGGTGGCCCAGGCACTGGTGTTCCCCGAGGGACCCCAGGCCTGTGACGTTGAGCCAGGGGTCTCGGTGGTGGCTGCAGCCCATCACTGCTGGTCACTGAGGGCTCCTCCTGCCACGCAGTTGAACTTGGGAAACGCCCGTGGCTGCTCTGGCCTGGCGCGTGCAGACCTCCTCCTGGGCCTGCTGCAGACTCCCTAGCCTCCTCCTGGCCAGATCTGCGCTCCGGGCGCCCAGGCCTGCGTGCAGCTCCCGCCCAGGCACGAGGAGGCGGCTGTGCTTGGCTGTCAGACGGCTTGCTCCCCGGGATCCCCACTGCTTGCAGATCCTCTTTCTCCGCCCTTTAGAGGGAATCGTTTGGTGCTCTGTTCTGCTAAAACAGGACGTGGAAAGGGGCCGGCACAACCAGGGCTTCTGTGAGAGGGAGGGGCTCCAGTGCTGGGGAGAACCTGGAGACGGGGCGTGGAGGGGATTGGAGGGTTGTGGTGGGGGGCTGGGGGCTGAGCAGGCCCCTCAGCAGGGTGCTGCTGCCTCACTGCAGGGGCACAGTCTCACTGCGCGTGTCTGGGTGCAAGTGCAGGGAGTGCCTGGAGCTTCTGCCATTCAGGTTGGAGGGGTGTGAGCACCCAGGTCCCGGGATGGTGGCTTCTCAAGGCAGCCCACGGGAGTGAGCTCTTTCCCTAACCAGTAGCTTCCCTGCCATCTCCGGGAGTTGGCGCACCTGGCCCTGTGTGCTCAGGCAGAGTTTGGGGGTGATGTTGATGGTGGCTGGGAAGCTGGGGTGGTAGGGGCAGTGGCTTATCTGGGAGAAGCCTGGTGTGGGATGTGTGTCTGCTGCCTCCTCTAACCTCTGAGCTGTCACGTTGTTGGTGCTGGATCTTTGAGAGGACCGGGGAGGGCCGGCTCCTTCCCTGGAGCCAGAGCCCCCGCCCTAACACACGGCTTCACCAGCGAGTTTCTGTGGCCAGATCAGGCTGCTGTACCCACCCTGGTGCACAGCATGAGCCGTAGTTCCTTGTTTGGTTACAGCTGCTGTGCCTGAGGAACGCAAGGCTCTGTGATAGCCTTGGTCAGGTGCCAGAAACGTCGGCCCCAGACCGCAAGGAGCAGGTGGGTGGACGGGGCTCTGTCAAGCGGAAGCAGGCCCTGGGAGCTGGTGGGGACACAGGTGCCATGGCGGCGGCACGGAAGCAGTGCCATGTTGAAGCATTTTTGGCTTCCCCAGAGCCTATTGGCATTCAGTCTCTAAAGAGGTCTCCCAAGACCCTGGCCAACATGGTGGCAGCCCTCCTGTCTGCAGAGGAGCTGAGGGGTCGGGCAGGGTTTGGACAGGTGCCAACGTGGCTGGAGGGCTGAGGGAGACCCTGTTTGACCACGTACCTCCAGGCCTGCCCTTTTGTTTGTTGGAACCGGGGCAGCCACCCTGGGGGTGGTGGCTCTGTGCTCACAGCAGGGCTCCTCCGTGCTCTGTGAGCAAGTCCTCGCTGGCTATGCCAGAGCTCACATGCTGAGAAGGCCGGGGCAGGCAGGGTAATGGATGATTTCACAGGACTGTCACTGCCCAGCAGGCTCCAGGCCTCTCCTGGAGTCTGGACCGGTGTTTGCAGGAGGGTCCCTGAAGGCATGGGGCAGCAGCAGGGTCTGAGAGCTGAGGCCCACTTTGGCCATCCTGGGCTCTGGGCATACTTTGCTGTTGCCCTCATGTTCATTTGAGCCACACATCTGTGTTCTGCCCCTGCAACATGCATTAAGATCCGTGGTCTTCAGGGCTGGTGCTTGGCACAGCTGGTTGAGCCAAGGCCTGCAGGGCTGGCATCCCATAGGGACGCCACTTCCATTGCAGCTCCCTGCTAACGCTCCTGGGAGAGCAGCCGAAGATGGCCCAAGTGCTTAGGTCCCTGCACCCATGTGGGAGACCAGGACTCCTGGCTCCTTTCTTTGTCCTGGCCCAGCCCTGGCTGTGTGGCCCTTTGGTGAGTGAACCTGTAGATGGAAGGTCTCTGTCTTTCCCTCTTCCTCTGTAACTCTGACTGAAATAAATAAATCAGTCTAGCTGCTGGAGTGTGCTCTGCTGGCCCTCCCTCAGCCTGCACCCCGAGAGTGCCCCTTTCCCCAGACAAGGGGCAGGGAGCGAGGGTGCTGCCCGACTTCAGCACAAAGCGCAGTCTGCTCTGTGTGTCCCATCCAAGTGGCCCCCGGTGGCCCAGCGGGAGAAGGGCTGTCTGTCACTCGGGTTGTCCCGCCCAACTGTGAGTGATGCTGGTGATCGGGCCGGGGCGCACCTGCCTGCAGCAGGCAGCACCAGGATGACGTCTTCCCGGGCACCGCACCCCTGCCTCTCCTCCAGGCAGCTGAGCACAAGCGGGTGGGTGGGTGTGGTGTGGCCCAGCCCCGTCTTTGCACGCTGATGGCACCGATGAGTTCGTTCAGGGAGCGTTTTTGCACCTCCCCTCTGTGAGCAGGGCTTGAAGGAAAGGACTTTCCTGAGATAAGGCTAGCTGCAAAGGAAGAGCTGGGGCTTGACAGAGGAGCCGGGCCGCTGTCCCAGGCCACCCAGAACGCCGCCGCCGTGAGCAGCCAGGGAAGTGGCAGCTGGAAGCCCAGTGGGGTGCGCAGATGGGGCTCCCCACGTTTCTGTAGTGTGCTGCAGCTCCTCGCGCTGTTGGGTCATCTCTGGCTCTCAGAGGCAGGCCGGCCGCTTGTCTAGCAGGAAGAGAGTAGGGGAGAGGGTCCGTGGACAGCGAGAGAGCTCCAGGGCCGGCCGCTGGGCCGCCACCGGGCAGCAGGTGGAGAGCCGCGTGCCCAGGGGAGCTTGCTCCTGGCCTCAGTTCCTGACTGAGGACACTCGAGACGGTCACTTGGCTTTTCGGCAGCTCGGTGCCATCGTGTGTAAGAAAGAACCTATTCTTTAGGGTGGGTGTGGGATTGCAGGGCGTCTTGGGGGTAAGGGCAGAGCCTGGCGCCCTCAGAGCGCAAGCAGCATGCTCTTCACTCGTTTCCGTGGGCATCAGGTTCGAGTCCTGCAGTGGGAGACAGAGCTGCACAGGCAGACATCGCCTCGTGTACTGGAGCTGTTTGGCTTCGTTTGGGAGCCTGTGGAGTGGATTTATGGAGAGGTATTTAAGGACAAGTAGTTTATTTGGGAATTAGTTCCAGGACACCTCAGTGAGGTTGTGGGGAACCCAGACAGGAAACCAGAGAGCAGGGTACCAAGCCAGTGGCTGCTGTGGAGCAGCTGGAGTTTAATCCTCGGAGGGGACCTGGGAGGGGCAGAGAGCAGGGCTGCAGGGCTGTCCAGGCTCGGGAGCTGGGGAGGGCCCCGGGCATTTGTCCTCCAGGCACCTGGCAAAGATGTGCAGGTCCTGGCTGTGGGAGCTGGCTGCTGTCGTGGAGGGCACCGGTCTGGGGAGTGTGGCAGGTGCAGCCGTGTGCAGGTGTGTCGCGTCTGCTCCGACTGGGTTCTCCCTTACTTCCTTGGGCACTGGCAGTCCTGGTCCCTTCCTCACCTTTGGGTCTTGGGTTTCGGCGGTTCCTCTCCTTCTGTACCAAACACAGGCCTGGGTGTGGGTTCTGCCTCAGCAGCACCACAGGGAGGCTGAGGCTTCCTGAGGAGCTAACTCAGGGAAGGGACAGTCCTGGGCCCCGCTGACCACACCCTGGAGATAAGCACCGATGCCTCTGTTAGCCCTAGGGGCACTGGCCCTGTGGCTCCCTAAGCAGCTGTCCAGAGGGGTCGTGGTCAGTCGTGTCTGGAGCACGCACTCGCTGCCGGGTTCCTGGAGTTCTGCGCTCGACCGCAGGGCCCGTGCTCCACAGCAGCCAGCTCTAACCTCCGTCTGCAGCTGCGGGAGTCCCCTCCCCAGTGTGGAGACCGAAGGGGAAGACAGGGGCGTGGGGTGAGGCCCGGGAGGGGGACACCAGGAGCTGGCGTCACGGCAGGAGGAGGAGCTCCTGGCCTCCCTCCTGGCGGGCCATCAGGAGAGGCTCTGAAGGCAGGTGGTGAGGACGGGAGGGCTCCTGCAGCCTCAGGGAAACCACTAAGGGTGTTGGGAGCTAGCGCGTGGACTTCCGGCCCCTCCAAAGGCACGGAGAGCGCAGTGAATCAGCCTTGTCGCAGCCCCTGGTCAGGAATCCAGACCTCGTGGGAGGGAGCAGAAGGGGCGAAGGGGGAGGGGTTGAGAGCCCTGCACACCCATCGCAAAGGCTGTGCTTGCCCCGTGCGGGTGCTGATTGCTCCCGATGAGCAGACCCAGCGGACTGGGCTCTGCCAGCACACAGGACGCTTCCATCAAGGAAAACTTCCCAAGCTGGCCCCAGGACGCCCCGGGCAGTGGCCGGCACCTCGCAGGCATAGGGCCTAGCCGGGGTTCAACCCCGTCTCTGCCTGAGTGGATGGCCACAGCTGCTCTGGAGTTAGCAAGAACAGTGACTTCTCTCTCTTTCTCTCCCCCCGTGGCTTTGCACCCCAGCTGACTGCATAGAGGAGGGCGATCTTGATTTCCTGAGGTGACCTTGGCCTGTCTCTCTGGTACCCTTGGGGTCTGGGATTATTGTTCTCACAAGCCAGGGCTGTCTTTCCTCCCAGTGGCCAGGAGTTGCCCTGTAACACAGAATGCCTGAGCGTCAGGTGACTTCGCTCCGTGAACTCTGAGGTGGAGTTGCAGGGAGCAAACCTGCCCTTGGTCGGGGAAAGCATCGCTCTGCAAGTCTGCGCAGTGCACTTGAGCCAGCGCTTGCTGACAGTCCACTTCTGTGACTTCCACACTGAGGGAATTAAGCCTCCATGTGGCAGCTATTAAGAAGTGATAAACGCTCTGACCCGGTTAAGGGTGGCCTGGCTATCTCCTATCTCCCTGAGCGGACTGGCCACACAGAGGGCAGCACTGTCAGGGCCCCCGGGGCCAGCAGGCTCAGGCACAGAGCGTGTGCTCTGGGGCACAGTGGAGCCACTGCTCTGGCTTGAGTGAAAGCCTCCCCTTGCTCAGACTTTCTCCTCAAGGCCCGTCAGGAAGGGAAGGGGAGGCAGGGCCTGCCCCGGGCTGTCTTGGTTCTTGATCAAGGACCTTTTTTTTCTCTCCTGCTCGGAGTGAGGGTGAGGGTGAAGGTGAAGCTGTCTAGTAGGGCCAGAGGGTTTTTTTTTTTTTTAAGATTTATTTTATTTGAAAGGCAGAATTAGAGAGGGAGAGGAAGACACACACACACATACACACACACAGAGAGAGAGAGAGAGGGAGGGAAATTTTTCATCCACTGGTTCATTCCCCAAATGGCCACACCTGCTGGGGCTGGGCCAGGCTGAAGCCAAGAACCTGGGACTCCCTCTGGGTCTTCCATGTGTGGCAGGGACCTGAGCACTCTGGTCCTCTTCTGTGTTTCAGAAGTGGAGTAGCCGGAACTTGAACCAGTGCTCCTATTGGATGCTAGCGTTGCCAGGGTGGCTTTATCTATTATTTACCATAATGCCGACCCCTCCAGAGGATTTATAGTTAATGTGGTGTGACTCCACCTGTAGACAGGACAAGCCATTCTTCAAGGGGCGCCAGAGTTCCAGTCTCCTGGTGCCACGACCCCTGTTTCTTTACTGCTCCGTCTCTCCATGGCTGGAGAAAGTCCTGGTCCCCACCAAGAGCCTCCCACAGCCGCAGTGTTCTCTGATCTGCACGTCCATTTCTGCTGTGGGCCAGTGATGGGCTGAGTGCTGTGGGTGTGGACAGACGGTCCTGCCCTGCTGGACTTGTATCCGAGGCAGGGGATGCAGTGAACAAGGCACAGTGCCCGAGGTGCCTGCAGCTTTTACAGTGCTGAGAGCTACTCGGCTGGCAGAGGAGATGCCTGATCATGAGAGGTGCTGGGAAGGAGACTCCGGAGTGGGCATTCCGTGCCTTGCTGCTGCTGGTGCTTGGGACTGGCTAATTCCTTCTGTGGGGCTGCCCTGCATTGCAGGATTCTTAGAACACCCCTGGCCTCTTGTCACTGATGCCAACCTCCAACAGTGACATCAAAACATCTCCAGGCATTGCCAGTGTCCCCTGGGGCACTGCCCTGTGCTTGAGCACCGTTGGTCTGGAAGTTGGCTACACAGAAGGTCAAGGAAGGCCTCTGTCCGAGGGAATGTTTCAAGAGAAACCTGAGGCTGGCATCTTGGCCAATGGCAAAACTCCATGCAAAGGTCCTGAGGTGGAGTCAGGGAGCTGGTGTTTTGGAATAGAAAGGAACCAGTGAGCTGAAGCCCAGTGGGGGAGGAGGAACAAGGGGCTGGACCACCTTCTGTAGGACCTTGCTGGCCGGGTGGAGTCTGAATTCCACCCGAAGACTGAGGAAAGCCACTGGGGGTTGGCTGGTTTGTTTTGGTTGAGAGATGGGGTCAGATTTTTGTTTCAGAAGCTTCTGTGTGGGGGGTGGGTTTCGGCTGCACTGGGATGGACTTGGGGCTGTGCTCCAGAGGCCGTGGCCTTTGTGGGCCACAATGGTGTCAGTTACAGAGGTGGACTTCCTGACGGGATGGCTCTTGGAAGGGTGTGGAGGCCAGGGTCAGTGGTGGGGCTTGGCTTGGGTGGTGGCTGTGCTGGCTGAGACACAGCAGGCTCAGTGGGAGGAAAGCAAGGTCTGGTGCTGGATCTGTGGCTTCAGCTCAGGAGCTGCAGTGCACGGAGCAGGTCTGGTGAGAGCTGTCAGCACGTGGAGGGGCTCGGAGCCAAGCACCGGCTGAGATCACCTCGCCCAGGGAGGAGGAAGTGGAATGAGGAGCCTTGGCTGAGGCTGGAGTCTCCAGCATCCAGGTGTGAGACAAGGCAAATGGAGTTAGGGACAGGCAGGGAGCAGGCAGCGCACATTCAAGGAGGCCAGAAAGAAGGGAACTGTCCAGGAAGCAGGGTCAGCTGGGTACAGTGCCACCAGCAGGTCGGGAAGGGACAGCTGGGTACAGTGCCACCAGCAGGTCGGGAAGGGACAGCTGGGTACAGTGCCACCAGCAGGTCGGGAAGGGACAGCTGGGTACAGTGCCACCAGCAGGTCGGGAAGGGAAGAGAGGAGAGTCTACTGGAGTTGTTGATGCGCACAGCGCTGGTGTTCTCACAGCCTGGTCTCAGTGCAGGGGTAGACACAAAGGAAGAGTGGGGTGAGAAGTCAGAGGGACAGGATGTGGGCCTGAGAGTACAGATGGTTTGGGGAGTAGACGGTTCTGAGGAGGAGACGGGTGTTCCGAGGGCACAGGAAGTACTCCAAGGAGACTGTTCCGAGGAGTAATGGATCTTCTGAGGAGTGGGTGGTTCCGGGGAGACGGTTCTTCAGAGGATAGGTGGTTCTTCTGCAGCGACAGTTCTGAGTTCTTCTGTGGAGGTGATACCTCTGAGGACACAGTTCTGAGGAACAGGTGCTGCTTCTGAGAACAGTTCTGAGGAGTGGGTAGATCTGGGTAGTCAGTGATTCTTCTAAGCAGACAGGTCTTGTAGGGAGGACATGGTTCTCCTGAGGAAATCGCCCTCAGGAGGGGACAGTTCTTGAGTGGGTGGTTCTGAGGAGTAGATGCCCTTTCTGAGGAATGCGTCCTGGGGAGGAGATGGTTGACCCGAGGAGGCAGCTCTGAGGAGGAGATGGTTGACCCGAGGAGGCAGGTCTTCTCAGGAGGGGGGTCTTCGTGGTGTAGGTGCTCTGAGGAGGCAGTTCTTCTGAGAGCTTGCTTATTCTGGAATACAGTTCTTCTGAAGAGCGGGTGGTTCTCCTGAAGAGTGGGTGGTTCTTCTGAGGAGGAGATGGTTGACCCGAGGAGGCAGCTCTGGGGAGGAGATGGTTCACCCGAGGAGACGGCTCTGAGGAGGAGATGGTTGACCCGAGGAGGCGGCTCTGAGGAGGAGATGGTTGACCCGAGGAGGCAGCTCTGAGGAGGAGATGGTTCACCCGAGGAGGCAGCTCTGAGGAGGAGATGGTTCACCTGAGGAGACAGCTCTGAGGAGATGGTTGACCCGAGGAGGCAGCTCTGAGGAGGAGATGGTTCACCCGAGGAGACGGCTCTGAGGAGGAGATGGTTGACCCGAGGAGGCGGCTCTGAGGAGGAGATGGTTCACCCGAGGAGGCGGCTCTGAGGAGGAGATGGTTGACCCGAGGAGGCGGCTCTGAGGAGGAGATGGTTCACCCGAGGAGGCGGCTCTGAGGAGGAGATGGTTGACCCGAGGAGGCGGCTCTGAGGAGGAGATGGTTCACCCGAGGAGGCAGCTCTGAGGAGGAGATGGTTCACCCGAGGAGACGGCTCTGAGGAGGAGATGGTTGACCCGAGGAGGCGGCTCTGAGGAGGAGATGGTTCACCCGAGGAGGCGGCTCTGAGGAGGAGATGGTTGACCCGAGGAGGCAGCTCTGAGGAGGAGATGGTTCACCCGAGGAGGCGGCTCTGAGGAGGAGATGGTTGACCCGAGGAGGCGGCTCTGAGGAGGAGATGGTTCACCCGAGGAGGCAGCTCTGAGGAGGAGATGGTTCACCCGAGGAGACGGCTCTGAGGAGGAGATGGTTGACCCGAGGAGGCAGCTCTGAGGAGGAGATGGTTCACCCGAGGAGGCGGCTCTGAGGAGGAGATGGTTGACCCGAGGAGGCAGCTCTGAGGAGGAGATGGTTCACCTGAGGAGACAGCTCTGAGGAGATGGTTGACCCGAGGAGGCAGCTCTGAGGAGGAGATGGTTGACCCGAGGAGGCAGCTCTGAGGAGGAGATGGTTGACCCGAGGAGGCAGCTCTGAGGAGGAGATGGTTCACCCGAGGAGGCGGCTCTGAGGAGGAGATGGTTGACCCGAGGAGGCGGCTCTGAGGGGGAGATGGTTGACCCGAGGAGGCGGCTCTGAGGAGGAGATGGTTCACCCGAGGAGGCGGCTCTGAGGAGGAGATGGTTGACCCGAGGAGGCAGCTCTGAGGAGGAGATGGTTCACCCGAGGAGGCAGCTCTGAGGAGGAGATGGTTCACCCGAGGAGGTGGTCCTCATGTGGAGTGGGTGGTTCTTCTGAAGCGACAGTTCTGAGGACTAGACGCTGCCCCTGAGATGTGTCAGGAGGACATGGTTCTTCTGAAGAGCGGAGGTCCCAAGGAGTAGGCGGTTTTCTGTGGAGTAGGTGGTCTTCTGAGGAGCCCGTCCTTCTGAAGAGTGGGCTGTTGTTCTGAGTAGTTCTTCCTCCTGGGGTGGTTCTCCTGTGAAGACAGTTCTGCTGAGTGCATGGCTCTTCTGAGAAATGGAGGCCTCGGGGGACGGTTCTTACAGAGCGGATGTCCTTGTGATGGTTCCGCCGAGGAGACAGCTGTTCTGAGGAGGAGGCGATCATTCTGCGGATGCAGTTCCTCTGGTTCTTCCCGTTATGGTTCTCCTGAGAAGGTGGTTCTCCCAAGGAGCAGGTGGCTGTCCTGAGAGGTGGGTGGTCTGTGGGAAGACTGATCTTCCTAGGAACTGATTTTCCTGGGGAGTAAGTGGTTCCCTGAAGGTGGGTGGTGTGAGGAGGGCGGGTCTCAGAAGTAGCTGGTTCTTGGAAGAGCAGGTGGGTCTTGTGAGGAAGCTTTTCTGAGAGGTGGACGCTCTGAGAACACAGTCGTCCTCCCCGTTCTGAAGGGCGAGTGCCTTCTGTGGAGACAGTTCTGCGATGGCTTAGAAGGCGGCGGTGCTTCCGAGCAGAGAGCTGTCCTGGGTCGATGCTTCCGAGAAGGAGTTCTGAGGAGCAGTGGTTCTGCTGAGGAGTGAACGCTCCTCTTCAAAGCAGTTCTTCCGAGGAGGTGGTGTTTCCCTTGAGGTGTGAGGGTTCTCCAGAAGAGCCGATTCTTAGTGCTAGTGCATGGTCCTCTGAGGAGCAGATGCTTCTCCTGAGGGGTAGATGCTTCTCCTGAGGGGTAGATGCTTCTCCTGAGGGGTAGATGCTTCTCCTGAGGGGTAGGCCGTTCTCTGAGGAGTAGATCATCCTCTGGGGAGTAGGCCGCTCTGAGGAGGCATAGGTGGTTCTGAGTAGACAGTGCTGAGGAGATGCTTCTCCTGAGGGGTAGGCCGCTCTCTGAGGAGTAGATGCTTCGTCTGAGGAGTAGATGCTTCTTTGGAAGTTGACGTAATTTGCCTCAGGAAATGGTTATTCTGAGAAGTAGGTGACTCTTCTGAGTAGTAAATGGTTCTATTTTTAAAAAGATTTATTTATTTTATTTGAAAGCCACAATTGCAGAGAGGGAGAGGCAGAGGCAGAGAGAGCGAGAGTGAGCGAGAGAGAGAGATATCTTCCACCTGCTGGTCACTCCCCAAATGGCTGGAGCTGGGCTGGTCTGAAACCAGGAGCCAGGGTCTCCCATGTGGGTGCAAGGGCCCAAGCACTGGCCATCCTCCACTGCTTTCCCAGGCACCTTACCAAGGAGCTGGACTGGAAGTGGAGCTGTCAGGTCTTGAACAGTGCCCATATCTGATGCCACTTCACCCGCCACGCCACTGCCCTGGCCCTGGGGGAATTTACTAGTGAGCTCTTTTAGGATGTGCCTGTGTGCTATCAGAGGATCCAGAGAGAGTGGCAGGGGAAGAGAAGTGAGTGCATTCTTGATAGTGAGAAGGGTTGGGGAACTGCTAGGTAAGTGCTTGAACTCTGTCGGCAGTCCCTTGGAGTTTGTCAATTTGTTCCTTCCTTCCTTCATCCACTTACTCACTCATTTACTTATTTATTTACTGTTTCATTCATGCACATATCCATCCACCCATCCATCCATCCATTGATCCATCCATCCACCCATCTGTCCACCCATCCATCCATCCACCCACCCCTCTGTCCATCCATCCACCCGCCCATCTGTCCATCCGTCCATCTGTCACTCACTGACTCTTTCACTCACTCATTCACTCGCTTATTTGCTTATTCATATTCATTCATTCACTCACTCAGCCATGCACACGTCACTGAGCACTTGCTTGGCTCTCACGGTGCGAGTTCTTAGCCACTGCCTGTGGAAAATCCTTGCTGTGGTAAAGACCACGTCCATCCACAGAAGGAAATGATGGAAAAGACATTCCAAGGGCCTTCCTGCCTTGTCTTAGTTTGGTGCCAGCTGACTGCCCAGGTCACCACTCCTGATACTGGCCATAGGATTCAGCTAGGCCTGGCCCTAGGAGGGAGTGGTATGTGGGGGCTCCAGGGCCTGTAGGACCATCTTTCCCCATTGCTGGACCTTGTGCTGAGCTCCCTGGAGTCTGGTCCGGATGGGAAATTCAGTGGTGTTCCCTGGGCCATCTTCCTCCTCAAAAGCTGAGTTCTGAGTGCTATGGGATCAGACCAGGACTCTAGGCTGATTGGGGGCGAGGTAGGGACTATGCAGACACTGGATGTGGGGTCTTCTGGAAGTAGATAGGGGAGCACTGACCTGGAGGCCTTGCAGGTGTGTGCTCACCTGTGTGGCTACCCACTTGGAGATTCTGGGAATGAGTGAAACACACTCCAGTGAGACAGATGCACTTCTGAGAGGCATGTACCCCAGTGAGACGCACACCCCCAGTAAGATGATACATGCCTGTGAGATGGGTGCACCCCAGTGAGATGCACACCCCCCAGTAAGATGGTACACTCTGTAAGACGGATGCACCCCAGTGAGATGCACACCCCCAGTAAGATGATACACGCCTGTGAGATGGGTGCACCCCAGTGAGATGCACACCCCCCAGTAAGATGGTACACTCCTGTGAGACGGATGTACCCCAGTGAGACGCACACCCCCCAGTAAGATGGTACACTCCTGTGAGATGGGTGCACCCCAGTGAGACGCACACCCCCCAGTAAGATGGTACACTCCTGTGAGATGGGTGCACCCCAGTGAGACGCACACCCCCCAGTAAGATGGTACGTGCCTGTGAGATGGACGCACCCCAGTGAGACGCACACCCCCCAGTAAGATGGTGCACTCCTGTGAGATGGGTGCACCCCAGTGAGACGCACACCCCCAGTAAGATGGTACACTCTTGTGACGGATGTACCCCAGTGAGACGCACCCCCCCAGTAAGATGGTACACTCTGTGAGATGGGTGCACCCCAGTGAGACACACACCCCCAGTAAGATGGTACACTCTGTGAGATGGGTGCACCCCAGTGAGACACACCCCCCCAGTAAGATGGTACACTCCTGTGAGACGGGTGCACCCCAGTGAGACGCACACCCCCAGTAAGATGGTACACTCTGTGAGATGGGTGCACCCCAGTGAGACACACCCCCCCAGTAAGATGGCACACTCTGTGAGACGGGTGCACCCCAGTGAGACGCACACCCCCAGTAAGATGGTACGTGCCTGTGAGATGGACGCACCCCCGCGAGTGGCGCAGGGTGTGCTGGCTCTGGTCGTGGGTGGTTCAGACTGTGGTGGCTCCGCTCACAGGTAGGGCAGAGTGTGGTGGCTCTGGCACAAGGTTGTTGAGACAGAAGAATGGGTACAGGGCGTCCGGCTCGAGGCCCTGGTCCTCCTTGAGGGTAGAGGTGGTGGTTACTTGAAGTACTGATGTGTGGGCAAGGGGGCCCCGTGGAGAGGCCCCTAGAGGCTGAGGAGAGGTGGGCTCCCAGTGCACAGGCTGGAGCTCAGATGGCGCCTGAGCCCAGTGCACCGGCCGGGCACATCTGGCTCCTGGGAGGCTGGCCTTTTCTTAGCGGATGGCAGAGGTGTGCGTCCTTGACCTCTTCTTGTGTTAGGACACAGCATCTGTGCATCTGCAGAGCACAGGTGTACACAGACCTCTTGTCCCTGGCACGCACCTTGCAATTGATCCGGAGGCAGCTCTGGGGCTGCCGCCTCCCGTCTGTTCACCACAGAATCCGTGTTCCTTCCTGTGAGTCCCAGGGCGGGACTGGCTCCCTGTGGTCCTTGGCACCCTGCTGCCTGTGACGGGCAGTGTCTCAAGTGCTGATATGCTGGGTCACCAGCCCAGCTGCCAGGCCCCCAGGCATTGATCCCCCTCCAGAGCTGTGGTGGGGGCCCAGGACTTGGCAGTGTGGACCAATGTCATGCTCCCAGCTCCCTTGGTGCCCCAGAGAGTTTGTTGATGAGGCTGAACACATCAGATAACGGAAGGGCGGGACTGCTGTCTGGTCCAGCAGACACAACACAGCCTTGTGACTGTCAGTTTCCTCAGTGGTGCAAGGCTTCAGAGTGCGTGTCTGTGTCCTTGTGTGTGTGCATGTTCACACGCACGCGTGTGCTCCAGTGGGAACTTGTTAGGAAATGGAACTCCAGGCCACTTTCCCCAAGCACCCAACTTGACCCTTCCGTGCCACCCCTCTGAGAACAGGCTGCAGGCGAGAAGGTGGTGGGATCCTTGGGGTGAGAGGGCCACCGGTATAGGACTTGT
Source organism: Oryctolagus cuniculus (assembly GCF_051225735.1). NCBI lineage: Eukaryota > Metazoa > Chordata > Mammalia > Lagomorpha > Leporidae > Oryctolagus > Oryctolagus cuniculus. The sequence continues at coordinate 404,973 of NC_142878.1, forward strand.
TTTCCAAAGCTCCTGAGCTCTGCTGGGGAGCGGCAGATCCAAGAACGCTGTCTGGAACCCCGAGTGCACCAGGAAGACGTGAATTATGACTGCAGCTGCAGGAAAACCTCAGTTATCCGAAAAGCGCTTGCGGAACTCACGGCAAGGAAGCAAGAGCGGCTGTCGCACTCCGTGTGCGTTTTCCTGTGGCTTTAAATCCTTGTCATTCTGTTTGCTGTTCCTGCATGCATGGTTACGACGTCAACACAAGGCTGAGTGTGTCCACCAGGAAGGAAGCTGAGGGCAGGAGGGGTGAGCAGCGCCCATGGACGTAGCTCACACAGCAGCTCTTTAAGAGCCTGCAAAGGACACTGGCTGTGCCCGTCTGGGGAGAAGGGGCTCTGGGGACAGCTGCTCAAGACGTGAGACCCACAGCCCGACACCAGGGAAGAGCCTGTGGGCAGTTGGAAGTGACGCAGCAACCACTAGTGCCTGGAATTCCGCGATGAGGGGCCACGTGGGTGGGGCTCGGGTTCTGAGCACCCGAGCCCCCGGGGTCGGCTGGGCTGGTGAAGATGTGGCAACGCCAAGGGCATGGGGTGCACTGGGCTTCATCTCTGCTGCTCAGCCAGCGTGGAGGTTGCTTATCTGAGGAAAAAAGAAACACGAGGCCAGGAAGTTGGAAATGCAGAGATCTCACATGTCAGGGTCTCACAGAGCAGCTCATCACCAGCCGTGGGGATTCTTAGTGAACATGACAGTGACCGAGGGAGCAGCAGAGGATGGACAGGTGAGGCAGTGCCAGGAAGAACGGGGGTCCTCCGAGGTCTGTCTCACGGCAGACCTCTCCCTGGTGAAGAGCCCTGTCGTCTGTGGGCCTCCTGGTCACTGGGGTCCCCTGGGGTCGGTGGAAGTGGACACCCCGGAGCTGTGCAGTCCTGTGGGCGGAGGAGGTGCAAGCATTCAACACCAAGTCCTAGAGGCAGAAGCAGCTCTGGAACGGCTCCCGTGACAGGCTTTTAATTAACATGTGGACCACACAGCCTGTCCCATCTAATTTTTAGATGCTCAGAGATTGCCAACTCATTTGCACACTGGCCCAAGCAACACAGGAGGAGGAAGGAGGGCTGTGGTACGCAAGTGCGATAAAATCCATCTCTCCAAGGACTGTTGTGCTCTCCACGCACGCGTGGTTCGTGTTTAACCCATGCCATGCCTCCTTCCAAAAATGGGCACAAAGCCACGTGCTGTGGCCTGAGTTCCCAGGACCTGGAGCTGTGTGTGAGTCACCGAGGACGGCTACGCCACCATGAGTTTCTCAAACTCTCCCAGTGCCTGGGGGCGCACGGGGGTCCACGGTGTTCAGGGTTGGGCCCAGGTTTCCTGCAGAAAGGCTGTGCTGTGTGTCGTGGGAGGCTGAGCAGCCTGGACACCCATGCGACTGTGTGACGCTTTCTCTTGTCTGGAGACATGGGCAGAGGGCCCTGGGGATCAGCTCCACTCCCTTTGAGAATGGCGCGTTGAGCGTGTGTTGGGGTTCAATGATGTAGAGTGGGGGTGGGCGGTAGCCCTGTGCCTGCGCTTCCTCTGCTCTCCCACCTCTGACAGAGGTAGGGGCACTGGCAGGGGGCTGGGCCAGGCCTGGTGGGCCCTGCACTCCCACTCTCACCGCGACAGCGTCTCAGTTGCTCCGAGCACTTTCCCCACAGCCAAGGTGGGTTTGTGAGATGCCGCGGTCGGCCGTCCCTGCCCGATGTGGGGTGCAGGCTCCTTACCCTCCTGGGAAAAAGCGTGGCTGCTGTTTTCTAAGGGATGGACCAGGCCCCTGGAATGAGCCTGGGACACTACAGAAGAGGAAGAGCCCCTGTGGCTGCGTCGTTTGCCGCTAAAAGAAGCAAAACCGGCCTCTCCCACTTATTTGTTTATTTATTTTTATATTGTTTAGAGCCTGCCTTCTCCACTCGCGCCCGTGGCCTCCCTGATGGCACACAGCAGCGGCAGTCACCAAGGCTGACCCGGCTGGTCTGGCCCCAGGGCTGCCCCCTCACTGTCCTGCTGCTCGCCGGAACCGCAGCTCCGAGCCAGCCGTCGGCACACTCCAGGCACCTGTTCATAGGTTTCTGCTCGGAGAGGCTTCCTGGAGGTTGTGGCCGACAGCTCTCTGCCCTCCCTCTGCCGCCTGGGTTTCGTCGGGGGCTGCGGGAAAGTGACAACTTCCAGCAGAGATGCGTTGTTGGTTTCAGCTTGAAGACTGGGGATGGCAGCTCAGCGTCTCTAAGGCTCGGGGTAGATGTCCCGTGTCCTGAGAACTGTGGGGTGCCCGGCACCTGGCAGGGCGGGCGACGTGGTCTGCAGCCCACGTGTCTGCTTTGGGAGGCAAGTATTTCAGACCCCCATTGGACGGAGGAGATGACAGAGGCCTGGGAGGAACTGGGCAGGGCCACACAGACGGAGGAGTCCTGGGTCGGGCTGGGTTGGCAAACGTGCAGGGCTGGAAGTTGGTGCTTTACTGTGGAGGTCACAGGCTCTCGGCAGCAGCATCTGAGTCCACGGTGCCCCGAGAGTGGCCGGGACAACCGTGAATGCCTGCAACGTGCACACCTGGATCTCAGCTGTGCCAGGCCCAAAACACGACTCTTCATTGAGCTCTTCCAAGTGTCAAACCGTTCCTAGCTCTGGGGCTGAATGAAAGCTGGCAGCAGCTGGGTTACCGGCCTGGACCCCGACTCCTAACCGTGTCCTCACACCGTGGCCATGCAGTGCCTTTCCTTGGTTTAGGGCCACTTGGGCCCTGCCAAGCAGTGGTGGATGCGCTGAGTCCCAGGAGAGCCATGTGCGTCTCGAGGTGAACGCATCGGGGATGGGTTGGTCTGGGTGTGCGGTTGGAAGGCCGAGAAGAGCAAAGCCCGAGTGCAGTGTCGACCTGTAGCCCACCTGCGTCGGGCACACTGGGGCTCCCGTGAGGGCTGAGAAGAAGGCTCTGTGTACGGATCAGTTTGATGGACATCTGCTCGCTGGGAGCTGTTCTCCCGCTCCTGGGTGGTGGACCACGCTGTACTGTGTCATCTGCGTGGGAACTGTGGCCTGGGGAGTGTGCCGAGTGACCTGGGGGCACATGCTGCCTACTCCTCTGCCTTTCTGTCTGAAAAGTCGCCAGGGTTATTGCCCTGGTAGGAGTAGACCAAGGGAGCTGCCGTGGGCTGAGAGGGTCCTACGGAGACTGTGGAATTGGAGCCTGGTGTGGGCTGGCACCTGTCCCTGTCCCCAGCAGACGCTCTGTCCCCGGCTGCCTGGCGGGGCCCTGGGAGAACATGGTGGGGAGCGGGCCATCAGCCCTTCTCATCGCCGTGTGGCTTGGAAATGCTTCCAGAGGCCCTGGCAGCCACCAGCCTGCTGCCTTCCTGGCTCCAGCTCGACTCGGTGGCAGATGGCAGAGCCACAGGCGTGGCAGAGCCAGGCGGAGCCGTGTGGTGAAGGTGGCTGCCTTTTGCTGGCGGGAGCTTGCCTGGGTCGCTCTGTCTAGGGTGAGCTGTCGCCTCTCTGTGCTTTTCACCATGAGACCCTGTGGGACGGATCCCAGAGGGACAGATCCGGAGGGCAGCGGGGCAGGGAGGGCGGTTTCCTGAGCTCCTCCGTGCTTCGTGGGACAGCAGCGGTGTGTGAATGGGCGTCTTCCACACTGCCCCTGAGCTGGAGAGGCCCGGGCATCATTAGTCGGCCCGTGGAGGGCCTTCTCCTGCTATAGCACCTCCCAGTCTCTTTGCTTTCAGCTAGAATGTATGTGCTGGGCAAGTTAGCTCTGGGCTGTGTCTGTTGATTCCAAAGCTCTGGTTAGCAGTGATTTATGTCTGATTAATACATCCAAGAAGATGAATTGATTGTTACTTAATGAATATAGTGTGGCAGGCCCGAGCCCCTTACACTCAGGGTCTCTCAGGACCGAGCACAGGGGCAGTGCTGGTCCGGTGTTGCCGAGAGAGGAAGCGCCAGGCTGGAGGGGTTGGCACCTGCTGCAAAGCCCTGGCACCCACTCTCCACCGCTCCTGGTGCCTCTGCGCCTCTCTGGGTCACCTCTGCAGGTCACACCTTGGTTTCTGCTGAATTCCGGATAACTGGGGTTCTGGCCACGGAGCAGGGCCGCTGGTGTCTGCACCCTGTTGGCCACTGAAGCCACGCCCTCCTTTTTATTCATGTCATTTGCATCATCTTCAAGGGAAGAACTGCGGAAGAGCCTGTCCTTAAGAAATCCTAAATAGGAGAAAGATGGGGGTGGGGGAGCAGGGAGGTAGAGTGAGTCTGGAGCTGGTGGAGAGAGACTTAAAATTCTGCCAGGCTGCATGGTGACCCCACCAGGCAGCTTACCCACAAGGACCCGCAGGCCTATGGCGGGAGCCCCACCACAAAGAGGCTCAGAGGTTTGGTGACTTGGCCAGAGGCCAGACTTGCGTTTGACTGACCCTGGTCCACCCTGAGGTCTCCGACTTCAAAGCTGACTGTCCTGCCTGTCTTCCCTGCAGACACATCGAGAACTGGCCCAGCCTGCACACGCTCAATGCCGTGGACATGGAGCTCTACACTGGACTGCAGAAGCTGTGAGTGCCAGGCGCGGGGGAGTGCTGTTACCCTGGGGGCCAGTGGTGGGGTTGGCGCCGCCCCCTTACGCGTGCCAGGCATCTCCCTCCCCTGCTTCTCCCTCTCCTGGAGACACCAGGCAGCGGCTGTGGTCAGCCCTCGTGGTTCAGATGTGCATCTGGGGCTCACACCGGGGCCCTTTCCCAGCCGCCTCCTCTGCGGATCTCGGTGCTGGTGGCTGTGAGGACCCTGTCGGAGTGCTGGACGAGCGGAGCCCCTGGCCTCCCCCAGGTTGGGGCAGGGCAACCATCGGCCCTGGGCCAGGTCTCCGTGGGGTGTGCCTGAGGCCCCTGGCCTCCCTGATGCTTGGTTCTCTGCCGCCCCCTGAGCCTCTCTCCTCCCTGTCCAGGACCATCCGGAACTCGGGCCTGCGGAGCATCCAGCCCAGAGCCTTCGCCAAGAACCCTCACCTGCGCTACATGTGAGCGGGGCTGGCGGGGGCAGTGTGGGCGGGAGCCCTGGGCGGGGCCTGGTGCCCTGGGGCACAGACCCCAGGTGCCTAACTTCCTGGAACTTCAGTTTTTTTCAGAGTGGGGATTTGGGCCTTGGTCGTCAGGACGGGAAGTTGGGGGCTGGGGGCCCCCAACTCCAAGGGTGCCCCTCCTCGTGATGGCATCCCTCTTCATGGGAATCAATGATGGGATGTGACGTGAGCAGCCCCCTCCCCGAGGTCGTTGGTACAGTGCAGCGAGCGGGTGGCTTGGAGGAAGCAGGCAGCAGGCTGGCTGAGCACTGTGTCTTCAGATTTGGGTTCAGAGAAAGCCCAGAGAGGGGGCAACAACAGTCTAGGGTCACTCAGCCTTGTCTGGAGCAGACTCAGAGCAGGGCTTTGGGACTTGATGGTCAGGAGGAAAATCGGGGCTCCTGTCTGGTCATGTCCCCCAGGTCATGTCCTCGGGGTCACTTCATGGGAGTTGATGCTTCTTTTCCAAGCCTGGTTCTGGGCTATGGACCCTGGGCTCGACGGGACAGCCATTTCCCGGGAGAGGTGGGCTGGAGGCCGCCAGGGAGAACCCGGCCCGCTGCACCTCAGGGCCCTCCAGTGAGGGCGTCCACTGGACAGGCTCCTAAGGAGCAGAGACCGCAGGCACCACTGCATTTCCGGCGTGCAGCTGGTCTTTCCCTCGGCCACTCGCAGGCCGTGCCGACAGCACTTGGGAAGGCAGGGCGGCCAGGCTGGCTGGAAGGCGCGCAGGAAGAGGCAGGGCTTCCACAGGCAGCTGTGGGAAGCTGGGGTCGCAGGGCAGGGCGGTGGGGAAGGCGTGGCATCCAGGCAGGAGCGGGGGCTGTTTCAGTCCTGGGAGGGCCTGGCCTGCCTTCTGCGTGGTCTCCCAGGTGCTTCGCGGGTGCTTGATGGGCGCTGGTGGGTCCGCCGTGGCCGCCCGTGCTCTGTGCCGAGTTTTCCGCCCCCTTGGAAATGGCCGTTCAGAGGCTGGTGCTCGGGCCTGAGGCCTCCTTCCAGCCACTGGGGTCAGCTCTGCCCCAGCCTGCTTCGGCCTCCGTGGTGAAGGTCTCCTTGGTGTGTGCTCCGCACAGCTGCAGGCATAGCTGGGACCAGATGTTCCAGGTGTTTATTTTACTGGGGATTTGGGTTTCATTGTCAAACACCCTGAGGGAAAAGACTTTTGCCACTTCAGAAGTCTCTCCTTTTCGGCACCTTGCACAAGGGTTGCAAAGCCTGGGCCCGTGGCAGGGCAGGGGGTGGGGGTGGAGGAGCCTGGTCCACGTGTCCCCTGCAGGGGCATGGCCAGGAAGCAGCTCCTGCTGCCGCTGTGGTGTGGAGGGCCCCCCGGCAGCCGCACCTGCTGCCTTCCCAAGGACACTACCAGCTCTAGCGGCCGGCAGCTCAGCGCACAGCTTTTCAGCCCCCTGGGCAGAGTTGTGGCCTTGGAGTCCTCTGGGTAGGGATGCTGTTGCTATGGGAGATGGGGGCTTGCCCTCAAGTCCCTGGGAGAGGGCTGTGGCTCATGGTCTCTTCAGGGTGGTCTAGGGATGCTCTGGGGTTCCCAAGATGCTGGGGACAGTGGCTTAGTTGGAAGGAGGGGGGAGGAACACTGCTGATACTTCAACCCTGACGGTGACCTCTGGCCCTGGCTGCCCTGGGACACTTTGGCCAGCTCTTTCCCCGGGAGGTCTGCACCATCCATGTGCCCTTAGTGTGGGTCCCATCCAGTCTGGTGTCAGGAAGTCACCATGGTCAGGGCTCTGAGAGGCACAGGGGGCTCACGGGAGGAGTCGGGAGGACGAGGCGCAGTCCACGGCCCTTGATTATTAATGTTTCCCATGCGTGAAAATGAACTTCCTGCAGCCACAGGCCATGGCTCTCCTGGAACATGGCCGGTTCCTGGGCCCTCCCACAGCCTCTCCTGCTTCTGTGCTCTACGTGTGCACACATCTGCGGCCCAGCCAAGCAATTGCAAGGTGATTGCCGGCGCCAGTACCGACTGCCGCGGTGGCTCCTTTCTCTTCCGGGTGCTGGTGGAGAAATATCTCTCCTTGTGCAATAAGAAGCAGGAAGTGACGTCGCTGCCCCGGGCCTAGTTGAGTTGTTCCAGTTTCTCTGGCTGTCTCAACTGCTTCCCCCTCCCCAAGCCAGGTTGCCCAGGCCAGCGTGTGCCCAGCCCCCCTGCGGCTGGAGCAGGCCTCAGCCCACACAAGGTTCCTTGGTGCTGAGCCCCTGCTCTTGCCTGCCCCAGTGTGCTCCACTTTTCACTGAAAGTGAGAAATGAGACATTGGTGTCAAGGGAGCTCCTTCTCAAGAGACCGGAATAGTCTTTTTTAAAAAAGTATTTGCCAGGCAGAGAAACAGAGAAAGGTGGAAAGAGAGAAACAAAGAGAGATATTTTCCACTTGTTGGTTCACTCCAGCAAATGCTGCAACAGCCAGGACCCAGGAACTCCACCCTGGTCACCAGGTGGGTTGCAGGGAACCAAGTACTTGGGCCATCACCTGTTGCCCCCCAGGGTGCATGTGAGCAGGGAGCTGGGGTCAGAACCAGAGGAGCCAGCGCTCCAGCCGGTGGCGACATAACCATGGCGCCTGAGTGCACCCAACTCTTAGTCCTGTCCTGGTTTTAAGCATTGTGGATATCAGATCCTAAGGACAGGGTTTCTGAGTTGGCAGATGGAGTAGCTGCCTTCTAGCCTGCAAGTGGGTGTAATGATGGTGTCGGTGCCGGGCCAAGCGTGCTGGACAGGAGACGGCTGGCGTGGCAGGGCTGCCTCGGTCTGGTGCCACAGGCGTCTGAGCCCCTGGACGACGGCTGCTGATGGCAGTGGCTGTTGCTGTTACTGGTGGTGGTGGGACCGGGGTAGGGGTAGGAGCCTTGATGGCTCTCCGACCACTTATTTTTCTGGAAAAGCTGGATTTCTGTGCCTTGGAGCCATCTCCGATGGCAGGCACACCCGTGTCCTCCGGGGGCCTTTGCCCTTGAGTGCGGATGAACCAGCTGGTGAACTCCTCTGTCTCCTTCGGCCCTCCTTCCCTGGAGCAGCTTCGTGGACCTCTGCAGACGCTGCTGGCTGCTGACAGCACCTGAGCCTGGCGGTCGATGCGTTCGTGCTTTCTTCATTCCCCTCCTCCTGTAGCACGGAGCGTGCACACGTTGCCAAGGCCTCTGCACCCTGCTCCGCCGCTGGCTTCTCTCGAATGCAGACCGGGTCCTCGCGGTGCGGTGATGTGGACACTGTCGGCCATGGTGCTTCCGTGCACCTGCAGGGTGTGCCTGGGGTGGGGGTCGACAGGCAGCCGCCCAGCTGCCTAGGAGCCAGGCCACAGAGGGTCTGCCTCCCTGTCGGGTCTTCCCGAGGCACCCTGCCCTTCACAGAGGGCGTCAGGGAGGAGGGAGGAAGGCTCACTGCCCTGGACAGCATCGTGTGTGTTGGTTTCTGCCACGTCATCACCGTGGAGTTGGTTCCGAGCCTCGGCCCCCTGTCCCCCTGGGAGGCAGCCCAGTGTGGAGCAGCTTGGTGCCAGTCACCGCCACGTCCCAGCTCCGGCAGCAGTGCCTGTCTCACACGAGGCGGTGGCAGCTAGGATCCGTGGCTGCTGGGTGGAGAGAACCCGAGTGACTCCAGTCTGACTTTGCTGTTGTGGCTAAGGGGTGACTGTCTTGGGGCAGGTGAGTTCTGACCAGGCTCCCTGATGTAGGCGACGGGCCAGGGCCAGCGGCTGGGGCTTTTCTGTGACGCAGGTGTGATCCTGCTCTTCCTTGGGCCCAGCTGCTGGAGCCCCTGGCTTCTGTGTGCAGCAGAGACCGCCGCTGCTCTTTTCAGAAGAAAGGACGCAGCTGTGGTCTGGTGAGGTCGTCTGAATCTGAGTCATGCAGGCTCAGGTCCCAGTCGCCCCTGCTGAGCTGTGACGCAGGCATGTGGACGATGCAGTGACCCCCTCTCACGCAGCTCTGCCTGCACGGGGCCCTCACGCCTGGGCAGGCCCTGGTGTGGTTGTCTGATCCACGCCCCAAGCAGGGTGCCTGTCACAGGACAGGCTCTGTCCTCTGCCTCCGCATGTCCTGGGCAGCCTCTTAGCAGATCGGCCTCAGTCTCCCACTTGGAGAGTGGGATAGCAAGGTCCTCCATGAGGCTGGATGAGTTCACCCCTGTGGGGCACTGCGGGGAGTGCTGGCTGTGGAAGAGCCAGGGGACGCTAGTGATCACACTGGCATTGCTCTCCTTTTCAGAGAGAGAGAGAGAGAGAGAACGAGCGAGCAAGTGCTCCCATCCGCTGGTTCATTGCCTCTCACAATAGCCAGAGGTGTGCCAGCCCGAAGTCAGGAGCATGGAACTCAATCTGAGTCTACCACTCAGGTACCTGCTGCTGCCCAGGGCACACATGGGCAGGAGGCTGGAAGCTGGGCAGAGATGGGTATCAAACCCAGGACCTGGAATGTGGGGCGCCGGTGCCTTGGCTGTGGGCCGGAGCCCTTCAGGTGACTGCTGCCCCCACGTCTGCAGCTAGATTGGCAGGCAGAGGTGTGCACCGGGGACCACGGGCGTCCCCCAAAGAGCTGTGCCACAGAGCTTTGTCCTTGAAGCTCCCTGCCTGTCTAGGGAGTGCAGGGCTCGGACATAGCTGAGTGGCTTCTTGTTTTTGAAGAATATTTGTTAAAATGATTAAAGCTCTGGACTTTGTACCCTGACACACACCCACATGCACATACACACATGTGTGTGCACACACACATGCACACATACATGCACACATATATGTACACATGCATACCCACATAAGCACATAAACATATACACACCCATATACACATATCCACACAAGGACATACATACACGCACACACATGTACATGCACACATACATGCACACATGAAATATATACACACACGAATGCACACATAAACTCATGTACATATACACACATACATACATGCACACATATACACAGGTACATACAAAACATTGCATATGCACATGCACACACAATACACATGATATTTACACACATGCTCAAACACTTGTTCACATACACACATGCATACATATGTGCACACATATGTATGTGTACACACATGTGCTCACACGTGCCTGCATGCACCATTTCTCACAGATGTTTAGGGTGTGTAGTCTTCCCTTGAATTAGGGATTCTTTCCTAGGATGTCTAGGAGAGAAGCGTGCAGTGGCCCATTCCAGATGTGACATATGATGTTTATATCAAGCTGTTTTTTCATGTGCACTGTGCAGTGCCACTGGGACTGAGGTGACATGGACTGAGGTGAGGAGGGCTGAGGTGAGGTGGACTGAGGTGAGGAGGGCTGAGGTGAGGTGGGCTGAGGTGAGGAGGGCTGAGGTGAGGTGAGGAGGGCTGAGGTGAGGAGAGCTGAGGTAAGGTGAGGAGGGCTGAGGTAAAGAGGGCTGAGGTGAGGAGGGCTGAGGTGAGAAGGGCTGAGGTGAGGAGGGCTGAGGTGAGGTGGGCTGAAGTGAGGTGAGGAGGGCTGAGGTGAGGAGGGCTGAGGTGAAGAGGGCTGAGATGAAGAGGGCTGAGGTGAGGAGAGCTAAGGAGAGGAGAGCTGAGGTGAGGTGGGCTGAGGTAAAGAGGGCTGAGGTGAGGTGGGCTGAGGTGAGAAGGGCTGAGGTGAGGACTGAGGTGAAGAGGGCTGAGGTGAGGTGGGCTGAAGTGAGGTGAGGAGAGCTGAGGAGAGGAGGGCTGAGGTGAGGAGGGCTGAGGTGAAGAGGGCTGAGATGAAGAGGGCTGAGGTGAGGAGAGCTAAGGAGAGGAGAGCTGAGGTGAGGTGGGCTGAGGTAAAGAGGGCTGAGGTGAGGAGGGCTGAGGTGAGGTGGGCCGGCTGGAAATTTCTGGAGTTGACTGTGGCAACAGCTGCCCAGCTCTGTGGATGTCCTGAATAGCTCTGGATTGTTCGCTTTAAGTGGGAGAAACATGCGAATGTGTAAGTTGGGTGTGTTTGTGCATGCATGTGTGCCTATGTCTGCACACATGCATGACATATATGTGTGCATGTATGCGTGTGCCTATCCTGTGCTCCGTAGCAGCAGCTTCTGCAGCCCCTGTGGGGCCCATTGTCGTGAGTGGGATGTGAATGTTCCACAGAGTCTGCTCCATTAGCTGAGACTTGCTGGGAAGACGATGGGCGCACAGCCACAGCCGACCTTGTGTGCACATGGTCTGTGCACGAGAAGTGAACATTAGTTGTGTGGTTAAGAGGAAAAAAGAAAAGACAAAGCAGGAATGAGGGTGGCCCTGAGCAGTGCATGGGGGTGCTGTCTGTTTCAGGAGGCATTGGCTACACTGTGTGGTGACCACACCCTGCAGCCCTGGCCCCATCCCTGTGCTGTCCCTGACCTTGGGTTGACTGGGAAACCCGCTCACTCTGTTTCTGAGCATTGGGAATGAGGGCAGGTTTATAAATGGCTTGGTCCTGCCCTCAGAGCATTTTGGGAAATTCTTCCTGGAAGGTTGGAGCTGGACCCAGCTGGGCCATGGAGGGGCAGGGCCAAAGGAAAGCTGGGCTTGTTTTTTCCTGGGCCCTGCCTGCCTCTTTGCACCTGGGGGGCAGGGCGTCCCAGTTCAGCGAGTTCCAAGGCTGTCGCATCTGTGAAACGCTGGCTGTGTGCCTGGCCTTGGTCTGCACACATTGTCGCTGATGGTCACAGCAGCAGGTGGACACGTGCTGTCCCCACTTCACAGATAGGGAATAGAGGCACACAGAGGGTCAGTGACCCTAGTCACCGTGAGGCCCCCACAGCTCCACGGTGGTGCCGAACTCCTGTTCTGGCTGCTGGCCGTGGCCAGCTTGGGTTAGCCTGTGCTGTTGTCACCTGGGGGTGCAGTGCACTCTGGAGAAACCCCTCTTAAAATAGGGTGTTGGGGAAGCCCATGGAGGCCACAAAGGGGTCCTGTCTGTGGCTGGAAGTGGCCCTGAGCCTCTGGTTGTCACTCGGGGTGCCACTCGCGGGTGGTCACAGGGTGTCCTGATAGGGTGGAGCCCTGCTGGTTCCGTGGAGGTGAAGTTGGGCTGTGATGTGGGCATGCGACAGCAGCCTCTGGCCACCCCTTCTCCACAAGCCCAGCTTGCTTGGCGCCAGGCAGGACAGACCCGTCAAGAACTGGGGCGTGGGAGTGGATGGGGGCCGTAGACCAGGTCAGCTGAACTCCCGGGCTCTGCTGTGATGTGGCCTCCAGCTCTGACGCTGCCGGGCCCCTGTGTGTGTGCTGGTGCCTTCTTGCTGTCGTTGGTCCTCGTGGTTTTTGAGCCAGACTTAGGCTCTGGATCCCCATGGGTGTTTCTCAGCCTGCACGGTTGCAGGACGACAGCCAAGTCCTGTCCCCTCACGGCCCACCCTGATCTGCCAGGCCATGGCCTTGCTGGGCCTTGCTCCCCTTGCTTGCTCCTGCGTCTTGCCTGCAGGCTCCCTGAGGTCCTAGGGTTGCTCACGCCCCCCTGCTCATCTCGCTCTTTGCTTCTCACCCACCCCGGGCGCCCGCCTGGCTGCGCCGACCTCACTGCGCCACCTCGCAGTTCTCTCCGACAGAAACCCCAAGCTCAGCCGGGCATCTCGGCTCCAACATTCCCGGGACGGAGCCTGCTTAGGACCCCAGCAGCTCCGGGCCCCGTGGCAGCTCAGGCGCCTGCTCCGTCCTGAGCCCCTTGCTCGCTCCCTGGCCTCGGGATTTCATTTCTCCTTCCGCCCCGCCCCCAAAGGCCTCATGGCTTCCGGTCTGTCCACCCTCTCCCGTGCTCCTCGTGAAGGATGGATTTAGAGCCTGTGCCGTCCTTGTGGCTATTTTGAAGCCCTCATTAATTTCTGCCCCTCCTCCTCCCCTCCTGGGCAGCAGTCCCCCGTCTCGTCCCCTCGTTTCTCCCTGATGGAGCCGAAAAGTCTCTTTTATTCCTGGGTTGACCCTTTGCCCTGGGGCTTGCAGTGGTCCCCGGGGGCGTCCACCCTTCCTGGGTGGTCTTGCAGGTGGGCTGGCCATCAGGATTGTCCTGGTTCTCCCAGAGGGGCTAATCCACGCGCTGTCCCTGGCCGACCTCAGCCGTGGCTGCAGGTCAGGCTGACACACACCTGTGGGAGGGTGTACAGGCTCCTGTGTCGTAACAAGACTGGGTCTTGGGTCCTCAGAGTTCAGGCTGAGTGAACGAGTGAGGAACAGATGAAGAGCGTGCACTCCGCTGGGCTGCGGGTCCGGACTCAGCTTTGCCGTGCGCTCCGGCAGGGCTGGGCTGCGGGTCCAGACTCGGCTTTGCCAACCTCTCACTTCTCCTGGGCTGAGGACTTGTGTCTGTGGTCCTGGAGCTCTGGGGGAGCTGGGGGGGTGGGGGGCCTGCAGCACCTGCCACGCGTGTGCATGCCTCAGGCGCTCAGCAAGGGCGCACCTGCACCTGCAGCTGTCCCGCAGCCACCTGGGCTTCTGCAGACAGCGGGTGGCCTAGAGGCTTGGTGGGGCTGGTGAGGGGGTTCCAGCAGGGAGACTGCACGCTGTGTGTCCCCGGGCAGTGCAAAGAGAAAGGGTGCTTCAGCCCCCTGTCTGTTCCCACATCTGGGAGTCCAGCTGTGCCTGGGGGCAGGCACCTGCCCTCCACGAGCAGCTCAGGGGCCTCGGGGGGAGGGCAGAGCCTGTGCCCCTGGTTTGATGTGTGGACAGATCGCCAGCCGGCCATGAGGCCGCTGTTCCCAGCAGTGATAATGAGGCTGCCAGGCTGACCGCCCCAGCTCCCGTCTGCTCCTTGGCCTCCCTTCACTGGGCCCCAAGATTGCCGGGCAAACCTCAAGAAGACTTTGCTGGCTGTGTCTGTGCAGACTGCAGCCTGGGCAGGACTGTTCCCCGTTCCTCGTGCCATTCCTAACCCGTTCCTTAGGGATTTCCCAGGCCAGGGGCTGTGCTCAGGCATCAGGGCCGCCCCCTCCCTGTCCCGGTTAACTGCTGAGTGTGAGCCAGTGCCGTGCTGGGGGACGGTGTGCGGGTGAGGCAGACGGCCGGGCTGACCGAGGCTGTGAGGCCTTGGCTGAGGCTTCCGGTCCCTGTGCTGGTTCTTCCTCGGTGATGCCGCCCCCTCCCCCAGGCTTGGAGAGCTGGTGCTGTGAGGCCCACGCCCATGGCCGGGTCCTCCCTTCTGCAGAGCACTTGCCAGCGGTTCAGGGAGTTCTCTCTTGACTCACACTTGGATTGCTCTGGGTAGAACCTGCCGGGTACCTGTGGCGTGTCCTGAGCTCCTGTGCCTTGGCTGGGGCCCTGTGGGGGACAGGTGGCACAGCTGTTCTGAGGTCCCCCAGGGAGCCTTCCACTTGGGACGGATGAGCGATGAGTCCTCACCACCCATGTGGACAGCGTGCCTTCTGCTGCGCCTCGGAGGTGCCGCGTCACTCAACAGTCTACCCACAGGGCTGAAGTAGTGGAGAGCGTGCCCAGAGCCCAGGGCCCAGCCCCAGGCTCCGTGACGTTTCTGCCTCCCTGGGCTGCTCCTTCCTGAGCCACCACACGTGCCCAGGAGGTCGCTTGCTGGGCTCGGGGCCTCAGGGCCCATGGCCGCCCTGAGTCGTGCACAGGTCAGGGCCACCTCGCTCTTCCTTGGAGTTTCTGCACGGCAGGGACGGTTGCTCTTAGGTCCAAGCGTCATCAGGTGCCGGGAGTGACGGGGTGACGGGGTGACGGGGTGACGGGCCTTGTTGAGTGCAGGTGCTCGTGCCGTACGAGGGCTGTGCGGCCTCGGTGGGCGAGACTGGGGCCGGGTGGCGTTGGGGTGTCGGCCTCGTAGGGGAGATGAAGGGAGTCTGGGTTGCTGCAGTGCTAACGTCTGCTGGTTGATGCTGATGGCACAGGCGGCGCGGTGCTTGTGTTCTGGGGGTGCTGGGGGAGGGCTCGGGAAGGGGGGTTGTGCACTTGTCCTTGAGGGGAGCGTGCAGATGTTGTAGAAGAGAGGAGGCTCCCGCATGCTGTGTGTGACTCACAGCAAGCGGGGCCCAAAGCTGACAGCGCAAGGACGAGGGGACACTTGGGGTGCTGAGCTCTGCTGGGCACGCTTCCTGTTGTACACGCACGGGCTCTGCAGGGCTCAGAGAGGTTGTGTCTCCTGCCCACAGCCACACAGCTGAAGCGGTTGAGATCCGGGTCCCTCGGTGTCTCAGGCTGGTTCACCCCACGAGGCCACCCACCCCACACCCTCCAACAAATGACCACCGACATCGTTCCATGCTGGCATGGAGACTGGTGTGGCCCCGCCCCTGGTTTGCCCACCCGGCTCTCAGCACACTCCCCTCTCTAGGTGTGGCACCAGGAGCAGCTCCCCAGAGAGGTTCCAAGACTCCTCTGCCTCACCGCCCTGCTGCTGGTTGCGTGGCACACTCGAGGCCCCTGTGCACATGGTGGCAGGGGCGGCAAACTCCTGGGTGTGGCCAGGGGAAGCTGCTCTGGGCCCAGGCCTAGGACAGGGAGGCTGCTTGGGGGCCCAGGCCAAGGGCAGGGAGGGTGCTCCAGGGGCCCAGGCCGAGGACAGGGAGGGTGCTCGGGGGCCCAGGCCGAGGACAGGGAGGGTGCCTGGGGGCCCTGCGTTGTGACTTTGGTAGCCCTGCCCGTGTGAAGGGTCCGGGATGTGGGATTTGAAGGGAAGTGGGCTGCAGTGGAGCTGTCTCTGCTGGGGCAGAGCCGGGGCCAGGCTTGTTCTGATTCGTGGAGTGGGTTTCTCACAGGCTTCCACAGGGAAGTGGGCAGAGGGGCGGCCGTGAGAAGTGCAGCAGAGCTGCTGTGGGCAATGCCCGTGGCTTGAGTTGGCCGTGACCCAGCTGTTCTGTTCCTGGAGAAGAGTGTTGGCTTACATGTGTGTCCATGTGCACAGCATATACAACACAACAAGGTATGCATGCCAATACTATAACATACTAAACACACATGTGTACATGGCACAACACACATACATGCCACACACGTGTGCCCACACCACACACATGCTTCCACATGCAACAAACACAATTCATACCACACAAAACTTATACACAATACATATGTATAGTTGACTCACAACAATCATGTGCATACCATGTGCACACCATATGTGTGTACATGTTCTATCCACAACACAATTAATATGTACACAGCACATGCATGCAATACAACACACAAGTACACACCAGATACAGAATGGGTCAAGGCATACAACACACAATACACTAGTACATACCACACGTGTTCATACCACACTACAATGCACATATGTGCATACCACACACATACATGTGCTCACTACCATGGTGTGTTAAGGACCTAGAGTTTGGAGTTGGATATGATGGGCTCAGCCCTGATTTGATTATTTGATTTTCCATTCAGCTCCTGACCTTTTTTTAAAAAAATTTATTTATTTACTTGAAAGAGAGAGGTCTTCCATCCTCTGGTTCACTCCCCAAAAGGCCACGATGACTGGAGCTGGGCCATTTTGAAGCCAGGATCCTGGAACTTCTTCCAGGTCTCTGACATGGGTGCAGGGGCCCAAGCATCTGGGCCATCCTCCTCCTCTGCTTCCCCAGTCATAATCAGAGAGCTAGATTGGAAGAGGAGCAGCTGGGACTTGAACCGGAGCCCAAATGGCATGCTGGCGCTGCAGGCAGAGGCTTAGCCCACTGCACCACAGCGCCGGCCCTCAGCCCCTGACTGAGCATCTCCTCGACCTCCAGGCTGTGGGTTCTTCGTCAGACAAGAACTCCTCTCGACAACATGGGGCATGGGCGTCCTGGGCAGGTCCCAGGGCTGGTGTCTGCAGCACGCCACCATCAGTCCTAGCAGGCACTCAGTAACCGTTCCTCGCTACCTCAGCCTCTCAGAAAATCATTTTTCTGGCCCAGTTTTCTTTAGTTCACTCACATGGTCATTGTCAGTCAGTATGGAGAAGTCCCAGAGCAGGCACGGACTTTGTGCGTTAGTTCACTGTTAGCTCGTACGTCCGGGGTCCAAGGTGTGGATCAGGTGGAGGTCAGCATAGATGTTGCTAGCGAGAGCATCAGGTCCAGTGTGAGACTGGCCAGAGGCACACCGCGCTGTGAGGTTTACCTGCCTGCTTCTGTCTCGCGGCAGTGGTGAGCAGGCGTGAACGTTTGTGCCAGCAACCGCGGAGCAGCAGCAGGCCCTGTAGCACCCTGCAGACGGAGGGCCCTCAGCCGGGGAAGCCGGGACAGCCCCTCCAGGCTCCCTGGAGCCACGCCCGGGTTCTGAGCGTTCTGTGTCCCAGCAGAGTTCCGTCTTGGCTCTGCCTTGTGCAGGGTGCCCTGCATAGGGCTGGGCCTCCGCAGGAGAGCGGCCACGGGGAGCAGCAGCAGGTGCCGCCCTTCCCAAACGTGTTCGAGTTGGGTGGCAGAGGCCGAACCATGGACGGAGTGTGGCACAGAATACAGAAGGCTGTGGCTGATGTCATGGTTGGGTGAATAAATTAAAGCCCCGAGTCGTGAGACCCACGGCAGAGGGAGCAGAGAAATGTGATTGAAAGGAGCAAAGGGATGTGTTCAGCTGGCCTGGAGGGGACGCAGAGGTGGGGCCGGGAGTGTAGTGGGCGGGGAGGAGAGGGCCGGCTGCTCCTGGCAGTCAGGCGTCCGGGGAAGAGGAGTGACCGGGGGAATTGGTGGGCACGTGGGCTGTGCAGGGAAGGAGAGCACTCAGATCCTGGACTCTGGCATCTGGGGTTCACCTGGGTGGGGGGGTGTCCTGGGGAAGACAGGTGAGATGGTGGATGAGGGGGGAGACAGGGTGGAGCCGGGTCTCCTGGGTCATCAGCCCTAGGGGTCCTCTTGGGCCAGGGTCCCTGCTCTGGGCCAGCTGCCACGTTGTGGGCGTGGGGCTGAGGCCACTGTCGCAGAGGGCCAGCACTGAATCAAGACCATGGGGGAAGATCCAGTGGTGCTCAGACCAGACACGTTTCCACAGGAAACAGTGTGTGCACGGCAGGGTGGTGTTGGTCTCTGGGTACTCCCAGTGCTCAGTGTGTTCCAGCGTGTACAGGCCATGGGTGAGGTCAGCGTGTCCCAGTGTGTCCCAGCATGTACAGGCCATGGGTGAGGTGAGCATGTCCCAGCGTGTACAGGCCGTGGGTGAGGTGAGTGTCCCAGTGTGGGTGAGGTGAGTGTGTCCCAGTGTGGGTGAGGTGTGTGTGTCCCAGTGTGGGTGAGGTGTGTGTCCCGTCGTGGGTGAGGTCAGCGTGTCCCAGAGTGGGTGAGGTGTGCGTGTCCCAGTGTGTCCCAGCATGTACAGGCCAAGGGTGGGTGAGGTCAGTGTGTCCAGCGTGTACAGGCCGTGGGTGAGGTCAGCATGCCCCAGTGTGGGTGAGGTGAGCGTGTCCCGGTGTGTACAGGCCATGGGTGAGGTGAGCGTGTCCCAGTGTGTTCAGGCTATGGGTGAGATCACTGTGTCCCAGTGTGGGTGAGGTGAGCATGTCCCAGTGTGTACAGGCCGTGGGTGAGGTGAGCGTGTCCCAGCATGGGTGAGGTGTGCGTGTCCCAGCGTGGGTGAGGTTGTGTGTCCTGTGTGGCTGAGGTGTGTGTGTGTCCCATTGTGGGTGAGGTGAGTGTCCCGTCGTGGGTGAGGTGAGCGTGTCCTGTCGTGGGTGAGGTGTGTGTGTCCCAGCGTGGGTGAGGTTGTGTGTCCTGTGTGTGTGTCCCAGCGTGGGTGAGGTTGTGTGTCCTGTTGTGGGTGTGGTGAGTGTGTCCCAGTGTGGGTGAGGTGTGAGTGTCCCGGCTGTGCAGGCCGTATTTCAGGTGCGTGGCGGGATGGCATGTGCACATGGCTGCTCTGTTTGTGTGAAGCATTTCTTACCTGTTGAGTCAGGGTTGCAAAGCAGTGCCCAAGACAGGGAGGGGCACACGGTGGGGACTCAGGAGCTGGAATGATGGTGTCATTTGTCTGTTGTCCCACTGGGACCTTTTGGGAGGGAAAGGGAACCGGCCAGATGGGCTACAGGCAGCAGTTTTACCCGGCCTGCACAGGATCCCAGGTCACGGCCATCAGTGAGAGCTGACCTCATGTCCAGCAGTTTTACCTGGGCTATGCAGGATCCCAGGTCACGGCCATCAGTGAGAGCTGACCTCATGTCCAGCAGTTTTACCTGGGCTGTGCAGGATCCCATCACGGCCATCAGTGAGAGCTGACTTCGTGTCCAGCAGTTTTACCCGGCCTGTGCAGGATCCCAGGTCACGGCCATCAGTGAGAGCTGACTTCGTGTCCAGCAGTTTTACCCAGGCTGTGCAGGATCCCAGGTCACGGCCATCAGTGAGAGCTGACTTCGTGTCCAGCAGTTTTACCTGGGCTGTGCAGGATCCCATCACGGCCATCAGTGAGAGCTGACCCATGTCCAGCAGTTTTACCTGGGCTGTGCAGGATCCCATCACGGCCATCAGCGAGAGCTGACCTCACGTCCAGCAGTTTTACCTGGCCTGTGCAGGATCCCACCACGGCCATCAGTGAGAGCTGACCTCACGTCCAACAGTTTTACCCGGGCTGTGCAGGATCCCAGGTCACGGCCATCAGTGAGAGCTGACCCACGTCCAGCAGTTTTACCTGGGCTGTGCAGGATCCCATCACGGCCATCAGTGAGAGCTGACCCATGTCCAGCAGTTTTACCTGGGCTGTGCAGGATCCCATCACGGCCATCAGTGAGAGCTGACCTCATGTCCAGCAGTTTTACCCGGGCTGTGCAGGATCCCATCACGGCCATCAGTGAGAGCTGACCCATGTCCAGCAGTTTTACCTGGGCTGTGCAGGATCCCATCACGGCCATCAGCGAGAGCTGACCCATGTCCAGCAGTTTTACCTGGGCTGTGCAGGATCCCATCACGGCCATCAGTGAGAGCTGACCCATGTCCAGCAGTTTTACCTGGGCTGTGCAGGATCCCAGGTCACGGCCATCAGTGAGAGCTGACCCATGTCCAGCAGTTTTACCTGGGCTGTGCAGGATCCCATCACGGCCATCAGTGAGAGCTGACCCATGTCCAGCAGTTTTACCTGGGCTGTGCAGGATCCCATCACGGCCATCAGCGAGAGCTGACCTCATGTCCAGCAGTTTTACCTGGGCTGTGCAGGATCCCATCACGGCCATCAGTGAGAGCTGACTTCGTGTCCAGCAGTTTTACCTGGGCTGTGCAGGATCCCAGGTCACGGCCATCAGTGAGAGCTGACCCATGTCCAGCAGTTTTACCTGGGCTGTGCAGGATCCCATCACGGCCATCAGTGAGAGCTGACCCATGTCCAGCAGTTTTACCTGGGCTGTGCAGGATCCCATCACGGCCATCAGCGAGAGCTGACCTCATGTCCAGCAGTTTTACCTGGGCTGTGCAGGATCCCAGGTCACGGCCATCAGTGAGAGCTGACCCATGTCCAGCAGTTTTACCCGGGCTGTGCAGGATCCCAGGTCACGGCCATCAGTGAGAGCTGATCCATGTCCAGCAGTTTTACCCGGCCTGTGCAGGATCCCATCACGGCCATCAGTGAGAGCTGACCTCGTGTCCTTGGAGCTTTCCACAGGGCGCAGGTTTGGCCCCTCATCAGCTGACAGCCACGGGACCTCAGGCTCGGGCTGCTGAAGGCCCCTGAGCGGCTGCGCGGGCTGAGTGGATTCCTAGGTGTCAGGGTGCGCGTGGCGAGAAAGGCTGCGGGTGGACTAAGACGCCTCCATCCAGTGGGAAGCCGGATATATATTTTATAAATATTCCATTTTAATATTTTATACATATTTTAAATAAGATTTATTTGAAAGGGAGAGAGAGCGAGCGAGCGGGCGAGCCAGACCCTGTCTGCTAACTCACTCCTCTCATGACCTCACTAGCCAGGGCCGGGCTGGGCCGGGCTGAAGCCTGGAGCCTGGAAGTCCATCCGGGTCTCTTGATGCTTACAGCGTTACCTGCTGCCTCCCAGGGTGTGCATTAGCAGGAAGCTGGAGGTGGAGGCAGAGCTGGGTGTTGGTCCCCGGGGCTGTAATGTGGGATGCAGGCGTCTGGACCACCAGGCCGAACACCGCCTCGTGCCTGCCGCTGTTGTCAGCCACCCGACGTCCCGGGGAGGCCAGGGCGGCAGTTGCTGGCATGCTAGGGCCTCCCTGCTCCCCCGCACTCTGGACACAGGGGTAGAGGGACAGGTGGAGTCAGTCGCGGGGAGGGGCCTGGAGTCCCCGCTCCGCCAGGCCCATCTGCCTCTGCGTCCAGGGCTGTGAGTGCAGCGTTCAGTGTTCCTCGTTATTTCCCTCGGATGGGTTTGCTGTCCTGGTGATATTAATTACTCTGAAAGGTCAACAGCACGCTTTCGAATCCCCTTCTGTTCTATCGTGTAATCAGTTAATTAATTGGAAGCTGTTTAGCGTCGTCTGTGGAGTGTTCTGTTGCTCCTGCCACGTCTCCCTCTGTGTGGCCGTTTCCTTCCCGGCCTTTGGAGATGTCGGCGCGGCCCCTCCTGGGGCACCGTCTGGTCGGTGAGTCCCGGCTGCAGCACAACTGTGCGTGACGGCCCCGGGGGTGCCCCGTGCGTGCGTCTCTTGATTCGCAGCACTGCTGTGGCGGAGGGGAGCTGTGAGGGTCCTGTCCAGGAGGGGGCTGGGGAGCTGAGGCACCGGGAACCTTGTGTCCCTGTGTGTGTGGTGCACTGGTGAGGGGAGGCCCGACTGGGCCAGGGTCTGTTCCAGAGTCCCTGGCCCCACGGCCGCCAGGCCACTGCAGGAGTGCGTGTTTGTGGAGCTGAGCCATCTGCTTCTGTCCAGTGCCGATGCAAGTGGAGGAGGCTGTGGCCTGAGGGTCAAGGGGGCGTGGAAAGCCGCTTGTGTGGGCCAGAGAGCTGTGGCCCTGCCACACCCAGCCCCTGCACAGTTGTGATGGCACTGGCAGACCCTCCCTGCCTGGTGCCTGCTCTGTGGCCGGAGGCAGTGCCTGGCTGTCTGTGCCTTCCTTGTGGGCCTCGGTGCCGGCCAGTGGGTCTCCATCCTCCTCGGCTCCCACATGGACCCTGCAGGTCCCAGGACACAATGGAAGCTGACTGCCCCCTTTCAGAGACCAGGATCACAGAGCTGGGGGTCGGGAAGGACTTCCAAGTTCTCCTGGGCAGTGGCAGAGTCCTGGTGTCCGGCAGTGGCAGGCAGCTGTCCTGGGGAGCACTGGGGACGGCCCAAGCACCACTGCTGCTGGCAGGTGGCAGGGCCCAGGGCCCCCTCACGGTAGCTCTGGCCTGGGGCAAGTCCCACAGGCACCTCGTGCCGTGGTCTCCCCTGCAGAGCTGGGAGAATGGGGGTTGTGGCAGCAGGGGCGGCGGCACCCTCCTCATGGGGTGTGGGGTGAACCCCCGTGGGCAGAGCCCTTCACCAGAGCTGGCCTGGCCCGGGCATGTGGGTGTTGGTGCTATTGTCACTCCACGTTTGCAGCTCCTCACGTGGTGGGGGAGCCTGTGGCCCCCCAAGGTCAGGGCTCAGTCGCCCCCGTCCCCAGGCTCTGTAGGCAGAGGCTGGGATGACCTCAGCGGTAGGACGATGAAGCTGAGGCCAGTCAGACACCTCTCCTGGGGCAGCGGTCAGCGCTGGGCGCCCGTGTCCCCATCTCTGCTCTCTGCCTGTGTCCCCACAGATGAGCCACATCAGCGCCCCTCGGGGGCTGGGCCTGCCCTGAGTGTCTGGAGCTGGCGCTGAGGGTGAGCACAAGTCCCAGTGCTGCTGAGGTGCTGGTCCACGGCCTCCCAGGGCGGCAGGGGCAGCCAGGAGGGCTCTGCATCACGGGGTCGGGGCAGCTTCCCTTTCCTCCTGCGGTGGCTCCGTAGTGCTCCTCGTGTCATAGCTGAGCTCTGGCCACTCCTGGGCCTGCCGGAAGGGTCTGGCCTGGGCAGGGAGGGCACCAAGGCCCCAGGCAGCCATGGGCAGAGCTCCAGAGAGGGCCTGGGAGCTGCGGCCTCTGGGCTGCTTCCTCAGGCTCAGGGCTGAGGTCTCCTCCACCCGGCTTCTATGGCCTCTCTGTCGGTTCAGCCGTGCCCGCTGTGTGGCTCTGACCTGCCTGTCGCCTTCTGTCTGTCTCTTCTCTCCCCGCTGAAAGCCGCATCAGGCCGGTGTCCCTGCTCAGCGCCCGCCCGGTCCCGTGGGCTGGGTGCTCCCTGCCCCCGCTCTCCTGCTTGCTTTCATCCTCCTCCAGGCCACCAGGCTTGGAGGTCACAGAGGCCTCTTCCCTGGAGGGTTCTGTGGGGAGGGGTTTCCCTGAAGCTGGGCAGTGGACCCCCGCCCCAGTGCCAGAGGACCCCCTGCATATGTGTCTGCGTTTGTCTATGTGGGTGTGTGCACAGGTGTGTGGGGTCTTGTGCATGAGTAAACATATGCCCATGCATACATGAATGGGTGTGGGCCTGTGTGTGTCCGTGTCTGCATGTGTGTCTTTGTGTGTATGGATGTATATGTATGTCTCTGTATGTGAGTGTGTGAGCCTGTATGGGCTTGTGTGTGCACATGTATGTGTGCATATGGGAGTATGTGTTTATGTCTCTGTGTATGTGACATGTATACATGTATAAGTATGTGCATTGTGTACATATGTGAGGTTGAGGATGAGACCTTGTATGTCTGTGAGTGTGTATGTGAGCCTGTGTAGGTGCATGTTTGTGTGTGCATATGTCTGAGAGAGTATGGACTTGTGTGAGTGCATATGTGTGTATGTTCATGTGTGCACTGAGTGTGTGAGCTTATGCATGTATGTGAGTGTGTGTATGTGGATGTGTGAACTTCCTATGAGCTATGGATGTGAGTGTATGTGCATATGTATGTGTGTATGTTAATATGTACACTCTGAGTATGCATGTGTCTATGTTAATGTGTGCCCTCGAGTGTATGATCTTATGCACATGTGTATGTTCATGTATGCACTTTGTATGAGCTTATGCATGTGTGCGTGTCCATGTGTGCACTTTGAGCTTACGCGTGTGTGTATGTATGTGTGCACATGTTTGTGAGTGTGGGAGTAGAGAGGCTTCCAGCCGACCAGCAGGTGCTCAGGCAGCAGGGCCTCACCTGCTCATCTGGTCCATTTCCAGCCGGAGGCACCTTTCCTGATGCCTGGGCTCACCCCGTCAGGAGCCCTGCCTGCTCTCAGGTTCTCGGCTGGGGGATTTGAACAGGATTGCCCGGCTCTTGACAGGGTCCCCACACGTGGGCCATGCCCTTCCCATGCTTCCCTGTGTCTGTTTCCCCACTTAACAGCACACGAGGAGTTGACTGGAGCCAAACGCAGCCGTGGGGACCCAGATCTCACTCGGTCAGCAGCTCCCCAAGTGTGGGCCCCAAGCCGGCAACATCTGCATCACCTGGGACCCTGGGTGGAAGTGCAGACCAGCCCCTGCCAGGGCTGTGGACTCACTGTGTGCAAACCAGCCCCTCCCCCGGCCTGTGGACTCACTGTGTGCAAACCAGCCCCTCCCCCGGCCTATGGACTCACTGTGTGTAAACCAGCCCCTCCCCCAGCCTGTGGACTCACTGTGTGCAAACTAACTCCATCCTAGGCCCGAGGACTCACTGTGTGCAAACTAGCCTCTGCCAGGCCTGCGGACTCACTGTGTGCACAGCAACCCCTGCCAGGCCTGCAGACTCACTATATGCAAACTAACTCCTGCCCAGGCCTGTGGACTTAGCAGCTCCAAGTTGGGGCTTAGGCTCTGCTTTTCACAAGGGCTCCAGGTGGCTCAGGGACCTGGAGTTGGGGGCCCTTCCCCAAAGCATCCCCCACCCAGACGTGCACTGGCCTGTGCTCCTTCCTGCAGCCGTTCCCCGAGGCGGGCATGTGCCCAGTGCTGGCCCAGTCTCATCCCCTGTGAGGAGGCCCACAGCAGCTCTGCTCACAGTTCCCGAGATGTTAGGCGTGCTCTGGGGGCGGTGCCTGGCCTCACCGTCATGGCAGCCCACAGGCAGCTCTCTCCAGCCTGGGGGCCTCCTGCCTGGAGTCAGCGCCTGCTGGGCTCTGTGACTTTCCTGCAATGGCTCCGCCTCACGACTGCTTGTGAGTATGGCTGGGCGTCAGCAGACGTGTTCGTTGTTGGCGTGCAAGCCGAGGCTGCGCCTTGTTCTGTTTTCTCTCTCGGTGACCACTGGCGGGGGCGATGGGGATGCACCTGGGTGTGGACACGGGGCAAGGCCTTGCTCTCAGAGCTTCTGGGCGGGGACAGGGTGAAGGGGACAAATTCTATTAATCAGAGGCTTCTGGGTTCCACAGCGGGTAACCAGCTTGGCTGACGAGGCCTCTGGGTAAATGGAGCTAAGAGCAGGTGCACTGGTGTGCCTGGGCGACTGGGGCAAGCACCGCAGCGGGGGCAGATGGAGCAAGAGACGATTTCGCCCCGTCCTGGGGGCCGGGAGTCTGAGCCCAAGGTGTGGACAGGGCTGGCCCCTCCTGAGGCCTCTTTGCTCAGGGGATGCTGTCTTCTCGCCATGCCCTCACCTGGCAGTCCATCTGTGAGTGTCTTTG
The DNA here is from genome assembly GCF_051225735.1 of Oryctolagus cuniculus. NCBI lineage: Eukaryota > Metazoa > Chordata > Mammalia > Lagomorpha > Leporidae > Oryctolagus > Oryctolagus cuniculus. The sequence goes on from NC_142878.1 coordinate 430,497, forward strand.
TCTCCTCTCCTTATAGGACAGCTGTCTTCCTGGGTTAGCCGCACCAGCAGGTCCCTACCATGGCTGGGCCCCTGGGCAGTGGGCTCCACTCCAAGCCTGGCCACTGCCCGCATGGGGATGCCCTCTGGCTCTGAGAGAGCTCATGGGCTCTGGCACTTCGCTCTTGGTTAATTTCCTAAAATGACCCCCATGTTGCCAATGATGGTGCCAGGCACACTTGAGATCTGGTGTGAGCCAGAGTGACTTGGAGGCCTTGTGTGGCCCTGTGCAGTGGTGAAAACCTGAAACAGTCTCTGGGAAGCCCAGCACAGGGCCTTCTGGAACCATCCGCCTCCAGTCTCCGGATCTCAGGCGAGGCAGCAGTGAGGTCGCTGAGATCTGATTAGAGAGAGCATTTGGCGTCGTCAGAGTTCACTAACGAGCCATCCAGTGCAATTTAACCAAATAAAAATGCACAAATGGATTTCACCCCACCCCCCTTTACAGAAATTAGCTGAGGAAATAACAAATACACCCATGATGTAGAAAAACGTTTCTTGACCTCAAGAGGAATGCTGGACAGTGGCCCCTTGGCCTGTGTCGCAAGCACTGGGGTTTCAGGGTTGGCTCCTGGGGCTTCCTGGGTGCAAGCGTCCCATGTTCAAGTTTCCCACCTGAGGCAGAAGGAGAAGGTGGCCACCATCAGGCACTGCCCTGGGGTTCCTGGGTCTGGCTCCTGGAGTCCCCCAGCGTCCCATGTCCAAGTTTCCCACCTGAGGCAGAAGGAGAAGGTGGCCACCATCAGGCACTGCCCCGGGGTTCCTGGGTCTGGCTCATCCCAACTGTTCACAGAATTAGGAGAAATGGGTTCTGTTCCTAGGCCACCAAGTGTGTGGCGTTTTACCATGGTGACCTGAATCAAAGGGAGTACAAACAGATGGACCGACAGACGGAGGGAGGGCTGAGAAGGTGTTGGGGTATAAGGAAGGGAGAAATGGGCCTTTCAGAATGTTGCATTTGTGGGTGACAGAAATGTGATTTTCGTGTGGAGGATCACAGCTTGCTGGCCACGGCCCTGGGGGCCTCCAGGGCTGGAGGAGCTGCCTCTTCCTTGCTGCCGCCTGTGGGGGACGCTTCAGGCCCAGTGTGCTCAGAGGGCCTGCGGCAAGCACGGGTGGGAGGAGTTCAGCAGACGTGTTCGTTGTTGGCGTGCAAGCCGAGGCTGCGCCTTGCTCTGTTTTCTCTCTCGGTGACCACTGGCGGGGCGATGGGAATGCACCTGGGTGTGGACACGGGGCGAGGCCTTGCTCTCAGAGCTTCTGGGCGGGGACAGGGTGAAGGGGACAAATTCTATTAATCAGAGGCTTCTGGGTTCCACAGGGAGGCAACCAGCTTGGCTGACAAGGCCTCTGGGTAAATGGAGCTAAGAGCAGGTGCACTGGTGTGCCTGGGTGACTGGGGCAAGCACCGCAGCTGGGGAAGTTGGAGTGAGAGATGATTTCTCCCCGTCCTGGGGGCCGGGAGTCTGAGCCCAAGGTGTGGACAGGGCTGGCCCCTCCTGAGGCCTCTTTGCTCAGGGGTGCTGTCTTCTCGCCATGCCCTTGCCTGGCAGTCCCTCTGTGAGTGTCTTTGTCTCCTCTCCTTATAGGACAGCTGTCTTACTGGGTCAGCGCCCACTGGTGACTTCTCTTAACCTTAATTACTTCTCCAAGGACCCTATCTCCAATACAGCCACCCAGGGAGTTAGGGCGTCAGCATATGATTTCTGGGGCCATAGCTCAGCCCCCAGCAGCCACAGATAAAACTCAAGTGAGAGGCTCAATGGAGACAACAACTGGAGTGGGGTGAGCATGAGCCACCAAGGGGCCCATGATGTTGGCAGGTATGGGGATGGGTGGTGTGGCCATGATTGCACAGGAGTGAGGGCACCTGCCACCCCCAGACCTGTGCTGTCATGGGTCCTAAGATGCACCTGCCCCTGGGCCTGCCTCTGCTTCTACCTTAGATCACCCGTACCTGGGACTGAGTGTCCCCTTCTGTTATCAACTTGATTAGGGCCGTAGAACTCATCTGGTTGGTTTCTCTTGGTATCCATCCTGATGACCTGGTTGGAGGTCAGTGGGGTTCCCCACAAAAGGGTGGATCCCATTCCTGCTGTGGTTGGGCCCATCCTGCAGCAAGGTCATGGGACTTCTCACCACGTGAGGCATCCACCGGCCAGAGGGAGGGGTTTACAGAGGGTATGTGCAGGAGCACCTTCTTGGCCCTGTTGCTGATCAGGGTCAGCGTTTGGCCAAGTGTGTCTGGCTCCTGGTGCCCCCAGAACCTGATGGCTTCATTGTCACCATTTGTTACCTCTGGACCCAGTTCTGCTGTGAGGGAGACACCTGGGTGTGAGGGACCAGTTTGGAATGAGGGAGCCAGTCAGGCTATAGGGGACTCACACAGTCATGCTGTGAGTCATCCAGTCACACAGTGAGGGATGCAGTCCTATTGTGAGGAACCCAGTCAGGCTGTGAGGGATCCAATCAGCTGTGAGAGATCCAGTCATCCTGTGAGGGATCCAGTCAGACTGAGGGATCCAGTCAGGCTGTGAGAGATCCAGTCATCCTGTGAGAGTCCCAGTCACCCTATGAGGGACCCGTCATCCTGTGAGAGATCCAGTCAGGCTATGAGGGATCCAGTCACCCTGTGAGAGATCCAGTCACTCTGTGAGAGACCCAGTCACCTGTGAGAGAGCCAGTCATCCAGTGAGGGACCCAGTCATCCTGTGAGGAACCCAGTCAGGCTGTGGGGGACCCAGTCATCCTGTGAGGGACCCAGTCACACTGTGAGAGATCCAGTCATGCTGTGAGGGATCCAGTCACCCTGTGAGAGAGCCAGTCAGGCTGTGAGGGACCCACTCACTCTGTGAGGGACCCAGTCGGAGTGTGAGGGACCCAATCAGGATGTGAGAGATCCAATCATCCTGTGAGTTATCCAGTCACACTGTGAGGGGCCCAGTCACCCTGTGAGAGAGCCAGTCATGCTGTGAGGAATACAGTCATGCTGTGAGAGATCCAGTCACCCTGTGAGGGATCCAGTCATGTTGTGAGGAATACAGTCACCCTGTGAGGGATCCACTCAGGCTGTGTGAGGGGTCCAGTCAGGGTATGAGAGATCCAGTCATCCTGTGAGAGTCCCAGCCACCCTGTGAGGGACCTAGTCAGGCTGTGAGGGACCCACTCACTCTGTGAGGGATCCAGTCAGGCTGTGAGAGATCTAGTCAGGCTGTAAAGGACCCAGTCATCCTGTGAGAGATCCAGTCAGGCTGTGAGAGAGTCAGTCATCCTGTGAGGGATCCATTCAGGCTGTGAGGGATCTAGTCAGGTTATGAAGGGAGCCAGTAGTGCAGCACAGAATTATTGGCTGCATTTGAGGTCTCCAAGGACAGAGAGGAGGTGGCATCTCAGAGCTTGACTTGGGGAACGTATTTCATGCAGCATCTCCGAAAATCTTGCTCACCGTGGCTGGGACACTGGCCACTGACCGGAGAAAGTCAGGGTTGGCGGTCCCAGGTCTGTAATGTGGGGGCTGCCGGGGGCAGAGGCAGGATGGTTCTTAATGAAAGGTGCCAGCCAGGCAGGGTAGGCCGCTTGTGCATGGAGTTGACAGGAACCCAGGTGAGGTGCCAGCTAGAGGGACCATCGGGGCAGTGACCCTGGGTGAGTGGTCCATCGTGGTGAAGGCCTCTGCCCCAACTTTCCCTGCACCGTGAGAGTTAATGAACGCCTGTGAGGTCAGGTGGCCAGGGCGTAGCCTGCGTGTTTTCTGTGTGCGTCCCTGGGCAGGGTACTTCTGTGTCTGGTGGGTGCTGTGTGCAGCTGCACCGGTTGTGCACACTGCATTGCTGCATGGATATGCACCACCGTCCATCGGAGGGATCCAGGGCACCGTTCTCCAGGTGGGGTTGGAGGATGGGGAAAGTGGGGGTGGTAAAGCCCATGTACCCCTGGGAGTAGGAGCCCTGCTGCCCGCCCTGGGTGTCCAACCCCACCCTGCTCTGACGTGTGCTAAGGAGAGATGATGCTATTTCTTTCTTTATTTGCCCAGAATGCCTGTTATTTTCTTTCTTTCTTTCAGAATCCAATTTTCTCCTGACATTTCTGCCCAAAGTAGCAAAGCCGACCTTTGTGAGAGAACTTTGCTGGCGGCCACTCCCAGCTGCCGGCTCCCAGAGCTCCTGCCAGCCCCTGCCTGCCCCTCCTCGGAGAGGGAGTGAGGCTCCAGGCTCCTGGCCGCCTGGTCCCCGCCAGCAGCTTCTGTGTCTCTCTGGGTGTGTTCCCCAAGGCTGGGTGGGCCGGGGGCCTCTGGCAGCCGACGTCTGCTGGGCTGGGTGTTGCTCTCTCTCCGCTGGGGCTTTGTTCAGGGCCTCTGGAGAGGCCGGATCATGCCCATAGCTCTGCAAGATGCCCTGGTGGACGTGGAATCATGGCGCCTCCCAGTTTGAATCTGTGGTCACAGCGGAGCTCTCAGCTCTGCAGAGAAGGGCTGGCTGGGGCCTGGGGCCTGCCTGGAGAGTACAGGTGGAGGACATGCTGGGTCCAGGGAGACCCCTACCTGATGCCCCTTTCTCTTCCATGCCAGTCCCTGAGCCCCTGAGCAGGGGGCCGCTGTGAGCCGTCACGGGTATCTGGGGACCTTGGCAGTCAGACCACAGAGCCCTGAGCTCACCCGAGGTGCGCGTTGAGTGGGAAGGGCAGATCCCGTATCCAAGGATCTTCCTGTATCCAAGGATCTTCCTGTATCCAAGGATCTTCCTGTATCCAAAGATCTGCCCTGTTCTGACCTGGGCAAGCTCCACCCATGTGACCGACCCAGCCTCAGCTCCTCCCCTAGTTCCAGGCCCAGCGTGGATCTCAGGCTCTGCAGGGCTCATGGGCAGCTCGGGTTCTGTGTGTGCCAGGCTGCTCTTGACCCTCCCTGCCCCTCCTGCTCGGTGGGGTCCCTCAGCAGCTCCTCTTGCCCCAGGCAGCCTCCACCCCTGCCCTCCCTTCCTGCGTGTCTCCTGGGAGGCTCTGGCGGCCCGGCACCCGCCTTGGATGTGCCTGCTTGACGACCTCTTCTGCCCTCTGCCTGGAATGCTCTGCGCCCACCTACCTGCTGCCTCCCGTCTGTGCGGGGGTGAGAGGCTGCCTGACGGGCCTGCGCCCTTCCAGTCCGAAAGTGGCCTCCTCAGTGGACACCACCCAGGCTTTCCGCTGCCCTTCAGGATGAAACCTGGGGTTCTCCCCAGCCAGCAGGCTGGAGCTGGCCTGAAGCCCTCTCTGCCTTGCTCCTGGCACTGTCCCCTACCCCTTTCCATGGCTCGGAAGCCCCCTCCCCTGTCCTCAACTCCTCCGGCCTGGGGTCTGGGAGCCCTGTCTGAGCACCGTCGGCCGTGGCCTTGCCCTCCCGTGTCAGGTCTCGCAGCACCGTGTGTCCGCTCTTCTGTGAGTTTATACCTTTGTAGTTTGACTGTGAGGTTCCGGAGGGACCTCCTCTTCCCTCCTGGGTCCACCTCCTCGTTCCTCAGCGTGGCCTATATTTGGCTCTCGATAAATTCTCGTTGTGGGAGCTGTCTAAATATAGGGCGCGTGTATGCTGCGTGAGTAAACAGCTCTGTGTAGCAGACACAGCCGCGCACCGTGTGTGATAGCGCCCTAGCGGGGTGGCACCGCCGTCCCCCACCGCCATCCCCCCTCACCCGCAGGCAAGTGCGCCGCTCCCGGGGCCCTTCAGTGTCAGCGGCCGCCTTGAAGGGCTGGCAAAGAGCTGTGGGCGCGTTGCCTCTTCCACGCGGAAGACTAATGGCTGCTGCTGTCCCCAGTATGTCCTAATGAGAGCAATTAAATATCATTATGGGAAGAGCAGACGGGTGTGTGAAGGGCTGGCGTCGCCGTGCTGATGGCCCTGTGGGGAGAGGGACTGGAAGCGGCCGCAGGTGACTGGTGTGGGAGCTGTGAGCGCCGTGTCCATCCGGAGGAGGGCAGCTTCCTGCGGGCTCCTCAGACTTGTGTGTGGGGAGGAGACGGGGTTCAAGGTCCTCTGCAGACCTCACTTGTGTCCCCAGCCATCGACAGAGGAGGGCGAAGGAGAAAAAGACATTGAAGCTGGGCTGCAGGCTGAGCCCACTGCCCAGCGCGCGAGATGCCAACTCTGGCCTTTAACCCTTTGTCTGTCCATCTTGCAGAAACCTGTCAAGTAACCGGCTCACCACCCTCTCCTGGCAGCTCTTCCAGACGCTGAGTCTCCGGGAACTGTAAGTTGTGTTTGGAAGACTGAGCAGGTGGCTCAGTGGTGCTGGTGGTGGGACGGGGTGGGGTGGGGAGAGAAGCGCCGAGCAGCGGAGCCACCTGCAGGCAGGGGCGCACAGTGGGGCTGGGGCGGCGCCATGTTCAGCGGGAATGAGCGCCCTGCTGCTTGGTTTCCGGTGCTCTTTCTGGACGCAGTGGATTTCAGAGGTCAGGAGCTGGTTCCTCACGGGGACTTAGTCTGTGATCTCTAGGTGACGAGTAATGGTGGCACCGATATTTATAACAACACTAGCGGCACAGGGCTGTGGAGGTGGCCAGATGTGCTTTCCCCCGCGTGGCCTGACTTATCTCACAGGAAGGCATCATGGCGCTGGTGGGGCCAGCGCTGCAGACTCGGACTGCCTGCCCTCCGGTCAGCTGCTCGGCCCGGGTGTGGTGTTCTGGGGAGGCCGGGTGTTTATCCCATCTCCGTGTGGGCTGCTTGGCCGTGCCTTGTTCCAGGACCAGTCAGTCCTCCCGAGCCCCGGCCACTCATCCTGTACAAATACTGCAAGTGCTGGCCGACGAAAACCCGTGACCACTCCTGGAAAGGGTAACCCAGGCCGGGACCCCGGGACCCCGGCCGTGCAGGCGGCTGGCTGCTTCTGCCGGGGAATTGCCAGGGAATCAGTTGGAAAAGGCCGAGGCCTGGGTGGCTTAGGGGCCAGTGTTCCCTTTGGTTTGGTGACCAGACTCAGACTCACAGAAGACACCTGGCTTCGCTGTCAACCAGGAAGCCATGACCTGCGCTCTGCCTGGGCGTGTGCTGAGTCAGCACTGCAAGACCTGGACACGTGCTAAGTCAGCACCACCTTCCCTGCAGACCCAGCCGGCCGGGGAGCACAACGCGACACCCCGCACCCCGGCGCCCCCGCCCTGGGACGAGCTGGGGTGCTGGCCTTACCCTCCCCGGCCTAGGAGCCTGGTGGCTTCAGAGGCCGTTCCAGGGGTGGGGTTGGGGGACTTCTGGAAATGCCGCTGTGAGTGGGCGTCAGGTGCGGTGGTCAGGGTTCCCGGGCGCAGACAGCGTGGAGTCAGGTGCACACGGACGAGTGCTCCTGATTTTAGTGACAGGGAGAACGTGCCCCGAGCGCGGCAGACTGTCACAGGCGTCCCCGAGGTGGGTTGCTGCACCAGCCCGGGAGGTGAGCGCGCGGCTCCCGCCGGGCAGCGTTGTGTTGTGCCTGCTGCTCGGCTTGACCCAGAGCAAGGCATCAGGACCGCCCGTTCACAAGCGCAGTGTGGACCCGAAGCTGGGACCACCACGCCAGCCGTCTGCGACCCGGGCGTCTATTCAGCAGTCGCCCAGAAGGTGGCTGCTTGCCGTTGCTTCTCAGCTGCCTGAGATGCGGGGGCCCGGGCTCTCCCTGTGGGTCCCCCCTCCACCGGGAGAGGCCGGGGGACACGCTGAGCAAGCACTGAGTGCCCTCTCTGAGACGTGCTTGGAGGTGGGGTCCGTGGGTGCTGCCCCGTGACCTGTGGCGTGAGCTGCGGAGCAGGCGTCCGCGGGTGTGAGTTCTGAGCAGTCCAGGTTTCTCCAGAGGATCACGGGGTCCTGCGTCGCTCTGCCTGGGCCAGAGCCCATGAGCGGACGTGAGATACGGAGGAAGGGGGTGTGGCTCCCGAGTCGGCCTCTGAGCGCCTCTGTCCCTGTGGCTGAGTAGGAGGAGCCTCCCCGGAGGGTCAGGAGACTGTGAGCGCCGCCGCTCCGCCTGGGTCTGCTCTCTGAGGAAGAGCTGGACGTGAGAGTGGACGCAGGGCCGACGTTGGCTCTCGGCTGAGGCTGTGATGAAGACCCGAGCAGCTCGTCTGGAGAGCACAGGGCGGGCAGCCTCTTGTCCAGCCTCCTGATTAGTCCACCTGGTGCCCTTGACCTGGGCCTGGGCTGGCCTGTGCATGGGCTGGACCCACGGAGAAGGGGTCCTGTCCCTGGAGCGGCGAGCGCACGGCACTGTGGCGGCAGCACAAGGTCACGGCAGAAGTGTGGGGCCCCATGTGAGCTGCGGGGACAGAGGGAAGCTGTTCTGTCGCCACAGGGGTCTCTGCTGTGTTCGCTGGAGGACCCTGAGCAAGGCCTGACATCATCGGAGCTCCTTCTTGGGGCCGAGTGTCTGCTGCCTTCCCAGTGGGGTCCAAGGAGAAGAAAAAGCACGTAGTGAGCACCTGCTGCATACGTGGCCTGCCTTGTCCCTGAAAGAACCCATGACGGAGGGGCCTTGTGGCCGGGTTTACAAATGAGGGCTTTAAGGTTCGGCCATGTGGAACCGTCCAGATCGCGTGGCAAGAAAGGCGGCAAGTCTGGGTCACAGCCACCGGGTCTGCTGTTCCCGCTGCACTGGGTGCCGCTCGGCGTGCCCAGTGTCCCTTCCAGTAGCCGCGCTCAGGGGAGTGGACACGGACCAGCTGCCCCCGTCACCACGGCCCTGCCATCAGCTTCTCTGCCTCGGGAGGGCAGCTCTGGGGCTGTTGCCAGCCGAGCACCCAGCTGCAGCCTCCCTGTCCAGGTGCTACTCCCCTCGCCCAGTGATGCCAGGCAGTCCCGGGCCTTGCTGTGCCGCGGTGGCCAGGGGTGGAGGGATTCGGCTTGGCAGTTTCTGGTTATGTGAGACCAGAATGGTGCCTCCTTCCTGGCAGAAGACTGGAGCTGCCTTTCTGAAAGCCAGAGCAAGCGTTGGAAAGCCTGTTACGGGAAGAAAAGAAGCATGGGTTCCGAGTGCATGCCAGGGCGAGGCGGTGTGCCAGGAGGCAGGAAGCGGTACCCCACAGCCAGCGGCCCAGGCACATCTGGGGCGCCCTGCTCACACGCGCAGCTGGGATGAAGGTGGATCGGAAGTTCGTTTTCTTAAGGCAGCACCATAATTCCTTCTGGCGTGATCTGCAGGCCTAATTGACGTGGTGATGCATGGACCCAGCGGCAGGGATGGGGTTGGGCCGGCTCTTGGCTTCTGCCCATCTGGGCCGTGACCACCTTGAGAGCTCTGAGAGAAGTCGCCACGCAGCCGTGCCAACAGCACTACTGCCACACTACTTCTGGCTTCTTTGTAGCTGCTTTTAATTCATAAAGCTGCAGCCCTGTATTGTCACGACCTTATCCAGCCTGGGGACGAGAAATGTGAAAACAGAGCCTGGAGATCCCCTGGCTCGTTGCTCGTGCCCAGGCTCTGCCTTAAGCCTCCACGAACTTGGAGGCCTAAGGCAGCATGCAGGTCTTCTCCCCAGAATTCTGAACCCCCGTGCCAGCAGTGGAGCCGGCAGTGGAGCCGACAGCGGTACCGGCAGTGGAGCCGGCAGTGGAGCCGGCAGTGGTACCGATAGTGGAGCTGGCAGTGGTGCCGGCAGTGGTACCAACAGTGGTGCCGGCAGTGGAGCTGACAGTGGTGCCAGCAGTGGTGCCAGCAGTGGTACTGGCAGTGGTGCCGGCAGTGGTACCAGCAGTGGAGCCGGCAGTGGTACTGGCAGTGGTGCCGGCAGTGGAGCCGACAGTGGTACTGGCAGTGGAGCCGGCAGTGGAGCCAACAGTACTGACAGTGGTGCCGGCAGTGGTGCTGGCAGTGGTGCTGGCAGTGGAGCCGGCAGTGGTACCAGCAGTGGTACCAGCAGTGGAGCCGGCAGTGGTACCAGCAGTGGTACCAGCAGTGGAGCCGGCAGTGGAGCCGGCAGTGGTACCGGCGGTGGAGCCAGCAGTGGTACCGGCAGTGGTACCGGCGGTGGAGCCAGCAGTGGTACCAGCAGTGGTACCGGCGGTGGAGCCAGCAGTGGTACCGGCGGTGGAGCCAGCAGTGGTACCAGCAGTGGTGCTGGCAGTGGAGCCAACAGTGGTACTGGCAGTGGTACCAGCAGTGGTGCTGGCAGGGCTGAGCTCCCTCTGGAGGCTCCGGGAAGGACTCTTCCTGCCTCTCGGCTCCTGGTGGCTCCTGGCACCCGTGGCTTGTGGCTGTGTCACTCCAGTGTCTACCTGGGTCCCTGTGGCCGACAGCCCTGTCTCCTGTGCTGTGTTTGGCCCCTTTGGGTGTCCTTGGCCCTGTGACAGAAGGGCTGCTCTTGCTGATGAGGCCCCGCCCATTTCCCCTGCGTGGCCCCAGGGCTGCTCTAGGTGTGTGTGTTGGGGGTGGGGCAGGGAGAGGAGCAGTCAGCAGCAGTGGGAGGGGGATCCGCGCTCCCCACTCCAGTCATGGCCGTGGCTGCTCTGCCGAGTGCCTGTGACCTGCCTGGGTGGGGCCGGGTTACTGCTGAGGGCCCCAGGGCCCCGCGTGGCCATCGTGGGCAAGGACTGGTGTTGGCTTGTGCTGGTCCTTGGCGGCTGCCACCCCGTTGTGACTGGAGGTGGGGGCCGTGCGGCAGCTGTCCCTGGAGCTCTGGCTGGAGGCTCCGCTGCCCGCGTCCACAGAGGTGCAGTGCCCCTCTCCTGCACTCCTTCCTGAGGGGGCCACCACACCCCTTCCTGCACCCTTCTCCTGCACCCCCTCCTGAGGGGGCCACCACACCCCTTCCTGCCTGTGCCCGACCCTTCTCCTGCCTCCTCTGTCATCCCCTCCTCTGCCCTCTCCCTCCGCCGCCCTGTTTCTTGGCTGCCCCAGGCCAATGCCTGCCGTCCCTGTTCCTAGTGTCCCGTGTCTTCCGCTCCCAGTGAGGCCCGTGCTTGCTGCCCTTGATTCCCGCTGCCCTCGCCACCCCCACTCGGTGCCTGGTGCCACACTCTTCTGTGTGGCGCTGCGGGTCTCCTTTCCATACCAGCCCCACTGCCAGTTCCCCACGGAGGGCCAGGCTACAAAGCGCCAGTTCCTCTCCTCAGGTCCTCATTCCCTGAAAGCTAAGGCATGCTCACCTGCTTTGGAATCGCCAGTTGTCAAAACCCTGGGTCTCAGCCCCGCCCTCGGTGCCGCTGGACTCACCCTGCAAGTCCTGAGGGAAGTGCACTCCCCGTGATCAAGGACTGGACTTGCTGGGTGCCGGTCGCTTTGTGCGATTGGACTGCTCCTGGCTGTGCGTCCTGCCCAGTAGCCCCGTTGGGAGGGAGCTGACTTGCTCCAACTCCCAGGAGACCTCAGTGCAGAAAGGGTGCCTAGGCCTCTCCCCGCAGAGCTCCCGCCAGGCGGGGTGCCCTGGGGCGGGCCCGTCTCATCTGTCTGAACAGCACGAGCCCACGGCGGACACCGACAGGTGCTTAGTGGGGATGTGGTGAGTTCTGAAGGAGTCCAGCTGGTCCCAGGGTGGGCGTCCAGTGTGTCTGGAAACAGCCACCCACCCACGCCCCAGGGAGAAGCTCTCTCCTTTCTTTCTCTTTCATTCAGCAACGGTTGTGTGCTGGGCTCAGTTAAAGGACAAAATGGGCAAAATAGGCAGTGTCTCTGACCTCACAGGATCTTTGGGGTACAGCTAAACAAATTAAAAAAATCTTTTAAAAATGATTTTATTTATTTATTTGAGAGGTAGAGTTATAGACAGTGAGAGGGAGAGACAGAGAGAGAGGTCTTGGTTCACTTGGTTCACTCTCCAAGTGGCTGCAACACCCAGAGCTGTGCCGATCTGAAGCCAGGAGCCAGGAGCTTCTTCCAGGTCTCCTACGCGGGTGCTTTCCCAGGCCATAGCAGAGAGCTGGATTGGAAGTGGGGTCAGTGTGGCTGCAGGGGCGTGGCTGGGTGGCCGTGGGGGTCAGTGTGGCTGCAGGGGGCAGGGCCAGGGTGCAGGGGGCAGGCCAGGGTGCAGGGCTGAGGGCAGGAAGGCGATGGGGGCGTGTGGGCTCCACAGGCCTTCACTCCGGCTTCTTGGAGAGAGGAAGCCACAGAGGTGGACCATGGCTGTTGCGTTTGAAAAGATCTCTTTGCCAGCTGAGTTCTGTGGGTGGGTCTTTTATTTAATTTATCTATTTAAGTTATCCAAGTGTCGTATGTCCCTTTATACCGATTTAGGATTGGTTTTTAACTGGGTTTGTTAGTTTTGGAGCTGAAGAGTTCATGGACTTACAGGCCCCCTTGGGCTCCTTCTGCGATCTGCAGCTCCTCTCCCGTAACCCTGAGGAGAACAGGCAGCCGGGGCCGCCCAGCCCTGGAGGGAGCGGCCTCTTGGTTCAGGGTCCCTTCCCCTCCGCCCACAGGAGGCTGGAGCGGAACTTCTTCAACTGCAGCTGTGACATCCGCTGGATGCAGCTGTGGCAGGAGCAGGGCGAGGCGCGGCTCAACAGCCAGGACCTGTACTGCGTGGGTGCCGACGGCACGCAGCTGCCGCTGTTCCGCATGAACATCAGCCAGTGTGGTGAGTGGGTGCCGCCGCCGGCCGTGGGGCTGCAGCGGGCAGGCTGGCCGCGTGGGCTCTGGGTTCCTGCGCCGGGAGTCCCTCGGCTGCGTTCCGGGCAGCTCAGGCCCGGGCCCGGGGGCAGACGTTCGAGACTGGAGCCTGAGGCTGGACCCTGGAATCTGTCTCTAGGGAGCGCCCCGTGGCACCTGAAGCTCCTGAGAACGGGAGCCCAGGGAGAGAGGCTGGGCAGGACAGCTGCCCTGCCCTACCCTGCATGGACAGGGGGCCGGCTGTGTGGGCTTCGTTCTGACCCCTGACGCTGCTGGGGAGGGACTGCGGGTTCCCAGGAGCTCGGGCGGTGGCACTGGAGCCGCCGGCCCGAGCTGTGCCGACACAATGCCCTTTGTCTTCCCACCTGCCCCGGCCCCTCCCGCGCCCAGACCTTCCTGAGATCAGTGTGAGCCACGTCAACCTGACAGTCCGGGAGGGGGACAATGCTGTCGTGACCTGCAACGGCTCTGGATCGCCCCTGCCTGACGTGGACTGGATCGTCACCGGCCTCCAGTCCATCAACACCCACCAGGTGGGCACGTGGACTCGGCCCGGCAGGGGCTTAGTCTGCATGGAGGGAGCCGTTGGGGTCGCCACAGAGTGTGCAGCACTGTGTCCAGCTGCTCTGACCTCAGGCAGTCTCCTCAGCCTTCCCCAGCCAGAGCGTCCATGGTGAGCCCCTCCCTTCCAGGGCTACCGGAGCACCGCCTCCGCCACCGCCCAGGAGGAACCCGGCCTGGTCTGTGTGCAGTTCCGGGAAGACCTCTGGCTGTTCCTTTTGATCCCTACAGGTGCTGGGGTGGGTGGGGGCAGCCCTGACTGAGTGTCCACTGGGGTTTCAGACAAACCTGAACTGGACCAACGTGCACGCCATTAACTTGACGCTGGTGAACGTGACCAGCGAGGACAATGGCTTCACGCTGACCTGCATCGCCGAGAACGTGGTGGGCATGAGCAACGCCAGCGTCGCCCTCTCTGTGCACTGTGAGTGCTCGCTGGCCGGCGTGGCTCGGGGCAGGGGCTGGGCGTGGGGGCTGGAGGGCAGCAGTGTTGCCGGGGCTGAGCGCAGCAGCGGCCTGGCTCACGATGGGCAGAACCCCCAGAGGGGTGTTCCTGGGCCTCTGACTCCCACGACGTCCTCGGGACACTGATGGACTGGCCCTTCCTGCCTGAGAGGGGCCCCTTCGGCTAAGGCGGGTCCAGGAAGCTGGGAGGAGGAGCCTCTTCCCCTTGTGGGGGCTGGGGGTACCTTGGCCCCTTCAGAGCCGGGTGGGAGGGTGGGGCTCCTGGCAGGCGGCGCTGGGGCCTCAGCTGCTTCTGCCCCCAGACCCCCCGCGCGTGGTGAGCCTGGAGGAGCCCGAGCTGCGCCTGGAGCACTGCATCGAGTTCGTGGTGCGCGGCAACCCCCCGCCCACGCTGCACTGGCTGCACAATGGGCAGCCGCTGCGCGAGTCCAAGATCATCCACGTGGACTACTACCAGGAGGGCGAGGTCTCCGAGGGCTGCCTGCTCTTCAACAAGCCCACGCACTACAACAACGGCAACTACACGCTCATCGCCAAGAACCTGCTGGGCACCGCCAACCAGACCATCAGCGGCCACTTCCTCAAGGAGCCCTTCCCAGGTGAGGTGGAGAGCAGGAGCGGCTCCCGCCCCCGGTGACCAGGGCCCCGCTTCCCGTAGGCCAGGACAGCGTCTCCTCCTCCCTGGCGGCCACAGGAGAACCCCCGGCCCCACTCAGCAGGGCAGGAGAGGGCACGTGGGCAGAGGGGCACACAGAGGGACTGCAGAGTTGGAATCCCAACCCTCCCTTTCCTTGTTGGGAGACCCTGGGCCTCAGTGTCCTGGTCTGTGAACTGCTCCCACGAGGGTCTTGTGGCTTCTGGCCGACGTGAGGTATGTGAAACACGTGTCACAGGCTGTGGGCCCTTCTCCTTGGGGGCTTGGGGGCTCGGTGCAGGCAGAGGCCTCAGGGCTGTGGCTCTCTCCTGCCTGGGCCTGTAGGGAGCAAGCAGCAGCCACGGATGCCTCAGCGATGCTCAGCTGAGCAGACCACGGCTTGAAGCTGACCTGGAAGGGTTTGGCAAGGTTGAGTTTAGAGCAGTGAACTGTCCTGTCTGGGCCAGGACGTGTCAGATCCATTGCCACTGCTGGGGGAGGAGACACCAGGAGTTAGTGACAGTGGCTGCAGGGCCTGTCAGTGGCTCTGTGACGGACAGGTCTCTGTCCACGGGGCTGTGTGCCTTTGCCGCATCCATCCGTCTTCTTACGTGGAGCACGCAGTTACGTGCAGAGAGGTTTACTTCACTCACAGTCCTGGAGGCTCAAGGTCATGGTGCTGGCCCTGTCAGGACCTCAGGGTGGACAGTGTCACCATGGCAGGAGCACATGTGGGAGGAGAGGTCACATCTCCAAGAGGAAGCCTGGGAGGCACCAGGGTCCTAGGATCCCTGACCTATGGACGTCCCACTGGATCCACCCCCCTCACAGCACCGCCCATAAGGAGCAAGCACCAGCCCAGGGTCCTCGGGAGATGTGTGCAAGAGGTACCCAGGCCAGTGTGCTTGCTGACCTTGGTGATTTGTGCTGGGGACAGACTGGGCAGGGGAAGCCTGAGACTGATAGGATGCACACATGTGCACACACTGAAGACTGAGGGCACATGTGTGTGCATGTGCTGAAGACTGATAGGATGCACACGTGTGCACACGCTGAAGCCTGAGGACGCATGCATGGGCACGAGCTGAAGACTGATAGGATGCACACACTGAAGCCTGAGGACACATGTGTGTGCATGCGCTGAAGACTGATAGGATGCACGTGTGTGCACATGCTGAAGACTGAGGATGCACACGTGTGCACATGCTGAAGACTGATCAGATGCACATGTGTGCACATGCTGAAGACTAATAGGACGCACGTGTGTGCACATGCTGAAGACTGAGGATGCACACGTGTGCACATGCTGAAGACTGATAGGACGCACGTGTGTGCACATGCTGAAGCCTGATCGGATGCACATGTGTGTGCACGCATTGAAGACTGATAGGACACATGTGTGTGCACGTGCGTGGTCTGTGTGAAGGCTACTGCACAACTGTAATACCAGGGCTTCTGTGTCTCTGTGCTGGGGGGCTTGGTCTCGGGGCTCAAACGCAGGCTGCACCCAGGGCTGCATGAAGCTCATTTCTTCCACTGAAGTCTGGGGGATGAAGAGCCTCCCCGGGGTGGGGGAGACCGGCACCCCGTGTGCCTGGCCAGAAGCCTCGGGACCCCTCCCGTCGGGCCCCGCTGGGTGCTGTTTAGGCAAGTTAGAGTGTCCTGGCCGTGGCCTCTGGGTGCTGAGCTTTGCTTGGTTGGACTGCAAAGCCAGGCCAGGCCGTGCTGACATAAAGACGGCCCCTCAGGGGAGGTCCTGAGAGCTGGGGAGGCAGAAGCAGGTGTGGGGTGGGAAGAAGCCCTGTGCCTCCTGCAGCCCCCGACCCCTCCTCTGTCCTCTGCGGTGTGGCAGCTCCATGCCGGTCAGTGGGTCTCCGTGATGAGCTGTCAGTGCCCCTTAGGCCGCAGGTGCTCCAGGTGGGGTCCCCAGACCAGAGTCCTCGGGAGCAGCTCAATGCTCCAGCCCCACTCAGACCAGTGGAGGCCGAGTGCTGGGGTGGGGTCTGGGAGCTGGGCTTTAGGGGGACCCTGCCCCTTTGCACTCTGCTTCCAGGGCACTTGGTGGGAGGGAGGGAGGGCAGAGCTGCAGAGCAGCTGGGGGCCTGGTTCGTGGCTGCCAGGGCCCCAGTGGCGACTGCCTGACTGCTCTCACTTCACACCCGAGAGGAGCCACGTGGGAGGACGAAGGGTGATTTCGGCTCACGGTTTGGAGGCTCGTGGTCCAAGCTCAGTGGCCCCATTAGTCTGGCGTCTGCTGGAGCTGAGCCGAGGATGACCCCAGGGCTCGTCAGGGAGAGAGACGGGGAGCAGGGGGGCTGGGCTTCCCCACCCTCTCATGAGGGGCAAGCCCCCCACAACCTAAAGGCCAAACACCCCAATGAGATGCAGGCTCCTCACCTCACCCCTCAGCCGGTCCTGTCCTGTGCAGCACTGGCTCACTGAGCCTGTGTCAGACGGACAGCAGCGGGTGGCAGAGAAGGGGCCCTGCGACAGAGTCCTTGTGCCCAGGAGGCCGCGGAGCCCAGTGTCCCAGTGCTCACTCCTGGTGACGTGTTTGGCAGGAACACTGCAGCAGGGGACTTTATCATCTGCCCACGGTCCTGCCGCACTTCTGCACTGCACTGATGGTTCCCTTTTGAAGTGAATGAGAAGAGTGCATTAAGACGTCTTCTCATTCATTTAATCCACTGCCCAAATGCCTGCAATGGCCTGGGCTGGCCCGGGCCAGGGCTGGGAGCCAGGAACTCCTTCCTGGTCTCCGCATGATTGGCAGGGAGCCATTGCCTGCTGAGCCTGGACATGCATCAGTAGGAAGTTGCACTTGGGAGTGGAGCTGGGACTTGGCGAACGTCTTGAGTGCCAGGCCAGGCCCACAATCCAGTGAGCACAGTGTCTTCAACCGGCCTGAGTGGCTTGTTTCTCACCGTTCTTCCACGTCTCACTGCTGATGCTTGCTTGCAAGCTTCTCCTGTGCAGGGAACATTCCCTGGCCCTGTCCAGGTAACCACGTACTGTTTGCTGGGGCAGCCAGAGTGAAGCCCCAGACTGGGCCTTCAGCCACAAACTTCCACGGGCTCGCCGCTTGGAAGCTGAAGTCTGAGGCCACGGTGTGGGCAGGGCTGGGTCCTTCTGAGGCCTCGCCCTCGGTGGGCACGTGCTGGCTCTCCCTGTGTCTCCACGTGCTCACCCCTCTGTGTGTGTCTGTGTCCAGATGTCCTCTGCTTCTGGGACAGCAGCCCACGGCCTTAGGAAGCACGCCGTGGCCTCACCTTGGGTGTCTCCAGATGCAGTTACCTTCCTGGGTGCTGGAGTTAGCGGACACGGATCAGGGAGTGACAGTCTGTGATGGGTGCTCTTTCGTGGCTCCGATCGTCCCACGTTGGCCTGGGCCCCTCTCTGTCAGCTCTGGTGCCCTTCCTCAGGCCCCCGCAGCTGCTGGTCCCCAGGCTGTCCCTGCCCCTGCCCCAGCCCTGACAGCACCATCTCCCCAAGGAGTCCTCACTGTCTCCACTGGGCGGTGCCAGCTGCGCCCTTGGGGGGAGTCTGGGGGTGAGCAGGGGAGCCGGGCTTGTATTTGGATCCAGCTCTAATCCCTTCTTATTAAAAAAGTTTTAAATTTAAATTTATTAATTTTTAAATTTTAAAACAAGTTTGATTGACATGCAATGTTTGCACATTCTTACGGGACACATCTAAACATGTACTCATTGAAATGTACTCACACAGCAGTCAGATTGGGCAACCGGCCTTTCTGTTTCCCTCTCTCGTGTGTCGGGGCTGCAGCTTCCCTCTCCTATGTCCTTGTCCGGTGAACGGCAGTCACCCCACTGTTCTGCGGACACTGCCGCCTGCTCCTGTGCAGTGTTTGTTTATTTTTTTTTTTAGAGATTTATTTACTTATTTATTTGAAAGAGCTACAGATAGATAAGGAGAGAGAGAGAGAGAGAGACAGGGAGAGACAGAGAGAGACAGGGAAAGACAGGGAGAGATAGGGAGAGACAGAGAGAGAGAGGGAGAGACAGAGAGAGACAGGGAGAGACAGGGAGAGAGAGGGAGAGACAGGGAGAGACGGGGAGAGAGAGACAGGGAGAGACAGAGAGACAGGGAGAGATAGGGAGAGACAGAGAGAGACAGGGAGAGACAGAGAGAGACAGGGAGAGACAGGGAGAGAGAGGGAGAGACAGGGAGAGACGGGGAGAGAGAGACAGGGAGAGACAGAGAGACAGGGAGAGACAGGGAGAGACAAGGAGAGAGACAGGGAGAGACAGGGAGAGAGACAGGGAGAGAGAGAGACAGGGAGAGACAGGGAGAGAGAGGGAGAGACAGGGAGAGACGGGGAGAGAGAGACAGGGAGAGACAGGGAGAGACAGAGAAACAGGGAGAGACAGAGAGACAGGGAGAGACAGGGAGAGACAAGGAGAGAGACAGGGAGAGACAGGGAGAGAGAGAGACAGGGAGAGACAGGGAGAAACAGGGAAAGAGACAGGGAGAGACAGGGAGACAGAGAGACAGGGAGAGACAGAGAGACAGGGAGAGACAAGGAGAGAGAGAGACAGGGAGAGACAGAGAGAAACAGGGAGAGACAGAGAGACAGGGAGAGACAGGGAGAGACAAGGAGAGAGACAGGGAGAGACAGGGAGAGAGACAGGGAGAGGCAGGGAGAGACAGGGAGAGAGACTGGGAGAGACAGGGAGAGACAGGGAGACAGAGAGACAGGGAGAGACAGAGAGACAGAGAGACAGGGAGAGACAGAGAGACAGGGAGAGACAGGGAGAGACAAGGAGAGAGAGACAGGGAGAGACAGGGAGAGTCAGGGAGAGACAGGGAGAGACAGGGAGAGAGGGAGAGTCAGGGAGAGGCAAGGAGACAGAGAGACAGGGAGAGACAGGGAGAGACAGGGAGAGACAGGGAGAGATAGGAAGAGAGGTCTTCCATCTGCTGGTCACTTCCTACGTGCTTGCATCAGCCAGGGCTGGGCCAGACAGAAGCCAGGAGCAGGAGCTGCTTCCACTCTTGCACGTGGGTGCAGGGGTCCAAGCACTGAGCTGTCTTCCACTGCTTTTCCCAGGCCATGAGCAGGGAGCTGGATGGAAGTGGAGCAGCCAGGACATGAACTGGCACCCAATGGGATGCCGGCGTCGCAGGTGGCAACTTTGCCTCAGTGCCTGCCCTCTCTAGGGTGGTTAATGCACTGCTGTGAACCCCCCAGTGCTGTGGACACTGGGACCTACTGCACCTGACTGTGTGTTGGCTCCCATCTCCCATTCTCCTTCTGCCCTTCCGAGCCAGTGGTAACTGCCATTCTAAGTTCAGGTTAAATATTTGTCTTAAAACTTCCACAGAAGAGATAGAACATGTGGTGTGTGTCTCTCTGACTTGTTTCACTTAACACAGTGATCTCCAGCTCCATTGATTTTGCTGTGCATGTCAGATTTTATTTTCCTGTGGCCACAACTCTGTTGTGTATGTTCACCACGTTTTCCTTATCTGCTCAGCCGTGGCGGGCACCTGGGCTGATTCCGTATCCTCACTGTTGCGAGTTGTCCGGAATGAACCTGGAAGTGCGGGCGTCGTGCAGGGGCTGACTTCATTCCCTGTGACTCCATCTGGAGTCATGTGGTAGGGCTGTGGTCTCCTCTCCGCTTCCCGAGGAGCCTCCAGAGCGGCTGCACGTCCACGTCCACGTCCACGTCCCCACCGACAGTGAATCAGGGCTCCCTCCCCCACATTCTCACGGCACCTGCACGTCCACGTCCCCACCGACAGCGAATGTCCACCGACAGCGAATGTCCACATGTCCACTGACAGTGAATCAGGGCTCCCTCCCTCACATTCTCACGGCACCTGCACGTCCACCTCCCCACCGACAGTGGATGTCCACCGACAGCGAATCAGGGTGAATCACGACAGTGAATCACGGTGTTTTTGACACCATTGTCAAATACTGGTTGGATGCAGATGTATGGATTGTTTTCTAGGGTCTCTGCTCTGTTGCTCCGGGTCTGTTTTTGTGCCAGCGCCATGCTGTTCTGATTCCAGTAGCTCTGTCGTGTGACTTGAAATCTGGTTCTGTGATGCTTCAGCTCGGCCCATTTTGGTGACTGCTGTGGGTATTCAGGCTCTTTCTTGCTTCCATGGATTTTTGTTTTCTTAGTTCTCTGAAGAAATTCATTGTTTTTTTGATGGAGATTTTGTTGAATCTGTAAATAGCTTTGGGTGACATGGGACATTTCAATAATGTTGGTTCTTCCAATCCGTGAACATGAAAATTCTTTCCATTTTTTGAATCTTCAATCACCTTCACTAGTATTTTGTAATTTTCATTGTAGAGGTCTTTCATTTCTGGTTAAATTTATTCTAATGTGTTTTATTTGCTTCCTTTTGGTAGCTATTATGATGAGATTGCTCTTACAGGTTTTCTTGGTGAGTTCATTATTAGCTGGAAATGTAACTAAATTGACTGAATTTGCCCAAGTTCTGATGGTCTCTGGGTGGTGTCCTGAGTTCTGATGGTCTCTGGTTGGTGTCTGTCGCTCCCCCTCTTCGTGGAGGAGCAACACAGGACCCTGCGCTGTTCTTTCGTCTGCTCGGCCCTCCCCGGGTTTGCTGCTGGTTCTTCCCGGGTTGGCTACTATCCCTTCCACCTCCGTGGAAGGGCAGTTCCCCCTGGCCACATTCCCCACTTCCGCAGGGGAGCGGCACACCGCCGGCCGGCTTTCTCGGGGGCTGCACGGGTTCCCTTAGATGTTCCCCATAGATGTTCCCGGTGCATGCCGTCTCTCTCCTCCTTTATAGTCCTCCTCCGCCAATCCCAACTCGGCTGCCCACACGCCGAGTACGCTGCTCTCCAATCAGGAGCAAGTCCTACAGTTTATTGGTTGAACTGGAGGCAGCTGTGCGGAAGCTGTTTACTTCTCTCCCAGCGCCATATTGTGGGAGAGCAGATGCATAGAATAAGTCTTAATTCCAGTAACAGTCTAGTCCGGGCTGCTCCCCACAGATCCCCCTTTCTTTTTATTTTTGGCGTTGATACGCGCCTGTCTTCGGTGTCCCGCGGCACACACTCTGCTCTACTTGCTAGAGTTGCCACAGGCTCTTACAAGTCCTATCAATCAGGAAAACCGAATCCGGGTCCTCTCTTCGCCATGTTGTGAGGAGGTTTTTAGGCGCTGATGCGTGCCTGTGTTCGGTGCCCTGCAGCGCATGCTCTGGTCGAGCCTGCAGGGGCTTACAAGCTCTATCAGGCAAACCGAATCCAAGCCTTCTCATTGCCTTTTTGTGGGGAGGCCTTACTGATGTTAATTCGTGCCTGTCTTCGGTGACCTGCGGCGCATAAGCTGCTAGCCACCGCAGGTGCTCATCGTGCTCATCGCCTCACTTAATCAGGCAGACCGAATGCAAGCTTTCTCATTGCCATGTTGAGGGGAGGCCTTATTTTTCTCTATTTCTCCATCTCCGGGCATTCCTATTTCTCCCATTTTACTTCTATCTTCCAGCATTCCTATTTCTCTCACTTTACTTCTAAAACTTCTGTTTCTCTTATCCCTGCAGCTTCCCGGTGCCTCGCCCTGCCGGCAGGCTCCGCCCCGAGGCTATTTCTCCGCGGCTTTCCCGCCGAGCCGCTTCAGCCCGCGTTTCTCATCTGCGCGGCTTCCCGGCTTTGCGCGGCTTGGCTTCGCGCGCTCCGCGGTCTCCACGCCCTTCGCGTCTGCACCACGGCCTACGCCAGCCCCGTTCCCTATCTATTCACGCCCCGTGCTCTCTCTGCACGCGGCGGCTTCCGCGAGTAACACAGCGTAGCTCACGTGTCCGCCACTAGCATTCAATCTAAGTTCCCCGGGCTAGCCTGGCGAATTCAACCCAGCGTACGTCTCCGCCCCACGGTTTGGCTTCCCGTCCTTTGCTCCCCGGGCTAATCAGACGGATCCCAATCTGGCTTACGTCTCAGCTTCTGGTTTCAACTTTTCGCCCCCTATTCCCGGGCTAACTTGAGAATCCCAAAGTGGCTTTCGTGTCCGCCTTGGCCTGCCCCCCGCGGCTTCAATTTCCCTAACATTTTTCTCTACCCGGTATGTTTCCCCAAGCTTTCCTCCAACAATACTCCTCCCTCATTTCTCCTGGCCTCTCCCCACAGTCCGCGTCCGAGTCTGTTTGTTCTAGCTTTCACTTTCGCTTTCGCCCTTAGAGATTTCTCCCAGCTTCCCCCCGTAGTCCGTATCCGAGTCTATGCCTAGGCTTTCAATAGCTTCTTCCGGCACCCTTTTCGTCCGGCTTTTCCCTAGGCTGTTTGCTAGTCTCTCTCTCCGATATTTTCCCAATTCTTCCCGTTTCTTCCCGTTTCTTCCCTCCTAAGTTTGCTATCCGTCCTAGGTTTCCTATCCGAGTCACGGCACCATTATGTCGCTCCCCCTCTTCGTGGAGGAGCAACACTAAGCCCTGCCTAGGCTTCATATCCGAGTCACGGCACCATTATGTCGCTCCCCCTCTTCGTGGAGGAGCAACACAGGACCCTGCGCTGTTCTTTCGTCTGCTCGGCCCTCCCCGGGTTTGCTGCTGGTTCTTCCCGGGTTGGCTACTATCCCTTCCACCTTCGTGGAAGGGCAGTTCCCCCTGGCCACATTCCCCACTTCCGCAGGGGAGCGGCACACCGCCGGCCGGCTTTCTCGGGGGCTGCACGGGTTCCCTTAGATGTTCCCCATAGATGTTCCCGGTGCATGCCGTCTCTCTCCTCCTTTATAGTCCTCCTCCGCCAATCCCAACTCGGCTGCCCACACGCCGAGTACGCTGCTCTCCAATCAGGAGCAAGTCCTACAGTTTATTGGTTGAACTGGAGGCAGCTGTGCGGAAGCTGTTTACTTCTCTCCCAGCGCCATATTGTGGGAGAGCAGATGCATAGAATAAGTCTTAATTCCAGTAACAGTCTAGTCCGGGCTGCTCCCCACAGGTGTCCTGAGTTCTGATGGTCTCTTGGTGTGTCCTGAGTTCTGATGGTCTCTGGGTGTTCTGAGTTCTGATGGTCTCTTGGTGTGTCCTGAGTTCTGATGGTCTCTGGGTATCCTGAGTTCTGATGGTCTCTGGGTGTCCGGAGTTCTGATGGTCTCTGGGTGGTATCCTGAGTTCTGATGGCCTATGGATGTCCCGAGTTCTGATGGTCTCTGGTTGGTGTCCCGAGTTCTGATGGTCTCTGGGTATCCCAAGTTCTGATGGTCTCTGGGTGTCCCGAGTTCTGATGGTATCTAGGTGGTATCCTGAGTTCTGATGGTCTCTGGGTGTGTCCCAAGTTCTGATGGTCATTGTGGTGTCCTGAGTTCCAAATGTGTAGAATCTTGTTGTCTGCAGACAGGGATAATTTGACTTCCTCTGTATTTGTACGATTTTTAGTTCTTTTTCTTGCATAATGGCTTTGTCAAAACTTCTGGTATTGCATTGAATAAGAGTAGTGAGAGTGCTCATTCTTGCCTGTTCTAGACCTTGGTGGAAATGCTTGTAGCTTCTCACCATTCGGCATGGTGGTGGCTGTGGGTTTATCACGTAAAGCCTTTAGTGTGATGAGGCTTGTTCCTGGTCCACCTGATTTGCTCCGGGTGTAAGCAGAATGGATGGTGCGCTTCCTGGGAGGTCTTTTCTGCAGCTGTTGGGATGCTCGCGTGACTTTGTCCTTCATTCTGCTGTGGGATACGTCTCATTTACTGATCTGTGATGTGGAGATCTGTGATCTGGATGCGTTCTTAGGGTAGATTCCAGTGATATGTCGCTGGATTTGATTGCTGGTGTTTGTTGGGAATTCTTGCATCTCTGTTTGTCAGGGGTATTGGTCTCTAGTTTTGTTTGTGTCGGTGTTGTGGCCTTGTCTGGTTTCAGAAGCAAGCTAAGGCTGTCCTCATGGAATGAGTTTGGCTGAGTTCCTTCCCGTCTGATATTTTAGGATAGTTGAAGAATTTATGTTAGTTCTTGCTTCAAAGTCTGGTTGAGGAGCAGGCATCAGGCACAGCTATGAAGACATTGCCTGGGTGCCTGTGCCCTGTGTAGGAGAGCCTGAGTTCGCCTGACTTGCACTCCCTGGCAGACAGCAGGGGATGGCTCCAGCAGTCGGGCCCCTGCCACCACATGGGACACGCTCCAGCCTTGGCTGTGGTGTGTATTTGGAGAGTGAGCAGGGATGGGAGTTCTGTCTGTCTCTGTGTCTCCATCTCTCTGTACCTCTACCTTTCGAATAAAAATGAATAAATAAATAGTTTGACCTAACTTAGCAGTGAAGCCTTCTGGTCCTAGGCATTTCATTCTTGGGAAGCTTATTACTGATTCAGGCTCATTCATCATTATCAGTTTGTTCAGATTGTCTACCTCTTCATGATGCCACTTCTGTAAGTTATATATAACCAGAAATGTATCCATTTCTTCTAGGCTTTCAATTTTATTGGCATGTAGTTATTTATAACAGTCCCTAATGATCCTTTGTCTTTCTATGATATCAGTATAATATCTCCTTTTCATCTCTGACTATTTTATTTTATTTTATTTTTTGACAGGCAGAGTGGACAGTGAGAGAGAGAGACAGAGAGAAAGGTCTTCCTTTTGCCATTGGTTTACCCTCCAATGGCCGCCGCGGCCGGCGCGCTGCGGCTGGCGCACCGCGCTGATCAGATGGCAGGAGCCAGGTACTTATCCTGGTCTCCCATGGGGTGCAGGGCCCAAGTACTTGGGCCATCCTCCACTGCACTCCCTGGCCACAGCAGAGAGCTGGCCTGGAAGAGGGGCAACTGGGACAGAATCCGGTGCCCCGACCGGGACTAGAACCCGATGTGCCGGCGCCGCAAGGTGGAAGATTAGCCTAGTGAGCCGCGGTGCTGGCCATCTCTGACTGTTTTAAAAGATGTATTTATTTGAGAGGTAAATTTACAGACAGAGAGAGGGAGAGACAGAGAGAAAGGTCTTCCATCTGCTGGCAATGGCTGGAGATGGGCCAGTCAGAAGCCAGGAGCCAGGAGCTTCTTCTGGGTCCCCACTTGGATGCAGTGGCCCAAAGACTCAGATCATCTTTCTTTCCACTGCTTTCCCAGGCCATAGCAGGAGCTAAATCAGAAGTGGAGCAGCCAGGACTGGAACTGGCAACCATAAGGGCTGCTGGTGTCGCAGGTGGCAGCTTTATCTGCTCCACCACACACCGGTCCCTTAGAACTGCTCTTGCTGTATCCTCCAAGTGTGGATAGATTGTGTTTCTGTTTTCGTTAGTTTCAAGGCATTTTTGAATTTTCTTCTTGATTTCTTCGGTGACCTGTCGTCCATTCAGAACCACATTGTTTGTATAACTTCTAGAGTTGGTTTTGTTGTTGATTCTAGTTTTATTCCACTGTGGTCAGAGCTGTTGCATGATGCATGATATGATTTTGATTCTTCGGAATCTGTGGCGACTTGTGGGCTAACACGGGGTCTTCCCTAGAGAATGTTCCGTGTGCCGGTGGACAGAATGCAGGCTCTTCAGCCGCTGGGTGAGGCTCTCCCTTGGTGGCCGCTGGGCTCGTGTGGCCTGCAGTGTAGTTTAACGCTGACTTCCCTGTGACTTTTGTCTGGGTGATCTGTCCGTTGATAGAAGTGGGGTGTTGAGTCCCACGCTGTTCTTGCATCGGAACCGGTCTCTTTCTTTACATCTAACTTTAATAAAATGGGGTGCCCCAATAGGTACAGTTACAGTGGTGTGATTTCCTGTCAGCTGACCCCTTGTCATCACCCAGGGGCCTTCTGGGTCTGTGCAGTCCCTGTCTTCATGTCTGCATTACCTGATATGAGGGTGGCTCCTCCTGCTCCCTGTCGGTGTCTGTCTGTGGGGACAACCTTTCCACCTTCCACCCTGCTTTCACTCTGTGTGTGTTCTCTGCAGAAGTGCTGTTGGCGCTTGTTTTTCATAGGTTGAGCCAGTCTGTGTATTTTAATTGGAATTTACCCATTTACATTCAAGGTTATTATGGATAAGCAATGACCCAGTCTTTTCGTTTTCAGAAGTTACCGCTGCTCATGTGAGTCTCCTGGTTCTCTTCCTGGAGGGTGTGTACGGCTGTGTGTCTTCACGGTGGTTCTTCTGCCTGCGGCTGTGTGTCTTCACGGTGGTTCTTCTGCTTCTGCATGTCCGACCCCCACACGCGGGTTTTGTGAGGCTGGTCTGGTGGTGATGAATTCCCTCACTTGTGCCCATGTTGGAAAGTCTGGGTCTTGCCTTTGTTTATGAAAAGTAAGTTGCTGGATTCAGTGTTCCTGGTTGACAGCTGTTGTCTTTGAGAGCTTGGGATGTAGCAGCCCTTTCCTGTGTGGCCTGTAAGGCTTCTGTGAACAGTCTGCTGTGAACGTCACAGGGTTCCTACAGACGAGGGCCTGGTGCTTCCTCTGTGTGTTCTCTTTGTGCTGTGCTGTTCTGGCTCAACTGTGACACAGTTTTTTGGCCCTGTTTGTAGGGTGCCTGTCCTGGTGCTGGGGGGCAGGTTTCCCAGTCCTCTTTGTGGGGTAACTGTTCTGGTGCCAGGATGCAGGTTTTCCCAGTCTTTGTGGGGTGCCTGTACTAGTGTTGGGGCACAGGTTTTCCAGTCCTCTTTGTGGGGTGCTTGTCCCGTAGGGGCTCAGGTTCCCAGTCTTCTTGGTGGGGTGCCTGCCCTGGTGCGGGGGGGCAGGTTTCCCAGTCCTCTTTGGCCCTGTTTGTGAGGTGCCTGTCCTGGTGCCGGGATGCAGGTTTTCCCAGTCTTTGTGGGGTGCCTGTACTAGTGTTGGGGCACAGGTTTTCCAGTCCTCTTTGTGGGGTGCCTGTCCCTTAGGGGCTCAGGTTCCCAGTCTTCTTGGTGGGGTGCCTGCCCTGGTGCTGGGGTGCAGGTTTTCCCAGTCCTCTTTGGCCCTGTTTGTGGGGTGCCTGTCCTGGTGCTGGGTGCAGGTTTTCCCAGTCTTCTTTGTGGGGTGCCTGTCCTGTTGGGGTGCAGGTTTTCTCACCCTCTGCTCCTGTCTGTGCATCAGGAATCCCCCACATTTGAACAGGTGTTTCACTGTGTCCCACAGGTCTCAGAAGCTGTCTTCGCTTACTTTGAAGCAGTTTTTCCCCATCTGACGGGTATTTCAGAAGACCGGGCTTCAAGCTCAGATGTCTCTTCTGTGTGACTTGTCTGTGGCTGGGGCTGTGTACAGAATCTTTCTTTCACTTCCTGAGCTCCTCATTGCTAAGATTCCCTCATCTAGACGAGCCTAGATTCTAGAGGGAGGCACTCCCAGGGCCTCCTGTGCCACTGACCAGAATCCGCTCCTTGGACCGATCTGGGGAATTTCACCCTGAGGCTGTCCCGGGAAGCCCCTCTGCAGCACTGTCCCCGTGCTGTGGGCCTGAAGGGGGATGGGCTGTATAAGGCAGTGGATTGGTTGGGGTCAACTCCCCACACAGTACTGGAGCTAGCGCCCAGGTGGGCCCCTGCCCTGAAACATCGTCTCTTGTTCCCTGCAGTGCAGCATGGGGTGCACCAAGGAGCTCCATGTCGGTTGCCATGGAAACGGGGATGCTGGTGAGCGGGAGGGCCGAGTGGCTAGGACAGCGTGCTCTGGATTTTGTTGCACTTGTTAACTCTCTCCATCCTCTTTTGCAGAGAGCACAGATATCTTTGACTTAGGTAAGTCTCCTTCTCTGTTGCTCTGAAGTGTGTTGGTTCTGAGACCTTTGATAACTGGAATCCACAAAGCTTTCCTGGTGCAGCTCGCCCGCCCACAGTGGCGGAGAGCATGGTGGGCGTGAGCAGGTGTGGGGGGGCAGAGACATGGCTCGGGCAGTTCTGAGCCCCTCTTTGTGGGTGGTTGTTCCATGTCTCGGTTTCCCCAGGGAACCCCCGAGTTCTGGCCATGCTGTGGGCTGCCCTACCCGCAGGAGAGGGGCTTCAGGGTTTCCTACGCCCTGGCACGCCCCCCTCGGTTGCCTCCATGGTCCTTGTAGAGAGAGTGGGAGTCTGCTCCTGCTGCATTTCTCCCTGGCGTTGGGAGCCCAGCCGCCGGCCAGCTCCCCTGGGGTGGAGGTGGGATCTGTGGGGTCTCCTGACAGCTCCTGTGTCCTGGGTGGGATTTTGAGCTTCGATTTAGAGATGATTTGGTGTCAGGGATACACAACCCTAAAAGGCTGGGATTTTGCTCGAGATGGGCAGGGAGACTCGCGTTTGTAACCCTTTCTTCCCTGTGGGGGAGTGGGGGTGGCAGCAGCGAGGGCCGAGGGCCGTCTGGGGCTGGCTGGGTGAAGCGTGCTTTGGGCTCAGATGGTTCCGTTTTCCACCTGAGTTACTGCAGTCAGGTAGGGGAGCGGTGGGCTGTTTGTGGGGCCCAGGAGCAAGAGGGAAGGGTGCAGGCAGGCCGCGGAAAGCCTTGTCTGCCCGGTGGAGCTGCAGTGCCGGCAGCAGCTGCCACCAGGGAAGCCTGCTCATCCCACGCTGGCCAGGACCCCAGGGCTCTTCTCCTCCAGCCTGGAGCCGGGTGCACTGAGCCCAGGTGGTGGCGCTGTCCCTGGGGTGGGGGCGGGGTGCAAGTGGAGGCTGCTCTTCCTCTGGAGCCTGCACTGGGCTGTTGGCTCGGCAGGGAACTGGTCTCTGAGACTGGGCAGAGCCTGGGAAGCCAGGTGGCTGGAGACTGGCTTCCAGGTGGCTCCACTGGAAGGTGGGGGGAGGGGTGGGGGTGGTGCGGGTCCATAGCAGGCTCCACGGGGGTGGGGGTGGTGCGAGTCCACGGCAGGCTCCACTGGAGGCTGGGGGGAGAGGTGGGGGTAGTGCGGGTCCACAGCAGGCTCCACTGGAGGCTGGGGGGAGGGGTGGGGGTAGTGCGGATCCACAGCAGGCTCCACTGGAGGCTGGGGGGAGGGGTGGGGGTAGTGCGGGTCCACAGCAGGCTCCACTGGAGGCTGGGGGGAGGGGTGGGGGTGGTGTGGGTCCACTGCAGCTGAGCTGACACTGGAGGCTGGGGGGAGGGGTGGGGGGTGGGGCGTGGTGCGGGTCCACAGCAGCTGAGCTGACGGCCTCCTCCTCATGTTTGGTTTTCAGTTGCCGCTGATGTGAGCCCCACGCCTCCTATCACTGTGACCCACAAACCAGAGGAAGACACTTTTGGGGTGAGTCACTGTATGGTTGATAGGCAGGGAGCCCTCAGGCTTCGTCTAGTTACTGCTTTCCCAAATCTCACCTTACTTGGAACCCCAGGACTTGGGGCAGGAGAAAGCAGGGATGAGCAGGTGGCTGTCAGCCGCGTATGCCTTCCCGTGTGGTGGGAGAGTTCCTGGTTTCAGGAAGGCTTCGGGGGTCAGCTCCAAGGCCCAGGGTCTGGGAGAGAGCACCTGGAAAGACCCCATCTCTGGGGCTGCTGGCCATGCGACTGCAGGGGCTCAGGGTGTCTCTGTGGGCAACGTGGGCATCTCTTATCAGCTCCGCCCCCTCTCCCAGGGCCTGAGATGGCTCTGAGGAGGGGAAGAAAGGGGTCTTCTGGGGCCCAGGTCTCTAAGCTCCTCCTGGAAGGGGCTGAGGGGCCTGGGTGTTGAAGTGGAGTGCAGAACTTGCTGGGAAATTGAAACAGTTCCGAGGCTGCCCTGGACTTTGGGACAGCCCTGGTGGGAGGGGCAGGGGGCACGCCGTGGCGCTTTCTGGCCAGTGTGGGTGACGTCCTCTTCCAGGGTTTGTTTCGCGTGTTCTTGGGTCTCCACATGGCTTCTCCTGGGGACGGTGCTCAGTGGCAGAGCTAGGCCAGACCCTGCCATGGGGCACACACACTGCTTCTGTGGCACTTGGGCTCAGTGACTGTCCCTGACTGTCCCCTTGGCTCCCGGCAGGTGTCCATCGCTGTGGGACTGGCTGCCTTTGCCTGCGTCCTGCTGGTCGTTCTCTTTGTCATGATCAACAAGTACGGGCGGAGGTCCAAGTTTGGAATGAAAGGTGAGGTGGGGTTTTCATGGCCAAGGCCGCCGTGGGGAGGACCTGGCTCCAGGTTGGCCCTCTCACCCGAGGGTCCTGGTGGCCCTGCTGCAGCTCCTGCCTGCACCCCGATCTTGGTAGCTGGGTCTGTGGCCCATGTGGTCAGATGCTGATCATTGGGCAGTGTGGATGATGGGGAAGGAAGTGGGGCTGGGGGGGCCACTGTGGGTGGTGGGCTCCTCCTTTCTGTGGGTTGTGGGTTCCTCCTCACTGCGGGTGGTGGGTTCCTCCTCACTGTGGGTGGTGGGTTCCTCCTCACTGTGGGTGGTGGGTTCCTCTTCACTGTGGGTGGTGCACTCCTCCTCACTGTGGGTGATGGGCTCCTCCTCACTGTGGGTGGTGGGTTCCCTCTTGTGGGTGATGGGCTCCTCCTCACTGCGGGTGGTGGGCTCCTCCTCACTGTGGGTGGTGGGCTCCTCCTCACTGCTCTCTGTTGGTGGTGGGTTCCTCCTCACTGCTCTCTCTGGGTGCTGGGCTCCTCCTCACTGTGGGTGGTGGGCTCCTCCTCACTGTGGGTGGTGGGCTCTTCCTCACTGTGGGTGGTGGGTTCCTCCTCACTGTGGGTGGTGGGCTCCTCCTCACTGCGGGTGCTGGGCTCCTCCTCACTGCGGGTGGTGGGTTCCTCCTCACTGTGGGTGGTGGGCTCCTCCTCACTGCGGGTGGTGGGCTCCTCCTCACTGCGGGTGGTGGGTTCCTCCTCACTGTGGGTGGTGGGTTCCTCCTCACTGTGGGTGGTGGGTTCCTCCTCACTGTGGGTGGTGGGCTCCTCCTCACTGCGGGTGCTGGGCTCCTCCTCACTGCGGGTGCTGGGCTCCTCCTCACTGTGGGTGGTGGGTTCCTTCTTGTGGGTGGTGGGCTCCTTCTCACTGCTCTCTGCGGGTGCTGGGTTCTTCCTCACTGCGGGTGCTGGGCTCCTCCTCACTGTTGGTGGTGGGTTCCTCCTCACTGTGGGTGGTGGGCTCCTCCTCACTGTGGGTGGTGGGCTCCTCCTCACTGTGGGTGGTGGGCTCCTCCTCACTGCGGGTGGTGGGTTCCTCCTCACTGCGGGTGGTGGGCTCCTCCTCACTGTGGGTGCTGGGCTCCTCCTCACTGTGGGTGGTGGGCTCCTCCTCACTGTGGGTGCTGGGCTCCTCCTCACTGTGGGTGGTGGGTTCCTCCTCACTGTGGGTGCTGGGCTCCTCCTCACTGCTCTCTGTGGGTGGTGGGCTCCTCCTCACTGTGGGTGCTGGGCTCCTCCTCACTGTTGGTGGTGGGCTCCTCCTTTCTGTGGGTTGTGGGTTCCTCCTCACTGTGGGTGGTGGGCTCCTCCTCACTGCGGGTGGTGGGTTCCTCCTCACTGCGGGTAGTGGGTTCCTCCTCACTGTGGGTGGTGGGCTCCTCCTCACTGTGGGTGCTGGGCTCCTCCTCACTGTGGGTGCTGGGTTCTTCCTCACTGTGGGTGCTGGGCTCCTCCTCACTGTGGGTGCTGGGCTCCTCCTCACTGTGGGTGCTGGGTTCTTCCTCACTGTGGGTGCTGGGCTCCTCCTCACTGTGGGTGCTGGGTTCTTCCTCACTGTGGGTGCTGGGCTCCTCCTCACTGTGGGTGCTGGGCTCCTCCTTACTGTGGGTGCTGGGCTCCTCCTCACTGTGGCCTGTGGGAGTTTTGCCTCCCTCGTCTGCACCTGTCTCTGTGTGTGCTGGTATCTGCGGGTGAACCCCAGTTCTGGAGCATCTCAGCACAGCACCCAGAACAGGTGCCAAGAGCAACGTGGCTTCCATGGCAGGGCCCTGGAGCCCATGGTGGCGGGGTGGGGAGTGGGGTGTGGCTTGCCGCTGAGGCTGGGGTTGGGTACTGGCAGGAGCAGGGTCACCAGGGGTCAGCATCCTCCTGCCCTGGTCCTTGGGTGGAGCCAAATGGCCTGGGGGCCTGGGGGCCAGCTCCAGGGCTGAAACTTGGCTTTCAGGGCAGGCTCTGGGCTGTGGTGCAGGTGGGGAGGGAGGGGCCCTGAAAGGCTTGAGGAGCAGTCAGGCCTCTGCTTCCTGCCGAGACCCTGGGAGCTGGGCAGGTGGAATTTGCATGCAGGAAGTGCTGTCTGTCGGGTCCCTGACGGGCTCAGGGCCTGGAGGAGGGAGCAAGGGCGACGTCCCCAGACCGGTGGCCCTCTGTTGTTGCAGTTAGACCCTGGGAGGAAGCAGCCAGCCAGGGAGAAGGGCAGAGAGGGGTGCTGGCCGCCAGACTTCCCAGGAGCCTCTGTTCTGTCTTGCTGGACCTGACGCGTCACAGTGAGGCAGACCGAGGTGTTCTGGAATCATCTGAAGTATTCAGACAAATGAGCCGTGGGCAGACTAAAGAGGGGGCAGGAGTTGGTGACTTAGGGCAGACTTGCTTGGGCACCTGGACTGGAGCGGGCTGTGTGTCAGACAGGGCCTCGAGGGCCCAGGAGGTGAGGTGAGTGACGTCTCAGGGCCGTGTCTGGGCTCCTGGCCTGTGGGATGGCTGCTGTTGCCTGTACCTTCCTAGCTCTTCCCCCTTGCACCGAAGTGGCAGATCTGTGTGTGTGGCAGCCTCTGCGGTGGCCTTGTTTACTATCTGCTGTCCTAAGACCGCATCGTGCCCCAGTTTGCCCCACACAGCCCTTGTAGTGCTCAGCTCTCTGCCCCGTGGTTCTGCTTACACCGCGCCTCTGCCTGTCCTGCCGGCACCATCCCCCCTCCCCCCGTCTGTGTCTCTGCCCTCCTGTGGTGCTCTCCCTGACACACCGGTACCCACTGATTGCCCAATTAGCAGCTGCCTCCACCGTGGGGCAATCTGGTACCAGTGGCCAGGCCTACAATCCGTGCACCTGCACCTCCACCTGTGTGTGCCGAGCACGTGCCAAGTCCTGCGCCTGCCGTGTGCAGACACGCGGTCCACCTGTGCACATCCCGAACAGGTTCAGCTCTTAACTGCTTACTCCCAAGTAGCCCCGTCGCGCTCGTTTCGCGGTCGTCAGGGGCCCCTGTGTGGGTGGGTGCGGGTTCTTCCGGACACTGCTGTACGGGTGATGGATGCGTCGGCCAGCACTGACGGGAAGCAGCTGGGAATGCGTCATCTCAGACTCTGCTTTGCTTCCTGGGCTGCCGTCTTGCTGACCCAGTTGCTGGCTTGGCAGGGGCTGTGTTGGGATGTGGCTCATCTCTTGGTGTCACAGAGGTCTGAAGTGGTGCTGGGGCACAGGGCAAGTTCCCTCTGCTCTTGGTGAAGCCGGGGCCAGAGGGCGTCGAGGCTGCTGGGAACCCCGCCCCACTGTGCCGTGCCTTCCCTCTCTGAAGGCTGGGGGGGCTGGGAGGTGGGTACCGGAGACACAGAAATATGTAGAAGTCTTGTAGCCTGCAAGGAGGTGGTTTAGGGTTTATGCGGAGTTCGTCTTGACAAAAGGCATCGGAAAGCCAGGTCAGCGATGCGGCTGGGCCCTGCACCTGTGTTCAGAATGAAGAAGCTGTGGCCTGAAAGGCAGTGCCATGGTGGTTAGGCAGGGGTCTGGAGACCCTGCCTGGCAGCCCGGTTTCCAGACAACACAAGTGACCCCCTGCTTCCCTCCTGGCTGCCCTTCCGTGAACACCTGAGATACACCTGCCTGCTTCACTGGGTGTGGCATCAGCGGCACCTGGGAACAGGTGCTGGCGTGTGCACGGCCACGAGGTGCCCTGTGCTTTTCACAGAGCGTGTGCATGGCTCTTGTCCAGGGGGGAGGAAGCTGGCTGTGGGTCTCCTGCGGCCGTGGAGCCAGTGCTTTGACCTCTCTACCTCCTGAGCACCTGGCGAGTAGCTAAATGTTGCAGGATCAGGTGTCTCTGACCCAAAACCCAGACCCAGCCTCGCGCTTCTTGGCTCCCTCTTGCTGTCACAGGGCAGGCAGGGCGATGAGTTTTGGTGGCCGCAGTGCCTGGGCTTCCTGGGCCTGTGCCATCGTTGTATTGACGAGGAGATGAAACCCAGGGATGGGCAGTGATGCCGCCCAAGCCCCCGGCCCCGCCTTCCCGGCCACGCGGGGTGCACGGGGCTGGGAGGTCTGGGACAGGTGTGAAGCAGGAAGGGGTTTAGGAGCTGCTGCCTGTGGCTTTGTGCAGCCGCTCGTGTGCGTGGAACGGTGGGTGTGCGGGTGGTGGGGCCTGGCAGGTGCCTGCAGTGCTGTTCCCTCAGTGCAGTCCAGGCCCTGGGACTGGGGGTTACTGACCCCTCTTAGACCCAGGGTGCTATGCTTGGGACAAGGTCACCGCTTGCTGCTGCTGAGCCGCAGGGGCAGGGCTCCTGGAGAGCCGCCTCCTGCCTGCTGGGAAAGTCCAGGTCGCCCACGACGCCCCTGCCGAGTCTCCCGAGGCCACAGGCACAGGCGGCTGGGCGGTGACTTGGCCAGCGAACCTGTGGAGTTCAGGAGCACTGAGCTATGAGAGTGAAGAGCTGGTTCAGTTCTTACGGTTCACATGTGGGGTGCACCACAATGCAGGCAATAAAAGTGACCATTGTTATCCTTTTATTTTATTTTTATTTTTATTTATTTTTTGACAGGCAG
Organism: Oryctolagus cuniculus; assembly: GCF_051225735.1. Classification (NCBI taxonomy): domain Eukaryota; kingdom Metazoa; phylum Chordata; class Mammalia; order Lagomorpha; family Leporidae; genus Oryctolagus; species Oryctolagus cuniculus. Next base: position 465,225 of record NC_142878.1, read on the forward strand.
AGTGGACAGTGAGAGAGAGAGAGAAAGGTCTTCCTTTGCCGTTGGTTCACCCTCCAATGGCCGCCACGGCTGGCGTGCTGCGGCTGGCGCACCGCGCTGATCCGAAGCCAGGAGCCAGGCGCTTCTGGTCTCCCATGGGGTGCAGGGCCCAAGCACTTGGGCCATCCTCCACTGCACTCCCAGGCCACAGCAGAGAGCTGGCCTGGAAGAGAGGCAACCAGGACAGAATCCGGCGCCCCGACCGGGACTAGAACCCGGTGTGCCGGCGCCACTAGGTGGAGGATTAGCCTGTTGAGCCGTGGCACCGGCTCATTGCTATCCTTTTAAAAAAATATTTCCTGATTTACTTGAAAGGCCAAAAGAGAGAGAGGAAGGGACAGAGAAAGATCTTTCATCCACTGGTTCACTTCCCAAATGGCAGTAACCACAGGGGCTGGGCCAGACTGGAGCCAGGAGCCTTGTACTCCATCCAGGTCTCCCACATGGATAGCAGGGGCCTGAGCACTTGGGCCACCTTCCATTGCTTTCCCAGGCACATTATATGGGAGCTGGATCGGAAGGGAAGCAACCAGGACTCGAACCGGCGCCCATATCGGATGCCGTCATCACAGCTGAAGGTTTAACCTGCTGAACCACAGTGTCAGGCCCTGATTATTTGAAAAGCAGAATGACAGACAAGGAGGGGCAGAGACACAGGTTTTCCATCTACTGGTTCATTCCCCAATGAACCAGGCCAAAGCCAGGAGCCCAGGATTCCAGCTGGGTCTCCCATACAGGTGGCATGGACTGGGCCATCGTCAGCTGCCTCCCAGGTGCCTTAGCTGGACGCTGAGTCGGAAGCAGAGCAGCCAGGACTTGGACCAGGTCCTCCGGTGTGGATGCTGGCTTCTGGCACAGTGGCCTGGTCCGCGGCTGCCCCCTCCCCAAGTGGCTAGGGATGAAGTGGATTTTTCACAGCTTGGGGGGTGAGAAGTGGCTCGCGTGCAGTCGTCCTGACCTGCTGCTGCCCGGGCTGCCGGGGTGGGGGTCCTGCCTCCCTTCCCAGAGGCAGCCCGTTCTCGCATGCTGGCGGGTGGGTCCCATGACACCCTCTTTTCCGCCCCGCTGTTTCTGCAACGGTCCTTCTTGGCTTACTTCATATCAGCATGCAGAGATCTGCTGAGTCTGTGTGTACGGCTGTTGCCGAGGATGGAATTTTGGGGCAATGTTTAGTGACATGTGGAAACATTTAGTTCAAGTAGGAAGACGGTGAGCAGCTTTTCTGCTCTCATTCTCTGCTGTGAGACAGAGAAGCCACGTTGATAAGCTCAGCTGGGGCACCTGGGCGGGAGGGTGCTGCAGTCGGAGTGGAGATGGCTGTGGCCTTGGCCTTGGCCTCGGGATGGCAGACATGCTTGTCTTCCCCATTTTCTGTGCTGCATCTGGGAAACAACACGCGGCAGACCTGATGTCCGTGAGCCTGGCGGAGCTCCTGTCCCTGCCCCCGGAATCCAGGACCCTGTCACTCCCATCCCAGAGTCTGGCTGTGGCGCTGGGCTCACGTGGGATTGCTGACTGCACAGACCGGGGGCCTCCTAGAGTGTCCTAGGCTCCTGCCGCAGAGGCCTGATTGAACTGCAGCTCCCGGGCCCGATCTCCGGAGCCCGAGGCTGGGGTAGTGGGAGCTGGGGAGTCAGCTTCCTCACAGGCACACTCGGTGCTTCTGGTGCTCACTAATGCCGAGAAGCTCTGGTGTAGACCAGCAAGGCCAGACGGTGAATATCTTAGACCTTGCTGGCCACGGCTGCCGGTACTCGGTGTTGCTGACAGTGTGGAGGGCAGGCGTGTGACTGTATGGGCTCTGTTTGCAGTCACAGGTGCCAGGCAGTTTTGGCCCAGGGGCCTTGGTCTGAGGCCCTGGTGGATGGACTTGTTGCCTCTACAACTTAGTGGGGGGGGGTGATTGACAGACACCGCTCACTGACCCCCTGTTCCCCGACTGACAGTGGCCAGCAGCTGGGCCCCTTGTCCTGGAGGTCTTTCCCAATCCTGGCCTTCTGTGACTTCAGGACAGCAGTGGCAAGGCCAGCGGCCCCCCTCAGGTACCCCCATACCCTGAGTGGATGCTGCTGTGGTGTTGCACACAGACAGCAGAGCCTGGGCCCCCATGAGCAGCGCAGCCACCGCCTGGACTCAGCAGGACCCCAACTAGGGCATGTCCGCCGGCCCACTGGCTGTGCCTCCTCCCTCTGGGCGCCTCCTCCCTCTGAGAGCCCCGTGGTCCAGGTGGCTCATGGTGATCCTTCCCAGCTGTTTGAAGATGAAGTCTCAGGAGTCAGCCCTTGCACAGCCTGCCTTTGGCTGAAGTCTCTCGAGACGCTGGTCTGGGGAGAGCACCAGGACTGGAGAATTTCAGGGCTCGCCACCGAGGGGGACAAAGGCCGGGAAGTTCCACCAGGCTCAGCCCTAACGAGACCGGCAGAGGCCGAGCAAGGGCTCGCCCCTGCGTCCTGGCCCCTTAGCCCTCGTGTGGAGGATGCATCCCCTCCGTTCTCCCTGTCCTTGTCGGTGCTGGCCGGGTGTTTAGGGACGCTGCCCTCTCTGCTGTCTGCCCAGTGTCAGCCGAGGGAAGACCCCACGTGGAGATGCTTGGGCTGCAGAAAGCCTGAGTGGGCAGCAGACACTGGTATGCGGCACACGCAATGCACACACGTGTGCACACGCAGTTTGAAGCAGCTGAACCTCAGTGCCAACAGCTGGGAAGTGGCCTTGGCCTGAGGCTGCCGAGTGTGACTCACTGGGAGTCAAGCTGTGTGAAGAAGACATGGTGGGAGGCAGTAGCTGTGACCTTAATCCTGGGCACACAACAAGGGACAGGGTCAGCCGTCAGGGAGATGTGGTCTCTGGCTGCAGTTGGAGACCAAGGTCATATTTAAAAACGCACGTCTTCTTTAGAAGGAGAAGGGACTTCAGCAGGAAGTTGAGAAATGTCCTTGATTTTCTTTAAAAAGATTTATTTACTCTAAAGAGTTACAGAGGGTGGGAGAGACAGAGAGATAGAAACTGCCACCTGCTGGTTCACTCCCCAGAGAATGGCAATGGCTAGGTTGAAGCCAGGAGCCAGGAGTTTCTTCCGTGTCTCCCACATGGCCGCAGGGGCCCAAGCACTTGGGCCGCAGCAGGGAGCCGGATCCGAAGTGGAGCAGCTGGGCGGGAACCTACGTTTATCTGGGACACTGGGGCTGTGGGCTGTGGTTTTACCTGCTACTCCACAGCCCTGGTCCACAAATCTTTTACGTGGGCCATGGCTTTACCTGCTACGCCACAGCCCTGGTCCACAAATCTTTTACGTGGGCCGAGGCTTTACTGCTACGCCCACAGCCCTGGTCCACAAATCTTTTACGTGGGCCGGCTGAGGCTCTATCTGCTACGCCACAGCCCTGGTCCACAAATCTTTTACTTTAAGACCATAACCAACTCCTGTGAGCCGAAGGAGGCTCACGCAGCAGTCTTCCTGGACACACCCACAGGCAGCCCTCGGTGTTAGGGTGAACGTGGCCCTGGTGCGTCTCCCAGACCTGTTCCCATGAGGCATCCTCAGTGCCGTTGGTAGCTGAGACATTCTGGAAAGTGCTGTTCTCTGCCCAGGCTGGCTCTCCCGACGGCGGCAGAGTGGGTGTCTGGCTGTTGGGGGAGGAGGCAGTCCCTTAAGGCAAGAGTGCTGGAGCCTCCGGACACAGCTGCAGACTTGGTGCTGGCCAAGAACACGCAGAGCAGTGTCCACTGGTGGGGAACTGAACAGACCTGGTGATGCCCGAGAACACACAAAAACATGCAGACGAATGTCCATCCGTGGGTTGTCCACTGGCATCCCGTAGAACAGAGCCCAAACTATGCTGCCATGGCCAGGGCCCAGGGCCACACCTAGGGACCTGTTCCACACTTTGGCCCCAAAGGGGATGGAGTCTAATGTCTCCTGTTGAAGTGGGGCTCTGTTTTGAGAGGGAGGCTGTGAGGGACTTCCCTAGTCCTGTGTCCCTCACCCTCCCACGGGGACGATGCGTGTCCTTTGAGCATAAGCGTCCCCTCAGACTGTCCTCCCCAGAGCCTTGCTGAGCGTGGACCGGCAGGGACGGATGGGATTTTGACATGGAGAACGAGCCGTTTCTGTCTTTGAACCATCTGAGGTCTTTCTGTCTCCAGCTCATGGCAGGATGGGAGTCAGGTGGTCCCATGTCTGCCGAGTCAGGAAAACACTCTATTCTGCTTTCCCACCCCAGATAGGATATCCGTCCATCCATTCTGTCCATCCATCCATTATAGCTGTCTATTGTCTCCATCCATCATACCTATAGTCATCCTATCCATCCAACCACCCACCCACACATCCATCCACCCACCCACCCACCCATCCACCCATCCAACCACCCACCCACCCACCCATCCACCCATCCATCCATCTACCCACCCACCCACCCATCCAACCACCCATCCATGCATCCATCCACCCACCCATCCATCTGTTGCAGTTGATTTCTCAACAATGTTGCAGTGGATTCGTTTCTGAGAGGAGGAGCATGGTGGGGGCAAGAGGCGCGGAGTCACCACACAGACCCCGGGAATCGGGTGAAAGTGGGCTTGAGGCAAGCAACCCGCGGACTCGTTTATTTCAGTTGGTAAAACAGCTTATATGGCCAAGACCAGCCAATCCGGTCAAGGGGTGGTTTATGCCCTAACCAATCACAGCCTGTTGCCAGGCAGTTTCCGAAGCCATCCAATCACAGCCTGTTGCCAGGCAGGCTCCATTGCCAGGTGGGATTCAAAGCCATCCCTGAGTAACTGACGCTCGCTTGCCAGTGGCCATCTTGGCATGGCCTTCTCATTCCCCCACATCCATCATATCAGTTTATCTATCTCCTTCTGTCATATCTGTAGTCATCCTATCCATCCATCATATTTGTATCCTCCCTCCCTCCCTCCCTCCCTCTCCCACCCCACCCCCCATGGGTCTATGTCTATTTAAAGGCACGGTGCCCGCAACAGTGAGGGCTGGCAGGTCCCACATGTGCAGGACAGGCCAGCAGTCTGGAAGCCCAGGCAGGGGTTGGTGTTGTGGTCTTCAAGCAGAATCCGTCTTCCTGGAAGCAAGTCTGTGCTGCTCTCTTGAGCTGAGTGGATAAGGCCCCGTTCACATTGCCGAGGGTGAGCCTTGTTTAAAGTCCATGGCTGTCCACATCCACCCCACCTGTGATGCACCCGCACACAGCATACCTGTCAGACACCTGCACAGTGGCACTGAGGGTCTGATTTAGGAAGTGGGTGTGGGTCTGGCTAAGTTGATCATAAAGCGACCTCCTGTTGCCTAACCTCCTCAGCCTCAGTGTTCCTCATCTGTACAGTGGGGTGGGTCTGCAACACAGTGTTCTGGTGGGGAGCAAATGCATTGGTGTGCAGACAGCGCCGAGTCCCGGGCAAGCGGGTGGCTGTGGGTCTCCATCTTGCCAGCAAAGGTGCGAAGGCCACACCCAGGCCTGTCAGGTGCCCATCGGCTGTGATGGGGGGTGGTGTGTGCTTGTGCCGCAGGCCTTTAAGCCATGCAGACAGGCCTTGGGGGTCAGGGGCTCTGGATGGCAGTGCTGGGTGGAGCCTGGCATCCCTCTGCCGCTGTTGGTGGGTTCCCTGCTACCCCACTTTCTTCTCTCCTTTCCAGAAGTCTGTGTGGAAGGGTATTTTTGTATAACTGAATAGAGATGCCTGCTTCCTGTCCAGCAACTCGTGAGAAAGACCCAGAACCACGGCCTGCTGCTCCCCCAGCACCTCTCCCCTAGGCCAGGGGAGGTGCTGGCTGAAGCCGGATGGACCTTGTGTTCTGGGTGGGTGGGCCCAGCCTCCCCTTGCTCTTTGCAGCCTGTCCTTGAGGTCAGACGTTTCTACACTGACAGCCGCAGGTGTCCGGCTGCGGATCCCCAGGCTGCTGGTGGGCACTTCCCTGTGCTTGGGTCCCCGTGTGGCGCCCCTGGCTCATGCCCTCCTCTGCTATGTCCCTCCGAGGCGTGTCTCTCCTGCCTGCTTTCAGTCTGGTCAGTAGCTGAGGCTGCTTAACCCACAGACGATGGGGTCAGACTCCCTGCCGGGGTCCCGGCTGCTGGCTCCCTTCTTGCCTCGCTTTTGCTGCACCTGGCCTGTCAGACGGGAACCCGTGAGATGCAGGGGCGGATCAGCCATTTCTGCGTCTCCATCACGAGGCATGCAGGCGAGCACCACGGCCCCACGGAGCAAAGCCCGATTCCTCTTCATCTCTGCCGCCTGTCGCTCTTTCCAGACAGGTGCTCACGTCTGAATGTGGACGAGCCTGGGCCTGGGAGCTGGGGTTTGGGGGGCAGGGCTCTGGAGTGAGCTTCGAGACTCAACGTTGAACGCCTTTCTTCCTCGTCACTAGAAGGACCTGAAGTCCACGGGGCCGTTCACAGGTTAAGCTTGTCTGCCCGCTGCTGCCCTCGGGAGCAGCTTCCAGAGCACCGAGCGGCTCCGTGCCGTCCTCGTCAGCTCTGTGCCCCTCCCGGATCCTGTAGCCTTTTTATTTTATTTTAAGATTTGTTTGTTTGCTTGTTTATTTAGGTATTTGGAAGGCAGAGTGACAGGGAGACACACACGCACACAAAGGGAGATAGGGAGAGGGAGAGAGAGGGAGGGAGGATGGGAGAGAGAGAGAGGAAGAGAGAGAGAGAGAGAGAGAGAGAGATCTTCTATGCACTGTCTCATTCCAAATGGCCACCACAACAGCCAGGTCTGGACCAGCTTGGGCCAGGTTGAAGTTAGGATCCGGAACTCCATCCAGGTGTCCCACGTGGCTGGCAGGGCCCTAAGTACCTGGGCCATTTTCTGCTGCCTTCTCAGGCACATTAGCAGGAAGTTGGATCAGAGGTGGAGCAGCTGGGACTCAAGCCAGCATTCTATGGGATGCCACTGTTGTAAGCAGCAGCGGAGCCTGCTGTGCCTGCGTGCCAGCTCCTCCTGCAGCCTTCCACAGGGTTGCATTTCATGGGGGGGTTGCCCCCACGTGTGAAGCCCCCCACTTCCTGTCCCCATGAACACTCCTAAGTCTTAGGTCAACAAGGTTCAGGGATGAGAGACAAATGGTGTAAAGAATCAGAGACCCCAAGAGCGAGCCAGTGGCTTCTCTGAGGAGTGAGCCAATCGGGCAGGGCCAGGCTGGGCACAGCCCCAACTCCCATGCCCGGCTCCCTCCACACAGCACCCTGGAAGTCTGTGGCTTGGGCTCTGCCCTTGGCGGCATAAATCCTTAAGGACTGCAGTGAGATCTCGGCAGCTAAGGGACGAGTGCAGTCTGCAAAATTAAGCATGCCCGCTTTGCTTCCACGTTCCGTGGCAGCTCCCCCACGACCAGCATCTGTGATGCACGCCTCTGCTGCTGGCTCTCGGCAGGCACAGCCACCCCAGCAGGCACCTGCCCTCCCCCATCCCCTCACCTCATCCTGTTCATTTCATTGGCTGGGCTGTTTCCCTCTGCCTGCTTCTCCATTACAGATTTCCGTCCAGGTTGCTACCCACTTTGGGCTAACAGGCTGCCAGTGCCTGGAATCTGTCAGCCACAGTCTCAGGCTCCCGTGGCCTCCTTGGTGGTCCTGCAGCCACTCACGGCAATGCTGCCTGCACCCTGTGGTCTTTGCTGTCACTTAGCCCCCCCCCCCCCAACCTTTCAAGATTAAGGTGAGGTACCTGAGTTCATCTGGGGCAGATCATTTCAGTGGGTGCCCCAAACTAAAAACCCCAGCAAGACAAAATCTTAAACATCAGTTAACTTTTTTGCCTTAATTTTTAGAGTTCCACAGGGCAATGCTATTTTCCTTTTGGCTCCTGTGTGGCCTCTGGCTGAGCCCATGCCTCCCTTCCACCCTCACTGCCCCATCTGTCGCCTGCCTCCCGGTTCTGCCCTCTCTGTCCTCTGCGCTAGCCCTGGGCCCCCTCTCTTTGTGGTTCAGTGTCCTTCTCACGTCTTCTCCGGGTGGTTGATAAAGCTGTTAACACATTCCCTAGGCCTCACTCCAACCTCGCTGTGGCGGCCAGCTCCCAGGGCCTCTCCCAAGAAAGGAATCTGCACGCTGTCACGATTCCCTTGTTTGCACCCTCAGCCGGGCCGCCCCTCCATGGCCCCTCCACGGCCCCTCCATGGCTCGGGTGCGGAATCCCCTGTAAAGGACGTCCCCCTCGTTAATGCTGGGGGCGGGCAGCACCCACAGTCCGGCCAGCATGGGTCACTTTCCCAAGGAAGACTTGGCAGATGCCGCATCTGCAGCTCTTACCGAGCCCCCCAGGATCTCGGCTCCAGGCTCCTCGGCACTCGGGCTTCTGTGGAGTCCCGTGGCTGGTGTGGTCGGTGCTGCTCAGGTTGGCCTTGCCGTTTCAGATGTGATGTGGGCTGTGTTTGCCTTTGTTTCCTTTGGTCAGAGGCAGAGGGGGACGTCACAACATGAATTTGGCAAGATGGAGGGACAGACCCGACTGATGCTCCTTTGTGAACAAGTGCTTGCCCTCCCCAGCGCACGTGGCAGCTAACGCCAGCATTCCCTGTTCTCTGTGTCGCAGGCACAGATGCCCATGAAGCTGTAAATCGCCCTGTCCTAGTACCTGCGTGGCTGCCTGGTGGTGCCTCTGCCTCTGGCCCTCTGTGCCTGTCCCGTGGAGGCACCAGTCATGCCGTAGCCAGGAGCCCGCCCTCGGCCAAGAGCCTGGAGCACCACAGACTCTGCCTGGGTGGGCGGTCTGTTAAATTCTTTCCCGCTTTTCCACTTTAGCGTGGGTTCCACTGAAGCCAACCCTGAGACAAGGACTGTGGAAGCGAGGTCATTAAGAGAGTGGGGGTGGAGGGAGAGAAAGGTATGCAGGTGTGGCCTGGGCAACTGGGGTGACCCGTCAGACCTGGGGTGCTCACCCCAACTGGCTTCCCTCTGAAGGTGGAGCGCCTGGGACAGTCGCCTGCCGACCCCTCTTCCACCGTGGGCTGTGGGCTGCCGCCGGGTTGTTAGTTCCCAGACCACACCTGTGGTGGTCCCGGCCTGGGGTGCTGGAGGAAGCCTCCAGGCAGAGAAGGGACGCAGCTGGCCAGGGCAGCCAGGGAGCTGGAGCGCGCCTCCCACAGCTGCCCGTGCAGGTAGGGGGACAGTGTGAGTAGGGGCTCCGAGTGCCCGCAGAGTCCGGTGGGCCGGTGTGAGTGGGGGCTCAGCGCCTTCTGCCTCTGGGTCTGAGTCTCAGGCGCGCAGGGTCTTCTGAGCTGGGGCGTGGCCGGCCCAGGCCCTTCTGTCCACGACAGTCAGGGTGACTCCATCGCAAACCTGTACGTGAGCAGCAGGAACGGACTCTGGCCAGCAGGCGACAGGCGGCTCATGGAGGATTTCCCCGGCCAGCAGACTCCGTGGCCACCAGGTTCGGGGGCGGTGGGGGTGAGATTCTGCGCTGGGATGTGCTCGGCTCTCCCTGCAGTTTACGCCTGGTCACGGAGCAGCGTGGTTAAGACAGCCTGGGGCCCCTTGTGTGTTCCGGGGAGGGGTTACCCAAGGTCACATCTGGAAATTTTCCTCCCACGTGCGCTGTGTACGACCGTGGGAAGACGATTCCCTGGTAGGAGGCGAGATGATTTGTCTGAAAGGGAATAAGGCTGGGCAGCTACAGTCAAGCCATCGTTACGGGGGGAGATGGGGCTTTCGGGTGAGACCTGAGGAAGTGGGGACCAGTCAGCCCTGGGCCCGACAGGTTTATGCTGGGGAGCGGGCGGTGGCGATGTTTGTGGCTCCCGGCATGCACTTGGGCCTCAGGGGCACCGACCTTGCCACACTTGCCCCTCACGCCCCCCACACCTGGGAGAGCCAGGCACTGCTTGCTGGGTTCTAGTGGGTGTCTCACTTCAGTCGATTCGTTGGAGCTTTGAAGTTTGATCTGGTGTTGATCTCCATTGCTCGGGTGGGATGCAGAGACGTCTGGAAGGGGCTGGAGCTGGACCTGCCCTGGGGCTTGCGCTGGAAGTGGCTGCAGAGCCTGGACACCTGGCGGAGGTAAAGGCCCCGCGAGGACACCTCCCAGCCCAGAGTCGAGGCCAGAGGCTCTGGGACTTGGGCCATCCAGGAAAGCAAGCTGCAGCCCGGCCCTGGCTCCTGGTGCGAAGTGGGTGGGGCCAGCCCACTTCTGCCAAGATCTCACTTCCAGCCCAGCTGCTGCTTTAGAGGCCTCCCGGCCGGGGTGCACTGAGGGGTCACCGAGTTCCAGAGTGTGACAGAACGTGGAAGGAGGTGAGTGCGCCTGTTATTCTCGCCATGGCTGAACGGCAGCATTGCTAGGAGGTACCGCCCGTGCCGGCCCAGGGGCCGTTGTCTGGAGAGAGCCACGGCGCCCGGCGGGGTGGGGGCCTGGGAGCCACCGCCTGCCTGAGCGGGGCCTGGGAGATGGCGCCCGCAGGCAGCTGTTTTCTCCAGCGACCCTGCAATGAGCGTCCTTTACAAGGCGGAGACCCCGAGCCTGTCCTTGCCACCATCCCAGTACGCCCCGGGTGTGCCAGGTGGTCGGGCACCAGCCTCGCTCAGCGGTGCCACCGGAGCTGGGTGCTCCCGGCCTGGAGTGCTGGGCCCTGCCTGCGCCATCCTTGGGAAAGCCGAGCATTTACGGGGTGGGGCTTGTTCTGCCCTGCGGGTGCTGGAGGCAGCCACTGGAGACTCTTTGGGGGCTCCTGCAGCCAGGGGACCCTGCAGGGAGATGTGGCATTCCGGGGTGAGTGTGCACCCTCCCCTTGCAGCTAAGGAGGGCTGCGTGGCCTGGGGGGCCTTGCTGAGATCTCTCGCAGCCCCAACAAGCCTCGGAGGGTGACGCGGCCCGCGAGGGGCTGTGTTCCCAGGCCTGGCTGCTTGGGTGCAGTTGACTGCCTTGCGGAGGAGGGCTGGAGGCTGGCCCCAGGCTGAGGCAGGCAGGGCTGCAGGGAGTTGCCCCGCCTGGGCGAGGCAGGACAGAGCCTCCAGCCCTGGGCCTCGTCTGGACCAACAGTAAAATGCGTTCTGTGGGGGATTCAGTTTTCAGTAAGTCAGGGACGACTCGCTGCTCTCAGTAACTCCCGTTCTGCTTGTTTCTCTGAGAAGAGAAAGGAGGAGATGGCTCAGCTCTGGGACACTTGCCAGGTGACTCGAGGCACCCGCCACTCCCCGTGCACGGACGCGGTCAGATGTGTTTGTTCTCCCTCACCTGCATCCACGGCCAACATCACGAATGGATCGGCTGGGTCTCCCCGCCTGTATGCACATGGCACACACTGCTGATGGATCGCAGCACTATCAGACTTCGACTTCAGTGTGAAATGTCGGCCTCTCACGCAGCTCTTAGAAGTCGTTGCCAGCTGGGTGGAGTTGACAGTGGAGATGATAGGCGTTTGCCATTCCTGGTAGCCTTTGCCCATTCAGGGTTCCAGAGCCCTTGTTCGGGCGTTTGATGAGAGGTCTGACCACCTTCAGCTCTGCTCTCATCAGGACGGTGAAGCTGCGGCAGGAAGCCTGCGCCAGCATGGTCTGGCCACGCTTCCCGAGCCCAGGCCAGTGGCCCAGGCCAGTCAGACTCCCTGCTGTGAGCCCTGGCTTTTACAGGGAACGTGGAGCAGGTGCAGGAACTAAACCTGGGTGTTGGCTGCGTGCTCTGAGGGGGCATCTTTGTCAGCTGCCTGAGTCAGCCCCCCAGCACCAGGCTTGGGGAGAGCCAGGGGAGGCTGTGCCCGGTTGTCCTGGAAACCGCGCTGCTGGTGCCTTCTGGGGCTGGGGTCCAGGGCTTGCTGCCTGGGTGGAGGGGGTGGGATGGAGCAGCCGGTGTCGGTCCTTGGGCAGAAGGATTTGGTGGCTGTGGGTGAGCGCTTGAGTGGGGAGGGGTGGGGGAGGAGAGCGTGACTGTGTCGTGGAAGCCGTTGGCAGTGGGCATTCACTGCGGACATCGTGCACCCAGCAGGGGCTCAGGACATCTGTCCTGATCGTTTCCAGAGGAGAAATGGCCACGCTGGGTTTGCATTCCGGGTTTTCTACTGGGGCTGCCAAGTGAGATTCCCTTAGGGGCTTTCTGAGCAGAGCTCACTGTCTCCCCTTCATTCTGTAGGTATTTATGGAAGAATGCTCATCTGTGGTCTCCCTCCCTCCCTCCCTCCCTCCCTCCCTCGTTTGTCCCCCCGCGTCCTCTGGGCACCAGGTAGAGTCTGCAGGCTGGGATTGCGCAGGAGTGGAGCCGTCCTGCTCCCCTGACGGCTGCTCTCCGGGGCGCAGGAGCGACACGTGCCCGAGTGAGTGTGCGTCCTGCTGGGTGCTGACCAGGTGATCACTAAGAGCAGGGCCTGCGGGCAGGAGGGGTGGGTGCTGTCCAGGCAGGTGGTGGTGGCGGCCAGCCGCCCTATCCTGTATGGGCACAGGGACAGTGTCCACTGCTGGGAGGGCCGTGGAGGGGGCAGGGTCCTGGGCTGCAGGAATCGGAGGTTCGGCGGAGATTTTGCTTCAGCTGATCAAAGTGGGCGTGGTTTGTCCTGTCCTGTGACCCCGCGTGGTGCAGGCGCTGGCGCCGTCTCCCTTGGCATGTGTCGTCTGGAGGTCCTCGCTCTCTCGCACAGTGCGAAGGGGTCGGGGTTCACGTGGCCTGGAAACCAGCACCAAGCACTTCCTGCTTGAGGCCAGAGTAACGTAGGACTGTGTAGAAATTTCAGAAAACACAAGGAGCAAGAAGAAAGTGGCCGTGGCCTGCTTTGCCGCCACCCCGAGGGAGCTGCTGTCCTGGGTCCGTTTGTTCCGTGCCTGCCTGGTTCCTTCCTTGGGATCTTACTGAGCACCCGTGTTCCACCAGGAGCTGTTTTCCACATGAGGGAGAAGGCAGTGAGCAAAGTGACAAAGCCTGGCCGGCCCCGGTGACCCAAGTGCAGGGAGCGGGCAGAGGGGAGGCCCTGGTTTCTGCTGAGTCTGCTCCTGTAATGAGATACCTGGGGCGGGGCCTTGGCAGAGAAAAGAGGCTCATTTCACTCCACTCGCAGGGCTGGGGGTCTGGGGCACCATGCAGGCTTCTGCTAGGGCCTGGCAGGGGGTTCCTGGGGAGGGCCTCACGCAGGGGGAGGGGGTGGGGGTTCCGTGGCCAGACATGGAGCTGGAGAGACTGGGTCCCAGAGGACACACTCACCCCTTCCAGGGGTAGTGCCCCAGTGAGCTGATGACCCCCCCCCCCAGGTCACACCTCTTCTCCTCACATTTATTTAAAGAGACAGAGCTCTCCCATCTGCTGACTCGTCCCTCACATGCCCACAGCAGCCAGGGCTGGGCCAGGCTGAGGGCAGGAGCTAGGAGTTCAGTCCGGGTCTCCCATGTAGGTGGTAGGGACCAAGTTCTCCAGCCAAAAACACTGCTGCCTGCCAGCACGTGCAGGAGCAGGAAGCTGGAATGGGAGCAGAGCTGGGGCTTGAACCGGGCACTCCGACGTGGGATACATGGATCCCAAGCGGTGGCTTAACCACTGCACCAGCGCCCACCCCACCCCACCTCTTAGACGCCAGGCTTCCAACACGCGCACTCCTCGGGGACAGACACCTGCACACTGGCCGGGGGCTGGGGAAAGGGTGAATCTGCCCGGGGTGGGGGGAATCCCACAGATGCCTGGGAAAGAGCGCCCCCTTGTGGGGGGCACCAGCGCACTGGCCTCAAGGCGGCAGTGCCTGCAGGGCTGCGTGCCTGGGGTGGGATGTGGGGGAGAGACCCAGATGTTGACGTGGGTGCAGGCCACAGGAAGGGCTCGGTAGCCTCTCAGAGGCCATGGGCGGAGTGTGGGGTTGGGAAGCAGGGAGGGGCACAAGTCCACGCAGGCCATGGGGGCCACTCTGGCCGCAGCGTGCAGGGGCCACGTTGTGCTCCGCTCGAGGGCAGGGTGAGGCTGCAGGGGAGTCCGCCAAGGGGAGCTGCTTTCTCAGATTCACCCCAGGTGCCCTGAGGCTGACAGGACCTGGGGGTTCTGCAGGCCACTTTGTCTTCTCATGTGTGTGTGGATGGCATGCGTGTCGGTGGCTGAGCCGTCTGATGTGGCCAGGCTGTGCCCAGAGGCACTTAATGCCCAGTGTTGGCTCAGTCGTTCCTCATGGCCACTGTTGCTAAAACGTGTCCTTGTGTCCACGTGTCCACATTGATCATTTCCCTGGGCCAGAATTTGAGGAGTGGAGTGGCTGGGCTCCATCATGGGTGCTGTTAAGGTCCTTGGCTATTAGATTATTTTGCAGATGTTGAGGTCCAGTCTTCTGGGGGAGGAGTGAGGCAGGTATGCTGTGGCAGGCACCCAAGCTGTCACTCGGTCACGAGTTACTCGGCCAGTGTTGGGGAAGCCAGGGTGAGCCCCGTGTTCTCCCACGCTGGGCTGCAGCCTCTGAGACAGGAGCCTTGTGCACACATGCCCTCATGGCACATGAGCCCCGTCCCATGGGCTGCCGGCTTCCACAGCCGCCTGGGCCGGGCCTGACGGCCTCCTCACTCTTCCATACTTCCATGGATTTCAGTTTATTTATTATTATTATTTATTTGGAAGACATACACACAGAGAAAGACAGAGATCTCCCATGCACTGGTTCACTCCCCAAATGCCCACAGCAGCAGGGCTGGGCCAGGAACTGAGTGCAGGTCTCCATGTGGGTGGTGGGACCAAGCACTTAGGGTGCTCATTGGCAGGCAGCTGGAGTAGACAGTGCATTGTCACATGCACCCAGTACTCTGAAGTGGGACCCAGACGTCTCAAAGCGGCGCCTGAGCTGCTGGGCCACCCGCTCACCCTAGCCTGGCCGTGTCCCACAGTGTCACGTGGCTTCTGCCTTGGCACCATGCACTGTTCTGCTGTGTGATGTGTACGCTGCATGCCGGCACATGGGCGGTGTCACACGCTCCTGCACTAGCTGCGCTGGCGCCCCAGTCCGTGTCACCACGAACCCTCGGCTGCCGCCGTTCCCGGGCTCCTGATTCCTGCCGGCGGCAGGGCGGAGCGGGAGCCTGTGGTGCCGCTCGGTGGTCGCCCTGCCCTGTGGCTGTGATAACCACACGTAGGGGCTGCCGGGCTGCCGCTGGCCTGTGCGCTCTGGCTCTCCTCACATCAGCCCCCTGTACCCACTGTACAGCTGGGACTGGGGCCCGGGGTGTTTCCTGATGTACCAGAGTCTCAGGGCTTGTGCGACTGAGACACGTGTTTGATCTGAAGTTTGCCACTGGGCGTGCCCTTGCGACCTCACTGCGATCCTGGCCGTGAACCTCTCCCAGGTGTGCCTGATGCCCCAGGTTCCTTCCGAGCAGCCCCATGGGTCGATGGAGGGCGCCTCTCAGCCTGCCGCTTGGCCCCCCCCCAACTAATCTGGGGAGGAAGTCCCTGCACTGCCCAGCTCTCTCCTGACCCCACTGATCTGGGGAGGAAGTCCCTGCACTGCCCGGCTCTCTCCTGACCCCACTGATCTGGGGAGGAAGTCCCTGCACTGCCCGGCTCTCTCCTGACCCCACTGATCTGGGGAGGAAGTCCCTGCACTGCCCGGCTCTCTCCTGACCCCACTGATCTGGGGAGGAAGTCCCTGCACTGCCCGGCTCTCTCCTGGGCTGCATCCAGCTCCCTTCTGCCCCCTTGGGTTGTTCTCAGGGGTCTAGGACCAGGGTTCATGAGGCTGAGTGACAGTGACGACCTCTTTCTGGGGTGTTGCCCCTGGCAGAGGAGGTGAGACCTGGACAGTAGCCCCTCCTGGTGACCCCCACCTGCTGCCCCAGGGCCATCTGCAGAGGCCAGAAAGCAGGAAGACCCCGCCACTCCCTCTGCCTGCAGCTTGTGACCGTGCTCACCTGCGGAGCCCCCGCCACACTCAGGGGTGTGTGCCTTTTGTGACTCACTGGGGCGCCCCCTTTGCCTCCTGGGAGCTTGCTGTGAGCCGTTAACCCTGACCTTTCCATCGTGCTGGGTTAGTGTGGGGACGGAGTGGGTGACAGCCGGTTTCCGGCTGTGTCCACTGCAGAACCTCCCGCCTAGTGCATGGGGTGCATGGGGTCCATGGCTTATCCTGGGCGGCATCCTGTAAACCAGTGTGAGCTGGAAACGCATCGCCCACACCCAGCCCACGCCCGTCACAAGGGACTTTAGCACCAGTGCGGCCCTTGGGCCGAGGACCCCCTGGGGGCTGTGCCTGCATCGCAGGAGAGGGTGGGGCTGCTCCGCTGGCCCAGGGAAAGATCACGTGTGAACTGAGGTGTGGCTCCTGTTTCACTTTCACAGCTGCACGAAGCTGAAAAACCCCAGCCAGGACCTCTGGAATGTGAGGCAGCGAAAGGCGTCTGAGCTGGGTCTGCTCAGGTGTGCACAGGTTGAGGGGCTGCTGGCGAACCGTGGAGTCGGGAAGGGCCTGGCCGGGCCAGAGCCAGGGCCTGCGGTGTCCGCTGACGGCCACAGTGGTGTAGGGACGGCTCTGGCGTGCTCGGCCCCCAGTCTGCCCAGACGAGGGGAGACGGTGGTGTCTTCCTCGTCTCCCTGACGCCTCACGTGTGTGGACAGAGCTGTACGGGCCTCCGCCTGGTCTGTGCAGGGCCTGTGTGCTTGTTCCTGCTGTCTGCCTCTCTCCAGCCTGTGCAGGGGCTGCATCTCCTACCTGCTGACGTGGAGCCCCCTGGGCCCTCCGGTCAGGGATGCAGCCTGGCCCAACCTGCAGACCCTGACATCACCGGTCAGAGTCTCTTCGAGAACCCCAGGTGTCCCCATGTGCAGCCGGGTCTGGGCCCCAAGTCCAGCATGGCTGTGAGTCGAGTCCCATGGAACGTTGTACACATTCTAGCAGCTGTGTTAGCAAAGTGAACGGAGGTGAAGTTAGTTCTAAGTCTGTACGTGATTTACCCCGGTATCTCCGCGATATTGTCGCTTCAGCGTGTTACCAACCTAAAATGGTTCCTTCCTGTGCCTGTGCTGAGTCTTTGTGGTGCAATGTGCTGTGCGGTGCCTGCACTTCTCCGTGCCCCGTGTCCCACGTGGCCATGCTGCTGTGCCACGTCCCGGGGGCTCAGGACATGTGATTGGAGCATGTGAGCAAGTGGCGGATGCGGCGGGAGCCACGTGTTGGGAGCTGGGCGTGGCTCCGGCTCTCCATGGAGCTCTGCCCAGCACTGCGCTGGTCACCCTCGGCTTCGGCATCGACTGCAGCCCTGCCCCGGAGCTCCCGCGACTTGGCCACGGCTGCACCTGCTCTGTGCCCTCCACACGTGGTGCGGGATGCGTGGGCTGCCGTGCTCTTCTGGCCACGTGCTGCTGGCTGTATGTCACGTGTCCGTCCGTCACGTCACGTCACATCACCTGCTTTGCTGCCCTGGGGTGGCTCCTGCTGTATTTGACCCTGGCTTTTCGGTTTCTACCTTTGGCCCTGTGAGCTGACGTAGTGAGAATTCCCGCTCTCCGGGGAGTAGTTGGGCTTGTACATCGTGAAATTCAGGCCCCGTCCAGTGTCCCCCGGCCCACGTGGCTGTCCACTGGCCAAGTGAGCACACTCTATCCCTCTGTGTGCCTGCTGCTGGCCTGTGTGGAGGCCTCTCCTCAGGTTGAGGGAAGTGGACTCCCTCCTGGACTGTGGCCTTGGGAGCCTTTGGCTGTGCCAGACCACAGGGCTGAGAGGCATCCTCCTGCCTGTGCAGCTGCAGAGGAGACAAGGTGGTCGCCGCAGCAGTGGCCACCCGTCTGTCCTGAGAGGACCATCACGTTCCTGCACACTGGCCAGCACCCACTCTGGAGCTCCGACGGGTTCCTGGGTCGTTGGCAGCCGAGACGTCCTCCATAAAGAAGCGACTGTGTCGCCACTGCTCCTGCCTGGACTCTTGCCTCCTGCAGCCTGCAGGCCTCCGGGACTGCACGCGGCCCTGGCTGTGAGCAGGGGACGAGTCCACCCCGGAGGGGCTCAGCCTGCACGTGGATCTGTCCTGCAGGTGCAGGGGGAGGGGTGGGCACCTTCCCGCAGCCGAGTCTCGGGGGAGCAGGGGCTGTGACCCCAGCTGGGCCCCGCGAGGGCTGCAGTCACGTTTCTCTTGGCACAGTATGGCTTCCTGTTTCCAACAAAAATCTCGGGGTTTTAAGAGAAGGGACTTGGACGAGAAACAGCCCTTACCGAGCAGCACACGATGAGTGAAGTGGAAGTGAATTTGAGGCGTACGGATTGAGTTTCCCTCCGGCCACAGGGCTTCGGGATCCAGAGAGCAGTGTCTGTCCAGCCGTGCCTCTGCTCCGCGGGGCCTGGGGCGGAGTTGGCTGTGGAGCCGCCAGGGAGCCTTGCCCGCTCCCCCCCCCCCCCCCCCGGGACGAGGCGAGAGGTCAAGGGATCGCCAGGCCCTGGGGTCACTCTTTGAACTCTGGAGCCTGCATGCTGGCCGTTGAATTGCTTCTCTCATGGCTGTGCCTTCCCGTGGGGCCAGAAGTGACCTTGGGCGGGGAGTCGGGGAGAGGCGGTGCTGCTGCCCTCGCCCATCCTGGCCCTGTGCTGACCGTCCCTGGAGACACCACCGCTGCTGAGATGCTGCTCTGAGCGGCAGCGTCCGGTGGCGGCGGGGGCCTCTGGCAGGCGCAGGGCGGGGGTTGGGTCTCACAGGTGCCGTTCTTGCTGCAGTGGACGGCCCTGTCTCCTGCTGAGAGTAAGACGAGGGAGGGCCGTCCTTGGCCACCCGCGCCCTCCAGATGCCTCCAGGTCAGCCCGAGTTCTTATCCTTCTCCGTGTTTGAGCGATGAGCAGGAAAGCGCAGTAGGTTTGGGGAGACCTCAGTGTTTCCTGGAGTCAGCGGTCATTCTGCCTTGGAACACTCTGGGCGGAGAAGTCACCCGGGGGGCCCCACGTGGGCATCATGGAGGCCCTGTGTGGGCACTGCGGGAGGCCTGTGTGGAACACCCTAGAAGACCCTGTCTGGAACACTCTGGAAGCCCGTGTGAACACTGTGGAAGACGCTGTATGGACATCACAGAGGCCCCTGTAAACACTTTAGGAGGCTCTGTGCGGAACCCTCTGAAAGACCCTGTGTGGAACACCCTAGAAGATCCTGTGTGGAACACCCTAGAAGACCCTGTATGGAACACTCTGGAAGGCCCTGTGTGGAACATTCTGGAAGACCCTGTGTGGAACATTCTAGAAGGCCCTGTGTGGACATCACAGAGGCCCTGTGTGGAACACCCTAGAAGGCCCTGTGTGGAACTCTCTGAAAGACCCTGTCTGGAACACTCTGGAAGGCCCTGTCTGGAACACTCTGGAAGCCCCCTGTGAACACTGCGGGAGGCCCTGTGTAGAACATTCTGGAAGGCCCTGTGTGGAACACCTGGGGAGACCCTTGTGTGAACCACCCTGTGGAAGCCCCGTGTGAACACTGAGGGAGGCCCGGTCTGCTCCATGTTGATGGCAACAGAATCTGGGGCCCTGAGGGAGGGCTGCCACCCAGAGCCCTCGCCCCCCACCCCCCTTCTCCTCTCAGAGGACTTGGCATGTGAGGGCTCGGGAGAGGAGCTGGCCTCGTCGGGCTAGCCAGTGGGTTCTCCTGGGGACACAGTCGGGGGTGAGGCAGGCAGCGTGGGCAGGGCGGCGGCTGCACGGTTCCCAGGCCTGCTCTGTGCCGGCCCAGCCCCCTCCTCTCCCTCCTGAGCCTGGGCTCTGGTCCTTGGATCCAGGCCCCAAGGCTTTCTCTCTGCTCGAGGGTCCGCGTGCGGACGCCTGAGCCTGAGCCAGGCCAGGCACACTTGGCAGGAAGGAGGCTTCAGCAACGTTTGGAAAGCAGTTTTCTTTCCAACACGAGCGGCGGCACTTTGCCAGCCGGGGCCAGAGGTGAGCTGCACGTGGCCGATCCGTCCCAGCCTCCCTCAGGCCAGGGCTCGGGCCCACGGGCCAGGCACGGGGTCTCCGCCCAGAGCGGCCGCACACCGACACGTCCCCTCTCGGGAGGGAACTCGCTGTGTGGACTCGACTGTGAGACCTCTGCTGCCAGGCCCCCCTGGAGTCCGGCTCCTCCTTTGCCCAGTTCCCACCATGCAGGCGCCCCGGTGCCCACCTGGAAACCAGGCCAGGCCGCTGCCTCTCGGGTTCTGGGTCTCAGCCTGGTCCTCACCAATCTGGGGGCCCCTGGCAGAGCCCGGTGGGGGCGGGGCTCAGCCACACCGCCCAGGCCCTCTGTGCTGGCGTTGGGCCCTTGGCCCTTTTCTCAGCAGGTGCCGTTGGGATCTAACAGACCCTCAGCATTCAGTGTGGAGGGGATAACAGAGGGAGGGGCAACTCAGCACTGAACAGCGATACGCCTGCAAGCAAGTGGAGATTTGCTCGGCTCGAGCAGGGATTCAGTCAATTAGAAGGTTCTGCCTTCCCGACGACATGCACGGTGGTTTATGTGGGAGAGGGGCTGTGCTGTGCCCTGGGAGGTGGGTCTGTGCCGCCTTTCTGGAGGGCTGTGGGGCAGTGGTTTTCTTTTTCTTTCTTTCTTTTTTTTTTTTTTTTTTTTTGACAGGCAGAGTCGACAGTGAGAGAGAGAGAGAGAGACAGAGAGAAAGGTCTTCCTTTTTGCCGTTGGTTCACCCTCCAATGGCTGCCGCGGCCAGAATGCTGCGGCCTGTGCATCGCGCTGATCCGAAGCCAGGAGCCAGGTGCTTTTCCTGGTCTCCCATGGGGTGCAGAGGCCCAAGTACTTGGGCCATCCTCCACTGCACTCCCTGGCCACAGCAGAGAGCTGGCCTGGAAGAGGGGCAACTGGGACAGAATCCGGCGCCCCGACTGGGCCTAGAACCCCGTGTGCCGGTGCCGCTAGGCAGAGGATTAGCCTATTGAGCCGCCGCGCCGGCTGGTTTTCAAAAGCCTTAGAAACGATGTCTTCTTGGCGGGCCCACATTTTGTGTGTCTCCTCCCTGGAGGAGGGCGTCAGATCGCACAAGGGTGCGTTGCAGCGCTGCTGGAGAGGGGTTGCAAGGGCAGCGTGATCACGGCTCATTCAGATCACGACACCCAGGAGCCTGGTACGTTACGGGGCGGCTGTTACCGTTAGGTGCGGACGTCAGACGGTGAGTCCGGGCATTCAACGTGACCTCAGTTTTGTATTGACAACAGCAAGTAAAAGTTCAGACAGATGCACAGAGCAACGCTGGAGACGCAAAAACCAGCCTGGAGCCGTGCTTGCTGCTCGTGATGGGGCTGATGGGGGATTCTGCCCTGCTCCTGCGGTCGACACAAACCCCATGCTTTCAAATTTCAATGTGTGTTAATTCTGTGGTTGCAAACACAGTGAAGTCCTCTCAGGGCTTTTGCTCGAATCCCCGTGCTCCAAATCCACCCCCATGGCCTGGCCACATGCTCATGCCTGCGCTCCTTGTGAGCCCATTAACCCAATCCGAGAGCCGTGGCTGTTGGTGCCCTGGAGGGTCAGAGTGACAGAGTAACCGAAGCCTCTGGGAACCTGCTGCCTTCGCGCTGTCTCCGAAATGGAGGCAGGCGGCCCCGTGCCCCTGCTCCAGCACTGTGGCTGCCAGTGGGTGGGGGGACCTGCTCGGACCCTGGAGGTCCTGGACTCAGCTCATTCGCTCTGTGTCTGATCTCAGTTCTCTGCGTTGCCTTCTGACGTCCTGAGTCTGACCACTCCCACACGTGCCTGTGCCTGCCGCGGTCCCCTGGCTCTGCAGTGGTGATAACCTCCTGTGGCCCCCAAGGCTCCTGCTCGGCAGTCTGAGCAGCCAGAGGAGGCCCCTTGGGACACGCACAGCTGTCTCCCCTGTCCCAGCCCACCGTGGGGCCCCACGTTGCAGCCAGAAAGCCAAGGGCCTCCCACCGCAGCCACTTTGCTGCTCCTCAGACACACCGAGTGTGTTCCCCAGGACCTCAGGCCGGTGCCTCCCCTACCTGTGACGTCCCCCGGCTCTTTGGGTTTGCCCTGCACTATTTGGTCTGTGTTTGGAGGCCACAGAGGCCTTGTTTTCCGCTGGCCCTATTTTGCCATCACAGCCCCTGGAGTGAACTCCCCGAGGGGAGCAAAGTGCCTGTGAGCAGGGGCTTTCGGTGCCACGAGACGAGACCTCTGCCTGGGCCTCTGGTGGAGGGCCTGCCCGTGCCACGCTCACAGCTGTGACACAGAGTAGAAAAGCTGCTCGTGTCCAGAGCGTGTTTTCTCCTGATGCCCCCTGGCACGGCCCCTGGCTGCAGCATCACGCTCCGGCATCTTCCCAGGCCAGGCTGGACTTGGAGGCAGCAGCTCAGCCCAGTGCCACACAACAGCGGCCCCAGAGTCCACGCCACAACCTCTGCACCCATGCGCCTCCACTGCGGTCGTCTCGAGGTCAGAGGCTCCTAGGGCTGCCTGTGCTTTCTTGATGACCCTCGGCTCCCCTGCCTGGCCATGGCCAGTCCTTAACAAGCAGTCGCAAGCCGAGGGAACACGCGTGAAGGGGGTGAGGGAAGCCCCTGGGGTGCATCAGAAGGGTCAGGAGAGCCCAGCAGCCGCTCCATGGTGCTCCCTGAGCAGCGACCGCAGAGCCGGCAGCAGAACCAGCATCTCCGGCACGCGGGCGCTGCCGCAGCCGCACAGACACCACAGGGTGAGAAACGGGGGCCCGCAGGGACTGAAGTGTTCACGGGAGCAGACACCAAGTGGCCAGATCAAGGGGACCACCATGGTGCTGGTGTCCCTCTGCCCACAGCCCCTGCGCTGAGCCTGCTGTCCTTGCAGAAGCCTGACAGCAGAGCGAGGGCCCCCGTGTGCACGGCTGCGCCTCTCAGGGGGTCTTGGCAGTGCACTGTGGGCTGGCTGGTGTGGGGCTGCTCCGGGGAGACTATGGGGCCAGAGTAGGGCTTCTGCTCTCCAGGGAGCCTGGCAGGGCCTCCCTGCTGGGACAGTAAGCTGGCACTGGCAGGTGGAGTACTCGGCTTTATGGAATTAGCACACCCACTGATGGAACAGTAACTTTTATTGGCAATTATGTCAGTGGGGGCAGAATTAATTTGGTGTTGTACTTCCTAACCATGCACTTGGCTGGACTGGGGCCAGTGTTGAGGAGCAGCTGCAGGTCATGGGATGGCTCAGGGCTCTTGGGAGGCCTTAGTCAGGCCAAGCCTTCAGGAGCCAGCGTGACCAGGCCCGTGGCAGGGAGGACCAGCCAAAGGAGGTGGACAGGGGGCTGCAGACTGCCCGGGTGCATGGCTGCAGTCTGCTCAGGGGTCTGATCTGACCGTGGGAGGAGCTGGAGGGATGCCTTTCTGGGCGGAGGTGCCAGGGGCCTGAGAACCATTCACTGCTGGGAGCCCTGGGAGGGATCCTGGTGTGGAGTATGGGCAGGGGAAGGCATAAGGAGGTTGGGGAGCCACCTACCATCGTCATTCCCTTGTTTAGTTCCAGTAGCCGTCAGAGGTCTTTATGCTATGCCCATGGTACAGATGGAAAAGCGGACTTCTGAGCACGGCATCTCTGACCCAAGGCCAGCCACTGTGTAGGACCAGGCTCGCTTTCTGACAAGTCTGGAATATTCTAAATGGGGGCCTTTATGTCAACGTGGATTTCTTTAGTTTGATGGTAGAATGGAGTTGTTCCAGAAAAAGAGACCCCCTTCCTTCCTTTTTTCTATTTGGACAAAGCTACAAGAAAACCAGGTCACTTATAACCAATGACATCATCATTTACCAGCTGGAGGATGCTGGGTAGGGGTGGACCTGGCCGGAGGGTGCTTGGGGAGATGACCTGGCTGGCGGGTGCTGGGTGGGGAGGTGGACCTGGCCAGAGTGTGCTGGAGGGAGGTGTACCTGGCCAGAGGGTGCTGGGTGGGAGGTAGACCTGGACAGAGAGTGCTTGGGGAGATGACCTAGCTGGAGGGTGCTGGGGGTGGGGTGGACCTGGCTGGAGAGTGCTGGGTGGAGGTGGACCTGGACAGAGAGTGCTGGGGGAGATGACCTAGCTGGAGGGTGCTGGGGGTGGGGTGGACCTGGTTGGAGTATGCTGGGGCGGGGTGGACCTGGCTGGAGTGTGCTGGGGGGGGGGAGGTGGACCTGGCTGGAGGGTGCTGGGGGGCAGGTGGACCTAGCTGGAGGGTGCTGGGGTGGAGGTGGACCTGGCTGGAGGGTGCTGGGGGGGAGGTGGACCTGGCTGGAGTGTGCTGGGGTGGAGGTGGACCTGGCTGGAGGGTGCTGGGGGGAGGTGGACCTGGCTGGAGGGTGCTGGGGGGTGGTGGACCTGGCTGGAGGGTGCTGGGGGGTGGTGGACCTGGCTGGAGTATGCTGGGGGGCGTGGACCTGGCTGGAGAGTGCTGGGTGGGGAGGTGGACCTGGCTGGAGGGTGCTGGGTGGGAGGTGGACCTGGACAGAGAGTGCTTGGGAAGATGACCTAGCTGGAGTGTGCTGGGGGGAGGTGGACCTGGACAGAGAGTGCTTGGGGAGATGACCTAGCTGGAGTGTGCTGGGGTGGAGGTGGACCTGGACAGAGAGTGCTTGGGGAGATGACCTAGCTGGAGTGTGCTGGGGGGAGGTGGACCTGGCTGGAGTGTGCTGGGGGGGAGGTGGACCTAGCTGGAGGGTGCTGGGGGGAGGTGGACCTGGCTGGAGGGTGCTGGGGGGTGGTAGACCTGGCTGGAGGGTGCTGGGGGGGAGGTGGACCTGGCTGGAGTGTGCTGGGGGGAGGTGGACCTGGCTGGAGGGTGCTGGGGGGGAGGTGGACCTGGCTGGAGGGTGCTGGGGGGGAGGTGGACCTAGCTGGAGGGTGCTGGGGGGTGGTGGACCTGGCTGGAGGGTGCTGGGGGGAGGTGGACCTGGCTGGAGTGTGCTGGGGTGGAGGTGGACCTGGCTGGAGGGTGCTGGGGGGAGGTGGACCTGGCTGGAGGGTGCTGGGGTGGAGGTGGACCTGGCTGGAGGGTGCTGGGGGGTGGTGGACCTGGCTGGAGGGTGCTGGGGGAGAGGTGGACCTGGCTGGAGGGTGCTGGGGGGGAGGTGGACCTGGCTGGAGGGTGCTGGGGGGTGGTGGACCTAGCTGGAGTGTGCTGGGGGGAGGTGGACCTGGCTGGAGGGTGCTGGAGGGGAGGTGGACCTGGCTGGAGGGTGCTGGGGGGTGGTGGACCTGGCTGAAGGGTGCTGGGGGGGAGGTGGACCTGGCTGGAGGGTACTGGGGTGGAGGTGGACCTGGCTGGAGGGTGCTGGGGGGGAGGTGGACCTGGCTGGAGGGTGCTGGGGGGTGGTGGACCTGGCTGGAGGGTGCTGGGGGGGGGTGGACCTGGCTGGAGGGTACTGGGGTGGAGGTGGACCTGGCTGGAGGGTACTGGGGGGGAGATGACCTGGCTGGAGGGTGCTGGGGGGGAGGTGGACCTGGCTGGAGGGTGCTGGGGGAGATGACCTGGCTGGAGGGTGCTGGGGGGTGGTGGACCTGGCTGGAGGGTACTGGGGGGTGGTGGACCTGGCTGGAGGGTACTGGGGGGTGGTGGACCTGGCTTGTGGGTGTTGGGGATGGTGGACCTGGCTGGATGGTGCTGGGGGGGAGGAAGAATCAAACCACTGATGGCTCCTGGTGTCTTATCTTCTCAGCGTTAGGGGGATGCTGCCCATGTGTGTTTGGCTAAGCCTCTGTCCCCCTGCCTGGGGACTGTGGTGCCGTGGACTCTACCCTGGGTCTTATACCTCCAGATTTCCTTTCTTGCCTTCTCTTTCTCTATTTCTTTGAAAGACTTATTTATTTATTTGAAAGGCTGAATTACAAAGAGGCATAGGCAGAGAGAGAGAGAGATCTTCTGTCCACTGGTTCATGGCCACAATGCCAGAACTGGGCTGATCGGAAGCCAGGAGCCAGGAGCCAGGAGCTTCTTCTGGGTCTCCCATGCAGCTGCAGGGGCCCAAGCACTTGGGCCAACTTCCACTGCTTTCCCAGGCCACAGCAGAGAGCTGGATTGGAAGTGGAGCAGCCGGGATTCGAACCGGCACCCATATGGGATATGGACACTGCAGGTGGTGGCTTTACCTGCTATACCACAACACCAGCCCTGCCTTCTCCACTTGGCTGCTATGCACCCGTAGGAACATGACTGTTACTTCTCAGAGGTCCTTAAGGAGTGGCAACACTGCATATCTGGACATGGCTGGCCCAGGGTGTCTGCTGGTGACTCCTGGACAGCAACGGAGCACCCCCACCTGAGTGGTCTGTTGCAGCCACACTGGGCCACGTGGGGCTGTTCCGCCTACTCTGGGGCCACCCGAGGTTCCCAAGCAGTGGATCTGGGAGCAGCCCAGGAACTCACGTTTCTAACAGTGGTCTCAGGGCTGCTGTTGTTGAACTGTCTGTGTCAGGGTTCCCAGGGAATTGGCCGTGGGGCCCAGGAGTCTGTATAGTAGCAGTCCCTGGGTGAGGCTGACTCTGCAGTCTGGGCCCACACTTGGGAACCTCTGTGGTATCTAAAGCGGGGTTGGCCTTGGGCTCTGTCAGATGTGGGGTCAGGGCCTTGCTCACCCCTCTGTGACCTGGAGCGCCCGAGCCGCAGTTTCCCCATCTCAGATGAAATAGGGGCCCCTGAGGTGTGAGGAAGCACCGTGTCTGGCTCCAGACTGGCCCAGCGCTGAGGTCCTGTTGGCCCCCAGCCTGGCTGTGCTGCTCATCACCCAGTCCGCTCGTGCCCGCTCCCCACTTTCCCAGACGTGTTGTGACTGGGGATGAGAATGGACTGTTTCTAGGTGGCCTGCAGCTGTGGCTGCCTTGCCTGAGTAGAACTGAAAACAGAAGAGGAGGACGAGGAGGCAGAGACCACCAAGTCCACCCCAGCTGCCTTCCAGTGTCTTCTGGAGCCAGCCCTGAGCTCACCACTCTGGACACTTTGCTCTGGGATGCCTGAGGGCTGCCGGGGAGCCCGGTGGTGGCTGCTTTTGCTGGTTGCGTGGGCACCGTGGGCACCTTTCCAGCATTCTCCGTGGACTGAGTCGCTCAGCTGGGCGGGTGCTGTCAGGAGCCCAGGAGGACTCAGGTTGGGTGGAGCTGGGAATGCAGCCTAGGGGAGCACAGCCTGAGGCCAGGTGCTGTGCACCTGCTGGCTTCTGCTCCCAGCACAGCCCCGGGGCTGCGTGGACGCTGTCGGCCCATGCGTCAGGTGTGTCAGGGAGCAGGCAAGGCCTGGCCGGGTAGCAGGGGTGCTCCTGGCAGTGGCCCCCCCAGAGAAGCATCAGGAAGTTGGCAGCACCAGCCCTGTCCAGGTGGCTTGGGTGTAGCGAGGCCCCAGAGCCCTTCGTGTGCGGTCCCCGGCCGGCCGGGTGGAGCGGAGCAGAGCTGCCTCTGGCGGCTGCCGTGGCTTCGGGCGGCTGGGACTCAGGGACGAGGACTCAGGCTGTGGAGGACTTGGGCGGCTGCACCGGCAGGCGCGGGCGGTGAGCGGAGCCGAGGCTCCTCTTACCTGCATTGAGTCTTCTCACCTGCATCTCGCTTCCTCGGCCCTGAGGTGTGAGCTGGTGTCCAGAAGGCTTCTCGAGTGGCGGAGCCACCACAGGGTGGGCTTCGTCCTCTGGGCACTGCGCCTCCTGTTGGGGACTCCCTGGGCGTCCTGCCTGCCCTCTGGGCTTTGTGCCTCCAGGCCTCCGCCTGTCTCACTGCTGGCACACCATCCTGCGGACGGCCCCAGCCTGAGGGTTGACGAGGGCGGTCGTGTTGAGGTAGCAATAAACACGCTGGGCACAGTGGGATGGGGTGCAGATCTGGGGGCTCCATCCGCGCAGACTCCATAGGTGATGTGGCCGTGAGAGCCACGGATGGTCCTCGTGCCCAGTGCACATACTGCAGGAACAGCTTGGTCAGAGGGAGGGGGCGAGGGGACCACGTGCTGGTTGGACGAGGTCCCCATGGCTGCAGCTCGGGGGTGCTGACCCAGGGGAAGGCACATGCATGGCAGATGGCGAACGGCCAACAACGAGGCTGAGGAGAGCCGAGGGAGGAGGGCTCCTGGGACCCCATTGACTCTCTGGGGATCTCAGGGCCCCTGGGAGGGGCACTGTGCCCCCAGCTAAGAGCCAGCAGGGCCGGCTCAGCATGGTGGGATAGACAGGTGAGCTTGCGGATGGTGTCTTTGGTGATCCTGGCTCCTGTGGTTAGACGTGGGCTGGGCCGAGGTCGTGGGGCAGGGCTGGCCAGTGGGGTGACGTTGGGACCTGTGCATCTGCCCTCCCGGCCTCCTGAGCCCCTCCCCTGCCCACCCAGGAAACAACTGGGAGGACTGATGGCTGGTGGGTGACAGACGTTCCTGAATGTGCTGGGTGGCCCCAGAACCTTCCACTCAAAGGCATACAATGGGCAGCTGGGGCTGGGCCCCAGGCAGGTAGGGCTGCATCCTTGGAGATGGCGGGCTGGGAAGGGGTCTGCAGTCCCCAGATGTGGCTGCATCCCACTGACCTCCTGACCATCCTTGGCGGGGGCTTGTCTGTGATGGACAGCCGCCCATCATTCTTCATGGGCGTCTGGGCAGCCACGGAGGTCTGTCTTTGTTCTGGGGTGGGCCGGGGCCCTGGCGTGGGGCTGTCTCGGCAGGATGGTCTCTGTCACAGAAGGGGCCAGCAGGGCAGGAGGCACACGGTCACTCGTGGCAGGACGTGGTCACAGTGCTCAATCGTCCGGGCCCAGCCGGGACAGGAGCCATCTCGGCAAGGTCAGTGAGCGTCTCTGGGTCGGGTCTCCCTCCCTCTGTCCGGGAGTAACTGGGGGATGTGAGTCACAAGGCAGCCGGAACCTCCATAGCACACGCTCCAGAGAAATGCAGCAAGTCCCAGAGCAGCCTTGTTAGGAAATTCAAGAGGACTTGGGGTGCTCCCTGCTGTGTGTAAGAGAACTTGGGGTGCACACCCTCTGCTGCATTAGAGAATTTGGGGTGCGCTTCTGGTGCGTGAGGGCCCTTGAGAAGTGTGTCCCCTACTGTGTGAGAATTTGGGGTGCACTTCCGTGTGAGAGACAGCACTTGGGGTGTCTCCTGTGTGATAGCACTTGGGGTACGCTCGAGTCAGGACTTCTCTGTTGCTGGAGAGGTTTCCATAACTAAGACGGTGACAGCCCCAAGGAGAAGCTTTCCAGTGGAATCTGGCTGGTCAGGTCCTGGCTGGATGCGCCCCAGAGGATTCGCAGCAGTGGAAATCAGGGGACAGGCGTCCAGATGGTGTGGGGGAGGTTGCAGGCTCTGTCCCAGCGGCATTCTGGGGTGAATGCCCAGAGCTGGCCGCCTGCAGCTCCCTCCCACTCCAGGCTGCAGGGAGGGTGTCCCAGAGCATGGGCAGCCCTGCACAGCCACCTGGCCGCCAAGCAGAGCCCCAGCCACCTGGTCTGGGGACAGTGACCATATGGGCTTCCCAAGGCTCCACCTTGTTTACTTTTGACTTGAAGTGCTCTGAGCTAGAAACAGGATGAAAACGAGCTTGCTGCTGGAGAGCCAAGGCCGCAGTGACCGTGGGTTTCTGCAGTGGTGGGCGGCCCTGCTGGCTGACCGGGCTAGGATGCTCCTGATGGAGGCTGGAGCCCGACAGGGAGCCCTCCTGTCCTCTTGCCAGGGGCCAGGCACGAAAGCCACCTCCAGCTTCCCTGACGGTGCACAGAGCATTGTGCGGGGGCCCAAGTCCCCTCCCTGAGCACATGGCATGTACCTGCACCTGTGCTTGGATATGCCCTCCCTCCTGCCTGCAGCAAACCGGGACCACTTGGTGTCGGCCCAGGACGTGCGAGTGGGCTTCTGGCTCTGTGGTCGTCCCGGGGCTGTGCTGCTGTCCTCCCTTCCTGCTGGGCTGAGTCGTGTTCAGGGCTCAGGGGCAGAGATGGGCCTGCTTTGTCCTTTTGTTTTCTAGATTTTTAAGAAAAGTTTTTAAGTTTATTTGAAAGGCAGAGTTAGAGAGAGAGAGAGAGAGAGAGAGAGAAAGAGAGAGAGAGAGAGAGAGAGAGAGAGATCTTCCATCTGCCTGTTCACTCCCCAGATGCTGCAATGATGGGGCTGGGCCAGGCCAAAGCCAGGAGCCTGGAGCTTCATCAGTGTCTCCCATGTGGGTGCAGGGGCCCAAGGACTTGGGCCATCTTCTGCTGCTTTCCCAGGCCATTAGCAGGGAGCTGGATGGGAAGTGGAGCAGCTGGGTCTTGAACTGGCGCCCATGTGATGCCAGCACTGCGGGTCGAGGTTTAGCCTGCTGCACCCCAGTGCTGGCCCCTCTGTCTTTTATTAGGAGACTTCCCAAGGGTTGTCACCCAGCCCCTGTGTTCACGTCACACTGACCAGAGTGAGGTCCCTGCCACACGCTGCCGAGGGGCACTGGAGATACAGTCTGCAGGGAAGATGCCTGCCTGGCTGGACACAGGGGAGATATGGGGGAGGCACAGAATGTGGGGGAGACGCAGGACGCAGGGGAGATGCAGGGCATGGGGGAGACGTGTGCCCCCACGGGACCCGGGGTGCGGGTGGGGGCCGGGTGCTGGTGCTGCTCCCCACCGACCTCTGGGAGGCACGGACCAGTTAGCTGTCCTTACGGTTCTGTGTTTGTGGATTCCACTAGTTGATTGCAAACATGAGCTGAGGAGGGTGACTGCTGACCGTGTGAAGGCAGCGCTGTGGGGGTTCCGTGCAGTGTTTGCGTGTCGGGCATCCCCCACTGCACACCTGAGTCACAGGACAGCAGAGCCGGCACTGGTCCTGGGCAGCCCTGGTGCATTTGACATCAGGGCCCTGGAGCCAGCCCCGGTGGATCTGCAGGGGACTGTTTTATTCACTCCTGGCCTGGTGATGGGCTGAGGCGCACACTGGGAGGAAGAGGCGGAGCGGAGCCTGCCTCTGGGTGTCTGTGGCTTGCTCCAAAGCTGCCCGTCTCACAGCCGACCGCACAGAGGGTTCCGGAACAGGATCTTGGAGCTCTGGAACCAGCCCAGCCTGTCTGATGTCCGCTCTGCCCTGGGTTTGCCACCTGCCAGGCAGCAGATGAAGCCGGGGAAGTGAGGGCGGGCCTGTGGGGTTGGGAGGCTGTAGATCTGTCCGCTCCACCGGGCCAGCTGCCTGGATGCGGGCGTGGGCGTGGGCGGCTGCCTCTCTTGTCACCCACCCGTTCCCACCTGTTGAGGGCCTGTGGCCGAGACGAGCACCCGGGGTCTGTGGATGGTTCCGTCCCTCGCAGGCTCAAAGCTGATTCTACCCTTACTGCCACCAATGTCACGCTCAGGTAGAAGTTAAATTTATTCATTTATTTAATCTTGATTAAAGGCATTTCTAATGACTTATTGATTTTTTATTAGTGTGGGGGAAACGCTCACTCTCTGGCAAGCAAGCGATTCCCTGGTGCCAGCTTTGAAAGCCACTCAAGAAGGCGCTCTGCGTGGGAAACATTGAGACGAATTTTAGCGTAAAAATCAATGAAGGAACATGAGAAAATGGAAGTGGCGAACAAATTAGAAACACCTTTTATTTTTTTCTCTTAATGAGGGTTATTTTAAGAGTTAAAATAAAAGGAAGGCAAGAGAAGAAAAATGTGACGCTCCCTTGTCAGAGACGACCGTACAGAAATCCCCCAGAGACCCCGGGGCCTGGGGAGAGGTGCCGGTGCCGCGGTGTGTGGGGGACCCTGCCACCCCCTCTCCCTGAACCAGGGCTCCTCACTCTACCTCTCCCTGGCCCTGGGTGGTCCTGCACAGGCCCCACAGCCCCTCTGCACCTCAACCTCCCAGCTCCACAGGAAGGACAAAGTGTGTACTCGATCGGCAGCCAGGGAGGGCGGTGGTGCTGACCCACGTGGACGGGGCTGGGGAGGGCGGTGGTGCTGACCCACGTGGACGGGGCTGGGGAGGGCGGTGGTGCTGACCCACGTGGACGGGGCTGGGGAGGGGGGTGGTGCTGACCCACGTGGACGGGGCTGGGGAGGGGGGTGGTGCTGACCCACGTGGGCGGGGCTGGGGAGGGTGGTGGTGCTGACCCACGTGGGCGGGGCTGGGGAGGGCGGTGGTGCTGACCCACGTGGACGGGGCTGGGGAGGGTGGTGGTGCTGATCCACGTGGACAGGGCTGGAGGAGGCGGTGGTGCTGACCCCACATGGTTGCTGGAGACAGTGGTGCTGACCTCACGTGGACGGCTGGGGGACAGTGCTTGTCCTGACCTCACACAGACAGGGTTGTGGGCTGGGCACCGTACGTGGCCACGAGGAAGTTGCTCGCATAGTAACTGGGATGGGCACAGAAAGCACTCAGCACAGGCACGTTTACTGTTCAGAAATGGGAGTCAGTGTTGGTGCGGTCACTGTCCTTGTGCACGCTCTGGGTACTCACACACGCTCACTCTGTAGATGCACGCCACCCTGGGGAGACTCTGGTGGTGCAGTGCAGTCAGCAGACCTGTGTACTCCAGCTGGACGTGGGCATTGCGCTGTGGGCTGGGAGTGTGGCCAGCAGACCTGTGCACTCCATGTGGACATGGGCATTGTGCTGTGGGCTGCGAGTGTGGTCAGCAGACCTGTGCACTGCAGGTGGATGTGGGCATTGTGCTGTGGACTGGGAGTGTGGTCAGCAGACCCGTGCACTCCATGTGGACATGGGCATTGTGCTGTGGGCTGGGAGTGTGGCCAGCAGACCCGTGCACTGCAGGTGGACATGGGCATTGTGCTGTGGGCTGGGAGTGTGGTCAGCAGACCTGTGCACTCCAGGTGGACGTGGGCATTGTGCTGTGGGCTGCGAGTGTGGCCAGCAGACCCGTGCACTGCAGGTGGACATGGGCATTGTGCTGTGGGCTGGGAGTGTGGTCAGCAGACCTGTGCACTCCATGTGGACATGGGCATTGCGCTGTGGGCTGCGAGTGTGGCCAGCAGACCCGTGCACTGCAGGTGGACGTGGGCATTGCACTGTGGGCTGGGAGTGTGGCCAGCAGACCCGTGCACTGCAGGTGGACGTGGGCATTGCGCTGTGGGCTGGGAGTGTGGCCAGCAGACCCGTGCACTCCATGTGGACGTGGGCATTGTGCTGTGGGCTGGGAGTGTG
The DNA here is from genome assembly GCF_051225735.1 of Oryctolagus cuniculus. Classification (NCBI taxonomy): domain Eukaryota; kingdom Metazoa; phylum Chordata; class Mammalia; order Lagomorpha; family Leporidae; genus Oryctolagus; species Oryctolagus cuniculus. The sequence goes on from NC_142878.1 coordinate 498,182, forward strand.
GTCAGTAGACCCGTGCACTGCAGGTGGACGTGGGCATTGTGCTGTGGGCTGGGAGTGTGGTCAGCAGACCTGTGCACTCCAGGTGGACGTGGGCATTGCGCTGTGGGCTGGGAGTGTGGTCAGTAGACCCGTGCACTCCAGGTGGACGTGGGCATTGTGCTGTGGGCTGGGAGTGTGGTCAGCAGACCCGTGCACTGCAGGTGGACGTGGGCATTGTGCTGTGGGCTGGGAGTGGTCTCTGCATACTGACTGCCTCCTGCTTACTGTGCTCCTTTGCTCAGGCTGCCGCAGACCGAGGCTGAAGCACCAGAAATCGTTTCTCAGAGTCCTGGAGCCTGGGAGCCTGAGACCCAGTTGTGGGCAGGGTTGGCTCCTCGTGCGGCCTCCCTGTCCGATTGATGCCCTCTTCTTGCTGACCTCACGTGGCTGTCCCTCTCTCCTTGCTGTGTCCTGATCCTCTTATGGGAGAGCAGTCAGATTGGGTCAGGGCCCTATCGTGACCTCACTTGAGGCCTTCTCCAAATCCACGTGCCCTGTGAGGCTGTCGGGGAAGCGTGTGTCTGTGGAGTCAGGGTGGGCAGGTGTTCATGAGGACAGGTGCCAGGTGTTCTTGCACCCCTGGCATGTTCCTCCTGGGGCACTTACCCTGAGAGCACACGTGTGCCGTGGAGCTGTGTGCACACCTGACGTGGTGAGGCCTGTGTGTGCCATGGGTGCGTGCCTGTACCTGGGGCCGAGGGTGTGGAGGGAGATGAAACAAGGCGTGCAGGATGCGCGTGCTCTGGACGTAGGGCCCCGGGTCAGGATCGTCGCGTGTTCGGGGGTCCTGTCCCTGGCAGACACATCCACCTGAGCTGCAGGTGAGCTGGCCCGGCGGCAGAGAGCACGAAGGAGGCTCTGCTCTCGGGGGTTGAGGGGAAGTCTAGGCGCCGATGTCCATGTGCTCAGATCCGGCTCCACGCCCTCTCCCGGCCCCTGGCCTATGTCTGCTGGTGTGGTTTTCCTGAGACTGACGTGCCTGGCAGGGCTATGTGTGAGTGCGAGGGGGCTTGCAGTGGGAGGGGCCAGAGCCCTGCCCATCCTCGTGTTGGCGGGGTTGGGGAGTGGGGCTGGGCACTGGCGTGGTGGAGGGCAGTGGTGCTGGGCTTTGGACCAGGATTTGGGGAGAAGACGCAGAAGGAGGTGGAGCTAGGGCTTCTCTGAGAGAGAGAAAGCCTGTGTGTGCCAACAGCCTCAGCGACGAGTTCCGGAGCCGTGTTCTCGGGTGGGCGGGTGGAGAACCCCAGTGGGGAGTCGCCTTGGAGTCTGCCCAGCTGGCAAACAGGGGCCCTGGACCTTGAGGCCCGGCTGCCCCTCAGCGTCTCGGGCGTCCTGCTGTGCAGGGCCTGGCCTTCTGGCCAAAGCCCTGCGTTCCTGCAGACCGGCCGTGTCCAGTCTGCCTTGCCATCTGCTCTGGCCCGTGTGGGCAGAGAGCCCACATGCTTTCCCAGGGAGAGCGAGCTCTGCCTGAGGGTCTGGGCTGCCCGCCTCCCTCACTGTCTCGGGGCCAGCAGGCTCTCCCCAGTGCACGTTGGGGGAAGAGGGAGAGGCCAAGGCGCCCCCCCCCCCCCCCCGGTGGAGCTGGAGTGGCCGGGGGCTGCCGACCTCGCCGCCTCTAGGTACTCTCCGGCAGCCGTGCCGGCAGGTGCCCGAGGCCGCTCTCGGTCAGGAGCATCTCCTGCTCCAGAGGCCACAGGGCAGTGCGGGCTGCGTGCCCCGAGGCCAGCCAGAGCCGGGACGCTCTCCCTGCAGCTCCTGGGGCCAGCGGGGGCTTCTCCTCAGACCCCTGTGAGCCCTGTGGGAATGTGCCAGCGTCTGTGCAGTCACTAGCTCTTGAAACAAGTTTTTCTCCAGATCCAAACCCAGACCCGAGTGTCAGGGGAGGCGGGGTGTTGTCCAAGAGGGGATCACAAAGCCCCTAGGCATCGCTGGCCAGGACAGAGGACTTGCCGGGTGTGCTTTGGAAACCCGGGCCTGAGCACAGAAGTAGAGAAATTCCACGCACACGCACACGCACACACGTCTCCAATCCTGTGTGCACTTTCCTTGGTATTGTTACTTAAAACCCTTCACTCTGAAGAGATGCGTGTTGTGTCCGTCTCCCTCCCACTCCTTCTCTGCCCAGTGGGCGAAGCTGCGTGTCCACAGCCTGTCCACGGGAAAGGTCTGCACTCAGGAGCCAGCCCGCCTGCCTGGGGAGGCCTGCAGGACCCCTGCAGGGGACGTTACCAGGGCCTGCCCTGCCTGCTCCGCCTGCCGGGCCCCTGCCTTCACCTGCTCATTGCCTCTTCTTGTGCTTGGTGGGTGGCTGGAGGGGTCAGATGCGAGCCCTTCCAGCCCTGAGCCGCTTCCGTACCTGGGGTTTTGCAAACCCGTGACTGTCCTGCTCATACGTCCCTGCACCCCTGTCCGTTCCCGTCTGGTGATGTTTCGTTTGAGTCAGAGCAGGTGGAACCACGGCACTGGAGGGCACCCTGTGGCCCGGGTCGCAGGCCGGCTGGTTGTGCGGTGTCGGACTTGGGGCAGGGATGTTGCCTGCCACAACTCTGTCCAGAAGCGGGGAGCAGCGGTGAGTGGCAGTGATGTGGAGGTGCCAGGGACCCCAAAGGCTACGCAGCAGCCAGCAGGTGCTGTGGGGGGAGGATTTCGGTGGCCACGCTGCTCTCAGTGGTTCCTGGGGCGACATGTCCCATATTTCCAGGAGACAGGTTGTTGGTTGTTCATGTAAAATTACATTATCAGGATCTGAGCTTGGGTCAAGTTCAAAACTGGGACGTGCGTTTGCTTCCGTGGCTGCCCCTGCCTCGCCGGGTGTTGGCTGGACATGGCGCGGACGCTGTGTATGCCCGTCTGCCCGCTCCGCCCCCTTTAATTCTTTAAGTGGCGCAGATCTGCTCTAATCTCCTTCCTGTGGTGAGGAGGGCGGGCTGGGAAGGGTTTGCTGGCACCGAGCTTTGCGTTCCTTTGCTGGAGTCCTAGGCCCCGCGGCTCTTCCTGCTGCCTGGGACTTGTGTCCGTGGCCAGAGCCAAGCTCAGCAGATGCTCCCCCCACTAGGGGCGGCCCTGACCCTCTGCCTCCTTGGAGCTCGGAGAGCACAGAGGAGTGTTTGTGCCCTGAGGTGAGACGCATGTGGAAACCCAGCTCCGCGGTCCCAGCGGCCCAGTGTTGGCTGGAGGACTCCATCTCTGCGAACGTCAGAGTCCTCGCGTGCTGACAGAGATGTGGTGAGCGTCCAAGGCATGGGACTGGAACAGCACAGGAAATCACGCCCCAGGGCACTGCGCTGGCCTGCTGCTTTCACCACGAGCGTTCGCAGAAGCTGGGAGCCGGGCTTTGTGTCCTGCTGCCCCAGGGAGACTGAGCTCTGCAAGTGTCCAGCCTGGACAGCTGTAGGGAACCAGACCGCTCAGCTGTCCGTTGTTCTGTTTATTCTGGCTGTGCTGGATTCCATGGAGCACTGTGCTCCCCTGGGACAGGAAGTCCTGGTGCACTGTGCTCCTCTGGGACAGGAAGTCCTGGTGCACTGTGCTCCTCTGGGACAGGAAGTCCTGGTGCACTGTGCTCCCCTGGGACAGGAAGTCCTGATACACTGTGCTCCCCTGGGACAGGAAGTCTTGGTGTACTGTGCTCACCTGGGACAGGAAGTCCTGGTACACTGTGCTCACCTGGGACAGGAAGTCCTGGTCCACTTTGCTCCCCTGGGACAGGAAGTCCTGATGCACTGTGCTCCCCTGGGACAGGAAGTCTTGGTGCACTGTGCTCACCTGGGACAGGAAGTCCTGATGCACTGTGCTCCCCTGGGACAGGAAGTCTTGGTGTACTGTGCTCACCTGGGACAGGAAGTCCTGGTCCACTTTGCTCCCCTGGGACAGGAAGTCCTGGTGAACTGTGCTCACCTGGGACAGGAAGTCCTGGTACACTGTGCTCCCCTGGGACAGGAAGTCCTGGTACACTGTGCTCCCCTGGGACAGGAAGTCCTGGTGCACTGTGCTCCCCTGGGACAGGAAGTCCTGGTGCACTGTGCTCCCCTGGGACAGGAAGTCCTGGTGCACTGTGCTCCCCGGGACAGGAAGTCTTGGTGCATGTTCCTCACCTGGGACAGGAAGTCCTGGTGCACTGTGCTCCCCTGGGACAGGAAGTCCTGGAGCACTGTGCTCACCTGGGACAGGAAGTCCTGGTGCACTGTGCTCCCCTGGGACAGGAAGTCCTGGTGCACTGTGCTCACCTGGGACAGGAAGTCCTGGTACACTGTGCTCCCCTGGGACAGGAAGTCCTGGTGCACTGTGCTTACCTGGGACAGGAAGTCCTGGTGCACTGTGCTCCCCGGGACAGGAAGTCTTGGTGCATGTACCTCACCTGGGACAGGAACACACCCCAACACGTCCTACTCTGCACAAGCCCATGTGACCACCTGTGGGGGAAGCCACACAGGAGGTGTCCCTTCTTGTTGAGATGGGGGTGGTGACAGCAGTGGGCACTGAGACCAGCATTCCCGGGGAGCTGGCTGTGAGCCAGGCCTTTTCCATCTCGCGTTACATCCGCCACACACTGCAGCTCTGTCGCTCCCCATCTTCGTGGAGGAACGACACAGGACCCTGCGCTGTTCTTTTGTCTGCTCGGCCCTCCCCGGGTTTGCTGCTGGTTCTTCCCGGGTTGGCTGCCGTCTCTTCCACCTCCGTGGAAGGGCGGTTCCCCCTGGCCACTTTCCCCACTTCCACGGGGGAGCGGCACACCACCGGCCGGCTCTCTCGGGGGCTGCACAGGTGTTCCCCTTAGATGTTCCTGGTGCATGTTGTCTCTCTCCTCCTTTATAGTCCTCTTCCACCAATCCCAACTCTGCTACCCACATGCCAAGTACGCTGCTCTCCTCCAATCAGGAGCAGGTCCTACAGTTTATTGGTGGAACTGGAGGCAGCTGTGTAGAAGCTGTTTCTCCCTTCTCAGCGCCATATTGTGGGAGAGCAGATGCATAGAATAAGTCTTAATTCCAGTAACTTAGTCTAGTCCGAGTTGCTCCCCACAGATCCCCCTTTCTTTTTATTTTTTGGCGTTGATACGCGCCTGTCTTCGGTGCCCCGCGGCACACACTCTGCTCTGCTTGCTAGAGTTGCCCACAGGTGCTTACAAGCCCTACCAATCAGGCAAACCGAATCTGGGTCCTCTCTTCGCCATGTTGTAAGGAGGTTTTTAGGCGCTGATGCGTGCCTGTGTTCGGTGCCCTGCAGCGCATGCTCTGCTCTGCTAGAACTGCCTGCAGGTGCTTACAAGCCCTAACAATCAGGCAAACCGAATCCAAGCCTTCTCATCGCCGTATTGTGGGGAGACTTATTAATGTTAATTCGTGCCTGTCTTCGGTGACCTGCGGCGCATAAGCTGCTAGCCGCCTGCAGGTGCTTATCGTCCTAATCAGGCAGACCAAATCCAAGCTCTCTCATTGCTGTGTTGTGGGGAGGCCTTATTTTTCTCTATTTCTCTATCTCCGGGCATTCCTATTTCTCCCATTTTACTTCTATCTGCCAGCATTCCTATTTCTCTCATTTTACTTCTAAACTTCCCACGGCTTCTCTTATCCCCGCGGTTTCCCGGCGCCCGCCCCGAGGCTGCTTCTCGGCGCCTCGCCGCCCCACGGTGGCTTCCCGGCTTTGCGCCGCTTCAGCCTGCGCTTCTCTCATCTGCGCGGCTTCCTGGCGCCCGCCCTGCGGCGGGCTCCCTGCTCTGCGCGGCTTGGCTTCGCGCGCACACTCCGCGGTCTCCACGCACTCCGCGCCCGCACCGCGGCCTCGCGCCAGCCCCGTGTTCCCTATCTATTCACGCCCCGTGCTCTCTCTGCACGCGGCGGCTTCCGCGAATCACACAGCGTAGCTCACGTTTCCGCCACTGGTATTCAATCCAAGTTCCCCGGACTAACCTGGCGAATTCCAACCTGGCGGCCCACGTCTCTGCCTCTGGTTCCAGATCTTCGCCTCTTGCTCCCCGGGCTGACTTGAAGAATTCCAAGATGGCTTACGTCTCTGCCTCAGCCTGCACTCGCGGCTTCATCCTCCCTAACATTTTTCTCTACCCGGTATGTTTCCCTAGGTTTTCTTCCAACAATATTCCTCTCTCATTTCTCCTGGCCTCTCCCCATAGTCCGCATCCGAGTCCAAGCCTCCTCCAGGTTTCACTTTCGCTTTCAATCTCCTAGCTTCCCCGCCATAGTCTGCATCCGAGTCTATGAAAGCTTTCACTTTCGCTTTCAATCCTAACTTCTTTCCCACAGTCCGTATCCGAGTCTATGCCTAGGCTTTCGATAGCTTCTTCTGGCACATTTTCCGTCCGGCTTTCCCTAGGCTCTTTGCTAGTCTCTCTCTCCAGTATTTTCCCACTTCTTCCCGTTTCTTCCCTCCTAAGTTTCCTATCCGAGTCACGGCACCATTATGTCGCTCCCCCTCTTCACGGAGGAGCAACACTAAACCCTGCCTAGGCTTCATATCCGAGTCACGGCACCATTATGTCGCTCCCCGTCTTCGTGGAGGAACGACACAGGACCCTGCGCTGTTCTTTTGTCTGCTCGGCCCTCCCCGGGTTTGCTGCTGGTTCTTCCCGGGTTGGCTGCCGTCCCTTCCACCTCTGTGGAAGGGCGGTTCCCCCTGGCCACTTTCCCCACTTCCACGGGGGAGCGGCACACCACCGGCCGGCTCTCTCGGGGGCTGCACAGGTGTTCCCCTTAGATGTTCCTGGTGCATGTTGTCTCTCTCCTCCTTTATAGTCCTCTTCCGCCAATCCCAACTCTGCTACCCACATGCCAAGTACGCTGCTCTCCTCCAATCAGGAGCAGGTCCTACAGTTTATTGGTGGAACTGGAGGCAGCTGTGTAGAAGCTGTTTCTCCCTTCTCAGCGCCATATTGTGGGAGAGCAGATGCATAGAATAAGTCTTAATTCCAGTAACTTAGTCTAGTCCGAGTTGCTCCCCACACAGCTTCTAACACCCTCGCTCTCTGCTTTGCTCCCTGTGTCTTCCAGGGCACAGACCCCTCGCTGCAGTGTAGACTGGAGTGTAGACAGATGAAGCAAGCCTTGCTCTCATTGCTTGTGCCCTGAAGGGGCCAAGCAGGCAGGGCCAGTGATGTCACCACTCTTGGGGTTGGCCTCGTCCCCTCTGACTGGCAGCAGGGCTAGCACTTTTGATCCACCTGGCATGGGGGGGGCACATCTGCCTTTGTCAGCCTCCCATGTGTCAAATTAAACGACAGCACCTCTCCCAGTCCCTCTTCTTGGGGAGGCAAACTCGGCAAATTGCCAGGGACACAGGTTCTGGTGCCTGCCTGTGCCGTGTGTCTCTGTGCCCCCCCATCATGAGATGTCCACGCATGTGTGTGAATTCAGCAGCTGGGACTCCCTCAGCCCCACTGTGCGCCACGCACATGCTGGGTGTCTCATGTGCTTCTCATGCACCTCACGCAGTCCCACGTCTCAGCAGGCCTGCAGTGTCCCCACTGCCCACTCACCTGCTGGAGGGCCCTGGATCTGAGCGTGGGGAGTCTCTGGTCAGAGCTCCTGCCCCTGACTTCTGGCCTCCTCGTGTGTGGGGCCAGAGCCACGGGGCTTGTGCTCACACAGCCAGGGTGAATCACAGGCACCTTGAGCTGCCCTTTGTGAGGCCGGCTGCGGGTCCCAGGCACCCGGGGAAGCCCCCGAAGTTCCAGACTTGCATTGAGTAGGTACGAGGTCTCCTCTCTCATCTGTTGAGGGCTGACTTGGGCCAGGACCTTGCATACATGACCTCCACCACCTCCCCATCAGTCTGTGCCCCTACACTGCCTCTCGCATCAGTCTGTGCCCCTACACTGCCAAACCCCTTAAATGGCTGCTTCACCGCCCAGCGTGCTGATCGGCTCGGTGGTCCGCAGTCTGTTGCCTCCCCCTGGGCTGTAACCCAGGAGACTCCTGAGAGACGCTTGTAGGTCTGGGGTGGGACAGGGCAGGAGGTGGGGCTTCAGATGCCTGTTTTCAGATAAGAAAACCAAGACCGGTGAGGTGAAGCAACTGGAAGTCCCACAGCTGATACGGCTCCTGCACCCCCGCTGACCGACACCCCGGCCCGAGCAACGCCTGCTCCACACAGCTGCTTCTGGTCTGGGCCACACACTCCCCTCCCTGTATCTTCCCTATCATCCCTCATGCATTGGTTAGCAGAAGCCATTGTTAGCTCACTGTGGTAATGAACCCATCAATTCCTGAGTACAGTCAGCATCCATCACGTTTAACCTTGCAGGGGCCAGCAGTGCCCGGCTGCAGGGAGCCCTGTCTGGCAAGGGGTGGCCCTGTCTGAGGTCCCTGGTGGGCTCCACGTGCCGGCCTCCAGTTCGTGAGCTGCAGCCGAGGTTCCGCGTTCCGCCAGTGTGCTCGGACCACAGTCTCCGGTGTCCACTGAGTTGTGGCACCACGCGTGCCCCTCCCTGGCCTCACTGCAGGACATGGCAGGCGTGGGGCTCCCTGTGCTGTGCACGCTGGTTGTGTTTGTGAGTGGCTGCAGGCGAACCCCTGGAGGTCTCGCTCCCTCACTTGTTCTGCACCTCCCCTCTGTGTGGAGATCTGGGGACTGCATCCCTGCAGACGGCCCGCAGTGCTGTGGTCTTCCTCATCCCTGCTCGGGGGGCGGGGGTGTCCACGGGCACTGTCTGTGCCTCTCACGACACGGGCTTCCCGCCTGCATCACTGGGGCCTTCTCTCGAGGTCAGTGGTGGAAAGTGGCGGTGGCCTCTGGGAGTCTTGAGGGAACGCGAACACCATCATTATTAAGGTGCTGCTGCGTAGGTCGATAATTGGCATGGGGTCAAGGGTGCCACCGGCAAACCCTTGAGTTAGCAAACTGCTGTCTGTCCCTTAACTTTGCTGTGCTTGTTACCTGTTGCTTTGTTTAGTCCCGAGAACAGCCTGATGCGGCCGTACGGTCACTAACGGATGAGAAGCCAACACCCCGAGAAGGCCGGTGACCTGGCCTTGGGTGGTGTTGACGGCGCTGTGGAGATGGGCCGGCGACTGCGCCACTCTGTGCCTTCTCCATGAAGGGAACAGCAGGTGCATCAGCTGGCACCCTGGCACAGCCTCTTGGTCTTGTCCTTGGGCTGCAGAGGCCAGGGTCACCAGCGAGAGGTGAGGGTGGCAGAGACCTTGGTCTCGTGCAGAGAGGAGGTGATGGAGGGGTGGGGGAGGCGTGCGGGTGCTTCTAGGGCACAGAGGGTTAGAGCTGGGTCCGGCAGGTCCTGGGTGGAGCTCGGCGGGGAACGTCCGACACCCGTGCCTGCTCAGGTGCTCGTGGGAGGTGTGGCTGGGGAGAGACCCTGCACCGGCCCAGGAGGCTTTACATGAAGCCGGGAGTGAACCTGGTGGAAATGGTGTCACAAACCCAAGGGAACCTGGAAGCTGCCCTCTCTCCCTGTGGTGTACAAGTCCTCTTAAGCTCAGAGCTGCGGTGGACAGGACCTGTGGTGACGGGCCCTGGGGTCTCTGGTCGTGGAGTGGAACCCCAGCCTCTCGGTCTCAGCCGAGGAGCAGGGTCAGGAATCGGCCCTGAGCGTCTGTTGTCTGTAGCGTGTCAGTGGGTGAGGCCGTGTTCACAAGTTGCTTACTTTTTTTTTTCAGATTTACATACATGTTTGAAAGGTAGAATGACAGAGACAAGGACATCTTCTATCTTCTGGTTCACTCCCCAGATGACTGAAATGGTTAGACTAGGGCTGGGCCAGGACGAAGCCAGGAACCCAGAACTCCATCCGGGTCTCCCATGTGCATGCAGGGGCCCAAGTACCTGGGCCACCCTCCACTGCCTTCCCAGGCGCATCAGCAGGGAGCTGGGCTGGAAGTGCCAGCCGGGCCGGGAGCTGGCGCCCGGATGTGGGATGCAGGTGTCAGGAGCAGCAGCCCCGCCGGCTTGGTGCAGTTCTTGCCAGTTGCATAGCCAACAAGCAGAGATGGGAAAGCACGGGAAAGCATGGGCCAGTGCCTGGCGTTTAGAGGGTTTTTCCTGGACGGCAGCTGCTTATCCGTGTGTGTAAATACATACGTGTGTGTTTGTGTCTCTGTGTACACACTCGTATCCAGGTAGGGTCTGTTGTTCACTTAGTCTGCCTGGCTCACCTGTGAAAAAACGCAGGTTGGGAGTGGAGGAGTGGGCGGGAGGGTGCCAGGCCCACTGGAAGCCAGTCCTGGGATCACCACCTCTCCTCATGGGGAGCCTGGGGCATGCCTGAGGGGCCCCTGAGCTCCCCCAATCCTGCACAGTCTACCTGTGTGCCCGGCACGAGCCCACGCTTGGCTTTCTGCTGAGAACGGGGAGGGACAGTGGATGAAGATGCTTGTCCACTTCTCTTTGGAAGCTCTCCTGTTTATCCAAAGAACTTGACTGTGTGTTTTAAATTCTGGGAGCAAACTGTTGATCCAACGAGGAGCTGTGAGCCAGGGCTTGTTGTGGCCCAGGTGCGCGGGGGCACGGGCCTCTCGATGGTCTCCGGGTGCTGGAGACTTGGCCCACTGTGCCCTGGGTGCAGCGTCGCTGCCACACACCTTCCCTGACATGAGGAGCAGAGGCAGCGTCTGCACTGTGAATCTCAGAACTCGCAGAGGGACGACGGGGCACGGTGGCCTTGGCAGAGGTGCCGGGCTCAGGACTGGATTAGAACTTGGGATCCGTGCCTGCCGTGATAAATCTCTTCCCGCCAGGATGGTTTGGCTTTTACAAGATCTTGATTTCCATTTTAATAATCCCAAGCCTTCCCTTGACTCTGCAAAGGAATCAATTTAAACACAGAGCCTACATGTTATCTTACATTTCCTTTAGAAGGCAGGGAAGAGCGGGGGGAGGGGCCAGACACTCTGGCTTCCCGTCAGGAGAGCAGAGTCCTTCTGTTTTGTTGGAAGCCTTTGCTCCACTCCTTGTGGGAGAGCTGGGGGCCAGGGGCTGCTCTGCAGTGACCCCTGAGACACAGGAGGGGCCTGCCCAAGTCTGTGGGCAAGGGGCCCGTGCGGGCCTGCAGTGGTGCCTGGGAGATGGTCTTGCTCCCTACCCAAGGTCCTGTTGCTTTGATGGTATCGGGAGCAGGGACTCAGCCCTGTCTTGACCCCCCCCCCCCCAGGGAGTGAAACTGAGGCAGCACCTGCACCGCACTGGCTTCTCCACAGCACCGGAGCTACAGGGCAGAGGTGGCAACCAAGCCTTCCAGGAGAACAAGGTGGCCCAAGATGGGCTGACCTTGAGGACAGGGTAGGGAGTGAGTGGGAGATCTGGCTGCCTGGGACTCACCAGGATGTCTTCTGTCTGCCCACCAGAGACTGCGCCCGTGCCTGTCCTGGGGGCAGAGGCAGCCCCTCCACGGGGGATTGGAGCATGCTGGCCGCATACTGTGTGCTTCCAGTGGGTGTGGCCACGCACGTCTCAGATCCAAATTAGCAGTGGATTCTGCACAGGACTCTCTCTTTTCCTTTTTAATTAAAAAATAATTATTTGTGAGAGAGCAAGAGTGAGCCTAGGCTCCCATCCACCCACTGACTGGCTGGGGCTGGAGCTGGAGCCAGAAATTAATCCAGGTCTCCCACACAGGCGGCAGGGACCCAGCTACTTGAGCCATCACCACTGCCTCCTGGGGTGTGCGCTAGCGGGAGGCTGGAGCTGGGAGCCAGAGCTGGGGATCCCATCGGTTCCCTCCGACGTGGGATGTGGGTGTCTTTGCCCCCAGGCCAGCTGCCTGCTGCCTCTCTGCTCTGCTCTCCAGTCCACACTTGGCCTGCATCACCTGTTAGAGTGACTGTCACTTGTCATTCAGATCAGGGATGGTGGGAGGAGCCTCCTTTGCAGAGAACCGGGGGCTTCGTGCTGTGCGAGGAGGGGCGCCCTTGGCTGGGTTACTGCAGCCCCAGCGCTTCTCCTATGCAGTAATGGGTGCAGCAGGAGATGGCTTTGGACTGGGGTCCTGTAGTGTGGTTATGTCGGCAGTGGCCGCGCTTCCTGATCCGGAAGCCCACACGGCGGCTGCAGGAGAGGCGCATCTCGCAGGAGAGGGTGCGTCCTTGGACTTCTCTGTCCTGTGCTGGTTCCCGGCTATGTGATCCCCTGCCCCATGCTGCTTTCTGGAGCTCAGTGTGGGAGCTCAGCGCCCTTGAGTTTATTGTAGACACTGCCCGTGGAACTGTTGTGTCCAGTGTGACAGAGGACAGGGTGGCGTGGTAAGGAAACGTGGAGCCCAGGGTCTCCCAGGCTTTGCTGCCTGTGTGTGAGTTCTTAGCACGAGCTAGGAGCACACCTGCCCGAGCACAAGCCTGGGACCCCCAGGCCCTAGTCAGGGGCTGTGATGTCATCACCTCTCCCCCAGAGGCTGATGGGCTTCGTCAAGCACAGGCTCCATGGGCATCTGCCTGGCTGATGGAGTCCCTCCGGCTGGGGGCAGCTGGTTAGGCAGGAGCAGGTGTGCAGGCCACAGGCAGCCTTGTGGGCGGTCACGGAGCAGCTGTGCCACTGTCCCACCTCTGCCTGCAGGGAATCAGTTGTCCTAAGAGTCCCTGCCATGCCCACCGCAGTGCCACCAGAGGACATGCTTCTGTGCGCTCCACGCCAGTCTGGACGCGGGGTGAGCGAGCGAGAGCGACAGAGGCTGCTGGGCCCCGGCCCAGCTCTGTCTGCCTGTGTGGAGATGTAGCATTGGCCACGGCTCAAGGTGCCTTGAGGTGACAGCTGGGGGTGGGAGGAGGCGGAGCCAGGGTCCACAGACAGGGAGGGCGGCTCGGCCCCACGGGAGGGACGAATGGGCACCCGGGTGGGACGCCAGCTGGGACTCTTGCTGCGGGGTGCCTCCCCCTCCTCGGCGCCCCAGATGCCTGCCCCTGTGGGCTCCTCCGTGTGCCCCACTGGCCTGCTGGGTGGTCTTCAGGCCCCAGGTTTGTGCTGGCCCCTTCTGCCCTGTGGTCCAGCCCCTGGCTCCCAGCTCAGGGCATAGAGCAGGAGGCAGTGTTTGTGAGCACGTGGGTGGGAAAGACTGACCTGGAAGGTGTGCGGGGGTCACTTGCAGAGCCCTGGGCTGGGCATGGTTCCGTGGCCCCGGGGAGCTGCTGTGGGAGTGAGTCCCCATGGCTGCACCCTTTGTGCTGCCGGCTGCACCATCATCTTGATGCCGTCTGGTCCCCGGTGCTGCTCTGACCTGCGGCTGGCAGTTTTAGTCTCGCTGGGTTCTGCAGAAAGACGAGTTGAGGTCTTAACTCCTGGGGCCGTTGTGGGAATGGGGGGGCACTTCCAAGAGTGGAAACATCAAAAGATGTTTGTGCTGGTGCAGAAGTTTCTGGAATCCACAAATGTCATCTTTGGAGGAGATTTCATGTGCGATAGGCTGGGTGACACTGGTGTAGGATGGGCCTTCCCTGCGTTTGACTGGCAGCCTGATGCAGAGGTCAGAGACCCAGGGAGGAGGCAGAGGAGACGTGGCTGCCGCCCCCAGATGCTGGCGGAGGGAGCTCGCTGTGCTGTGGCCCCACCGGCACCTCGGTGTCGGGCTGCCAGGCTCCGCGGGAGAGCCGGTGTCTGCTGTGTCTTACAGGCTGCTGTTCTGGGCGATGCTCGCTGATACCTGGGGTTGGGAGTGGACTGTGTGTGTGCTCCAATTTCCTGGCCCGTGAGAGGCAGCTTAGGAGGGACTCAGGGAAACTCACAGGTAGATGGATTCCTTGCCCCATTGGACTTCTGAGCCGGAGACCCCTGAGCACAGAGGAAGTGAGCAGGGGGGCGCTGGTGTTGGTCCCAGGACGCCCATTCAGGGTGGCTTCAGGCACACATGGGATTTCACTGGTTCCCCAAGGGTGTGGTTTTCAATGGGAACCACAGCTCTGGCTGATGAGATAACTTCTAGAGGTAAACCTTCACAGGAAGTCTGTGTGGAGGTGCCCTGGCCATGGGGCAGGGTCACACGCCCCTGTGTGGCCCGGCCTGGGTGCTGGCCCGGGAGACAGTGGCAGCCCTGCTGGGAGGGTGTCAACTCCTCGTCCTGCAGGGGTCACAAAGCAGTGAGCTCGTGGGTGGGCCTCTGCAGAGGTCCCTGGGGCCTGCTGGACACTGGACACTAGTACAGCGGCTGGAGCTGGAGTCAGACACGTAGAGACTTGAGCTCTGATCTCTTTCATGGGCACAGAACACCAGAAGTGTGCAGCTGCAAGGTGGTGCCTGTGTGTTCCGGTCCCAGTGGAGCTGAGTCCTGGGAGAAGGCAGTGTTGTCACTCTGGCCGCCAGCTGTCCTTGTGCCTGTGAACTACTTGTCACAGCTACAACCCTGTGCCCGGGATTCTGGGTCCCAGGCTCCCTAGAGATGGCATGTGCTTTGCTCCTGAAGGAATATGGCTCCCTTAGAAATGAATCTCTACGGCACAGTGATCAGAGTGGAAAGGAGACTGGCTGATCCTCATCAGGAATGCAGTGCTGGGATAGCCTGGTGCATCCTGGTGTCTCTATGCATCCTGGTGTCACTGTGCAGCCTGGTGTCTCTGTGTAGCCTGGTGTGACTGTGCAGCCTGGTGTGACTGTGTAGCCTGGTGTGACTGTGCAGCCTGGTGTGGCTGTTCGGCCTGGTGTGACTGTGCAGCCTGGTGTCTCTGTTTGGCCTGGTGTGACTGTGCATCCTGGTGTCTCTGTGCAGCCTGGTGTCTCTGTGCAGCCTGGTGTGACTGTGCAGCCTGGTGTCACTGTTTGGCCTGGTGTCACTGTGCATCCTGGTGTGACTCTGCAGCCTGGTGTCTCTGTGCAGCCTGGTGTGACTGTGCAGCCTGGTGCCTCTGTGTAGCCTGGTGTGACTGTGCAGCCTGGTGTCTCTGTTTGGCCTGGTGTGACTGTGCATCCTGGTGTGACTGTGCAGCCTGGTGTCTCTGTGCAGCCTGGTGTGACTGTGCAGCCTGGTGTCTCTGTTTGGCCTGGTGTGACTGTGCATCCTGGTGTGACTGTGCAGCCTGGTGTCTCTGTTCGGCCTGGTGTGACTGTGCAGCCTGGTGTGACTGTGCATCCTGGTGTGACTGTGCATCCTGGTGTGACTGTGCAGCCTGGTGTCTCTGTGCAGCCTGGTGTGACTGTGCAGCCTGGTGCCTCTGTGTAGCCTGGTGTCACTGTGCAGCCTGGTGTGGCTGTTCGGCCTGGTGTGACTGTGCATCCTGGTGTGACTGTGCTGCCTGGTGTCTCTGTGTAGCCTGGTGTCACTGTGCAGCCCGGTGTGACTGTGCAGCCTGGTGTGACTGTGCAGCCTGGTGTCTCTGTAGCCTGGTGTGGCTGTTCGGCCTGGTGTGACTGTGCAGCCTGGTGTCACTGTGCAACCTGGTGTCACTGTGCATCCTGGTGTCTCTGTGCAGCCTGGTGTCTCTGTGCTGCCTGGTGTCACTGTGCAGCCTGGTGTGACTGTGCTGCCTGGTGTCTCTGTAGCCTGGTGTGACTGTTCAGCCTGGTGTCTCTGTAGCCTGGTGTCTCTGTGCATCCTGGTGTCACTGTGCAGCCTGGTGTCACTGTGCAGCCTGGTGTGACTGTGCAGCCTGGTGTCTCTGTGCTGCCTAGTGTCACTGTGCAGCCTGGTGTCTCTGTGTAGCCTGGTGTCTCTGTGCAGCCTGGTGTCACTGTGCATCCTGGTGTCTCTGTGCAGCCTGGTGTCTCTGTGCAGCCTGGTGTCTCTGTGCAGCCTGGTGTGACTGTGCAGCCTGGTGTCTCTGTGCAGCCTGGTGTCACTGTGCAGCCTGGTGTGACTGTTCAGCCTGGTGTCTCTGTAGCCTGGTGTGACTGTGCAGCCTGGTGTCTCTGTGCTGCCTGGTGTCACTGTGCAGCCTGGTGTGACTGTGCAGCCTGGTGGCTCTGTGCAGCCTGGTGTCTCTGTGCAGCCTGGTGTCACTGTGCATCCTGGTGTCACTGTGCAGCCTGGTGTCTCTGTGTAGCCTGGTGTCTCTGTGCAGCCTGGTGTCACTGTGCAGCCTGGTGTCTCTGTGCAGCCTGGTGTCTCTGTGCAGCCTGGTGTCACTGTGTAGCCTGGTGTCTCTGTGTAGCCTGGTGTGACTGTGCATCCTGGTGTCTCTGTGCAGCCTGGTATGTCTGTGCAGCCTGGTGTCACTGTGCAGCCTGGTGTGACTGTTCAGCCTGGTGTCTCTGTGCAGCCTGGTGTCACTGTGCAGCCTGGTGTGACTGTGCAGCCTGGTGTCACTGTGCAGCCTGGTGTAACTGTGCAGCCTGGTGTCTCTGTGTAGCCTGGTGTCACTGTGCAGCCTGGTGTCACTGTGCAGCCTGGTGTGACTGTGTAGCCTGGTGTCACCGTGCAGCCTGGTGTCTCTGTGTAGCCTGGTGTGACTGTGCAGCCTGGTATGTCTGTGCAGCCTGGTGTCACTGTGTAGCCTGGTGTGACTGTGCAGCCTGGTGTCACTGTGTAGCCTGGTGTCACTGTGTAGCCTGGTGTGACTGTACAGCCTGGTGTGACTGTGCAGCCTGGTGTCACTGTGCGTGTTATGGAAGCTTCAGTGGCTGTATCTGCACCTGCAGACAGGTGATGGGCTCTATCCAGGGGTGTTTCTGAAGAGGATGCAGCTGAGGAGGGCCAGGGGCTCAGAATCCACCTGGCGTCCACCTGCCCCCCAGTGTCCTCGGCTGGCGGATGAACAGCATGGTTTTCAGTCACCACCAGTGTCTCTGGGCCACGTGTGGTACCAGGCGTGCACAGCAGCTTTGTTCCTGGGAGAGGCTGGCGGGGAGCTTGAGTCAGAGGAAGAAACGGCTCTCTTGGAAGCAGTTCAGGCAGAGGGTAGGGGAGTGAGGACTCTGTGTCCTGTTGGGCAGCCTGCAGGACCTTATCGTGCCCTGGAGGTCACCAGGGCAGCATCCCCTGGAAGCCGCAGGAGGCCAGGGTGGGGCCCGGGGGAGCTGTCCCTGCATGGGAGGTGGTGACTGTCCCAGGTGTGCTTTTGGCCACAGCCCATGCTCACTTGGCCTCTGCCCTCCACCTGCCAATAAAAATTGAGAAGTTGATTTGTTTGTAGCCTCTGGGGACCAGGCCCTTTCCTGAGCCTCTCAGAGGGGCTCCTCCGAGCGCGCTGGGCCCTTGTGCTGCTGCTGCTTCACGGAGGCCACGTGGTGCCTGCTCCTGCTCGGGTGGCTACGAAGCTCTCGCCATCAGGGGCTTTTCAGCGTTGGCTTCAGGTTTTCAGAAACTCGTTTTCTGAACCTGGAGCTCAGCTGGTTGGCCTCGACCTGGCAAAGCAAAGCCGCACCCGCCCGGGTTTGGTTCCTTCCTCCCTGGCTCCATCTGTGGGTGTGGGCTGCGCCCGGGGCCGAGGGTGTGGGAGCACCTTAAGATGAGTGCGGAGGGGAGCACAGGGCTTGTCTTCTCCCTGAGGCTTGGCGGGATTTGTGGAGGATGCTGGGCGTGCGGTGTGAACTCTGAATCAGATCAAGTGGCCTTGTCCACTGTAGAGATAGGGTGACGGCACCGAGCACTGTGGTCAGCAGGCACACTCCCAGCCCTGTGCACCTGGTGTGGGCTGGGGCCTGCCTCAGGCCTACACCTGCCAGGGGACAGCGACCATGCACATGGTACTGTGGGTCTCCCTGTGCAGCGGCCACCGCACCCCTCATTTTGCTTCCCAAGGGGGTGGCGGCAGGTACCGGGAGTGGCCGTCCTCCACGGTTGGCAGCAGCTGTGGGCTCAAGTTATCTTCTGACAGTGGGGGGGGGATTGCCCCCACCTCCACCCTCCCGAAGCTGAGGGAAGGAGTCTAGAATGTGTGGCTTCTGTCCCTGGGATTGCACGTCTTTGGCCGTGGATGCTGGAACGCCTTGAAGTTGTCTCCGATGGGCTGGTCCTGCCGAGAAGCCCCCAGGCGGTGCACCTCTCCCAGCATGGGGGCCGCCCTGCCGCTGGTGTCGCAGGCGCCTGTGCTCCCAGCAGGCTGTCCGTGTGTGTGAAGGAGTCCTGGCGCCTGCCCACTGCCGAGGACACGGGTTGTATGGTGGGGAGAGGAAGAACTTGGAGGCTGACAGGCGCCTTCAAGCACGGGCTGTGGCGCTTCTGGCCCCGTGGCTTCCGGAGAGCAGAGCTGTCTCCACGTGTGTGAGGTCGGTTTGCCCCTGCGATCCAGCGAGATCCATGAAGACCACTGCTCAGCAAGGCGGCCGCGTCCAGCAGGGGATGCTGCGTGCTGGTTTTCCACACCCTTCCCTCCGTACAAACCTCAGGGGTCCCCGTGTCCCGGGGCCCTGAGCTGCTCTTCGGGACCTGGAGAAGCCCTGGGCTTGTTGGCCTGGCCAGGCCACGCCTGGCTCTTCTTGGGGATGTGTTTCTGAGAGATGCGCATGTTTCTAAGTCAGAGGAGGAGAAACAGAGGGGCTGGTATTTAGTTATTTATTATTGAAAGGACCAACATGGAGTGACTGAAAGGAGGGGAGAGAGAGACTGAGCTCTCCATCCACGGTTTACTTCCCAATGCCCTCAGCAGCCAGAGCCAGGCCAGGCAGAGAACTCAGTCCAGGTGCCCCTTGGGGTGGCAGGGACAAGAAACGCCCAGGAAACGCCCTCCCTGCGTCTCCTGGACTTCCCATTTTCTTGCTTCCTTCTCGCACCTGTGCCGGGGTCAGCAGGGCTCTGAGGCCCCGGGTCCGGCCTCCTCCTTCCTCTCTGTGACGTCTTCCTGGCGGCTCTGTTGCTTCCCGTGGCAGCACCCTTCCTCCTGTGGCTCTTGCCCTGGTGGGCGTGGCTTAGATCTCAAGGGCTCACCAAGTTTTGCTGACCACTCACTGTCCATGGACTTACGGGAACAGATGCAGAGACATTTCGTCTTTTCCAAACGTCTGTCCTCTTCCTGTCACGGTGCTGGCTCGTGTCCTGTGGTGCTGAGGGTGGGAGGGAGGGGTGGCGTCCCGTGTTGGCTGTCCTGCGTCTGTCAGCGCACTGCCCACAGTCCTCTAGCTCTTCATTTCAGTCGTGCATACTCACGTGGCGGGGTGGACGGCTGGATGCACCTGCATGCAGTATGAGTGACCAGGTTGGGTCAGCTCCCGTTACGCCTCCTCGGACGTGAGATTCATTTTGCTAACACTGAGCGGTAGTGCGCGTGTGTAGGAGCAGTGACCGCAGTGGCTGCGTGTGTGCGGATGAAGTCGGAGTAACGAGTGTCCCCCCCACCCCCCTTGTCTCGTGCCTTTGTGGTCCCTGACCTCCTCCTGTCTGTCTGCTGACTGTGGAGCTGGTGGCGCTGGTGAGCACCAGGGTGTCCCTCGTGCTTGGTCATGATTCGCTGCCTGCTGTCCACCCTGCCCCTCTCCCCACCTCCCACCCTCTGTAACCACCGTTCTCATCTAGATCCACTCCTCAGCTTCCACACAGGAGGGAGGACCTGTGATACTTGTATTTCTTATTTCATTTAACATGCTATCCCCCAGTTCCATCCAATTTGCTGCAAGTGCAGGATTTCATTTTATGGCTGAGCAGTACTCTCTGTGTCTTTGCCACGTATGCTTTCTCCGTTATCTTTGGTAGACACCGAGCTTGGTTCTGTGTCACAGGCGTTCTGAACAGTGCTACAGCGGGCATGGGGGGCAGGCTTCATCCCGCAGAGGCCGACTGCATTTCCTGCAGATGGATTCCCACAAGGGGGAAACACAGCTTGCTGCCTGCTCTCTCAGGGAGACAGGGAGAAAACATCTCCACTCATTGTTCATTCCCTGATTTCCTGAAATGACCAGATCGGCCAGGGCCAGGGCTGAAGCTGTGAGCCGGGAGCTCTGTGCAGGGTCTCGTGTTGGTGGCAGGAACCCGAGCTGAGCCGCCCCTGCTGCCTCCCAGGGTCTGCATTCACAGGAAGCTGGAGCCAGAAGCCAGAGCCCAGACTCAGACCCTCTGATGTGGGGCGTGGCCGTCCTGACTCCTGCACTGAATGCCCACTCCGTGCTTAGGCAGAGATGAGCCAGCCTTTGGGTAGCAACACCTGGATCCTACCCTCGGCGGGGCTCACTCTTCTCCACGTGGCTGCACCTCCGGTGGCATTTGCTGTCTTTCGCTGTCTTAGTGACAGCCGTTCTCTCTGGGTGGGATGCTGTTTCCCGGGTGGGTAATGACATTGAGCAACATTTCATGTGTTTCTTAGACACTGGAATTTTTCTTTTGAGAAGTGGTACCCAGATCATCTGCCCCGTGTTTTTCCCTTTTCAGAAATGTATTTAAAAGGCTGACCGGTCTCTCATCTCCCATTTTGGTCTGCAAATGTCTGCGACAGCTGGATCTGGGCCGTGATGAAGCCGGGAGCTCAGAACTCCATTCAGGTCTCCCATGCGGGTGGGCGGCAGGGCCCTAACTGGGCCGTCACCTCCCGGCTCCCAGAAAGCTGGAGTGGGAACCTGGATTTTTTTTTTTTTTGGTTGCTGGGTTTTTGAGTCCCTTGTTCTGACGTTAATCCTGTTTATGTGAGTGGTTTGAAATGTCTTCTCCCATTTGTCACTGTGTCTTCACCCTGTTGGTCGTTGTCTTGCGGTGCACAACTTCTTTGGTGGAATCCCCTTGTCCAGTTCTGCTTCTGGGCTCTTATTGACGAAGCCAGGGCCTGTGCTGGTGTCTCCAAGGGCTGGCTCTGTTTTCCTGCAGTAGTTTCATACTGTCAAGTGGTCCTTCAGGGCTCTGATCCATTTGAGTTGACTTTTGTATAGGGTGAGTGGTAGGGGTTCAACTTCAATATTCTGCATACAGAATCCTGTTTTCCCAGCACAATTTATTCACAACCTTGTTCTTTCTCCAATTTTGTTTGTACCTTTTGTAGAGACCTAGTTGGCACAGAGCTATGGTTTATCTTTGGGCTCTCTGTTCTGTTCTGTTCTGTTCCGTTGGTCTGTGTGTCTGTTTTTTATACTGTTTCTGTCATTCCAGCAGCCCTGTGCTGTTTCGGTGGTGGTACTAACCCTGGGGAGCGTCTTGAAATCTGGTATTTTTATGCTTCCAGTTTCTTTTTTTTGTTCAAGACTGCTTAGGTTGGGGTTGGGTTGTGACACCTGTGTGGGTTACAGGGCCACTTCTACTCCTGGCATTCCACATCGGAGAGCTTGTTTGAGTTCTGGCTGCTCTGCTTCTAATCCAGTTCCCTGATAATACATCTGGGAAAGCAGTGGAAGATGGCTAAAGTATGTGGGTCCCTGCCTTGCACACGGGAGAACCTGGCTCCTGGGTCAGCCCAGCCCAGACCCAGATGCTGGGGACATTTGAGGAGGGAACCAGATGACAGAAGAATATCTGTTTATTTCTGCAGCTCCTCCCCTCTCTCCTGTGCCTCCTCCCTCCCTCCTTCCTTCCCTCTCTCCTGTGCCTCCTCCCTCCCTCCCTCCCTCCCCCTCCCTCCCTCCCCCCTCCCCCCTCCCCCCTCCCCCTCTCTCTTCCCCCTCTCCCTCTGTTTCACCTCCTTCTCTGCCTCTCAAATAAGTAAGTAAATAAATAATATTTTGAAAAGATTGCTTGGCAATTCGGATACTTAGTGCTTTCATATGAATTTTAGGGCGGTTTTCTCTAACTCTAGGAAGAATGCCATTCATGTTTTAATGAAGATTTTGAATCTGTAAATTGCTTTGGGTGGAATGGACATTTTAGCAGTGTTATATCTTCTAATCCATGGACAGGAGACAGCTTTCCTCTAATGTATGTGTCATCTTCAACTAATTCTCAACATAGGCTGCTTTCACATCTGTGTTTAATTGTATTACTAGGCACTTTTTGGTAGTCACTGTAAGACAGACTGCATTTATAATTTCTGTCTCTGTAAGTTTATTAGTGGTATGTAAAAATACTGATTTTTGTGTGTTAATTTTGTATCCTGTAATTTTACTGAATCTTAAGTTATGATAGTTTTTGGTGGAGTCTTTAGGTTTTTCTATCTATATAGAAAATATCTCTATCTGAAAAAAATGACAATTTGACTTCCTCCTTTCCTATTTGAATGGTTTTTTTTTTCTTTTTTCAAACTTCCCTGGCTAAGACTTCAAGTGCTTCATTTGAATGAGAGCGATGAGAGCGGACGTTCCTTGTGATTCCAGAACTTGGAGGAAACTTCAGCCTGGCGTACACGCCCTGGTTGTGCTGAGGGAACCCCTTTATGCCTGATGTATTTGGAGTCTTGATTCTGGGTAGATGTTGAGTTTTCTGCATCTGTTGGGCAGTTATGTGACTTTTGCTTCATTTGTTGACGTAAGCTATCCTGTGTACTGATTCGCACATACTGGGCATTGTCGCATCCCTGGGATAAATCCTGCCTAACCATGGTGAATGACCTGTTGATGTGCTGTTGGACTGCATTTGCTAGTATTTTGTTGAGCATTTTTGCATCTGTGTTCATCAGGGATATTGGTCTATGGTTTTGTTGTTGTCATTGTCGTGTCTGTGTGTGGTTTGGATAAGGCTACCCTTAGTGCACGAGTAGGAGGAATTCCCTCCCTTCCAGTTTTGGATAGTCTGAGAACAGTTGGTGTCAGTTCTGGTAGAATTCAGCGGTGCGGCATCGGGCCCTGGGCCCTTCCTTGTTGGGAGACTTAGGGTTCCTGCTCCTGCTGCTCTGTTCAGGTTTCCTGTCTGTGTGCTTGAGTCTGGTGGGGCCTCTGTGCCCAGACATTGACCTGATCTGCCGCTGTCTAGTTGTTCTGAATAGTCCCCAGTGCTTCCTTATGTTTCTGTCGTATCAGTTTAATTTCTCCTTTTCTCATTTTATTTATCTTTTTTTTCCTTGAGTAATCAAGCTAAAGGTTGACTGATTTCATTTAAATTTTCAGAAAACAAACCTCATTTCATTGATCTTTTGTATTTTTTGTTTCTGCTCTAATCTTTGCAAATTCTTTCCTTTTGCTGCTTTTAGGTTTAATTTATTCCTGCTTTTCTACATCCCTGGGTGCATCATTAGGTTATGTGTTTGAAAGCTATTTGTTATGTAAGCGTTTGTTACTATAGAGTTGAGTGCTGCTTTTGCTGGAACCCACAGGTTTTGGTGTGCTGGGTTTCCATTTTTATTAAAGATTATTTATTTGGAAGTCAGAGTTACAGAGGCAGAGAGTGTGGCGGGAGGAGAGGTTTTCCATCTGACGGTCCACTCCCAAGATGGCCACAAAGGCCAGAGCTGAGCTGATCTGAAGCCAGGAGCCAGGAGCTTCCTCCAGGTCTCCCACATGGATGCAGGAGCCCAAGGACTTGGGCCATCCTCCACTGCTTTCCCAGGCTATAGCAGAGAGCTGGACTGGAAGAGGAGCAGCCAGGACTTGAGTGGCACCCATAGGGATGATGGCACTGCAGGCGGCGGATTTACCCCCTGGGCCTCAGTGCCAGCCCCATTTTTATTTAACAAATTTTTAAATTTTTTATTCATAGCATGTTGTTCAATTTCCATAATTTTGTCTAATTCCTAAAATTTCTTCTTTGCTTTTGTGGATGTCTGATGTTATTTTGTTGTGGTCGGAAAGGTACATGTTATAACTTTGATGTTTTCGAATGTGTTGTGAGTGTGTGGTGGTGCAATATGTGGCCTCTCCTAAGAATGTTCCAGGTACCAAGGCGGGAAATGTGTGTCCTGCAGCCCAGTTTAACTCCGCTGTGTCTCTGATGAATATGGGGCGTTGTTGGGTGGGAGCCTGTCTCTGCCTGGGGATCCAATGCTTGTATAAAATCGGGTGCTCTGGCCCTAGGTATTGTGCACACTTGGAACCGTTGCATCTTCCTGTCAGATCAGCCCCTATTCTGCAGCGACCCTCTGTGCTGTGGGTTTTGTCATGACGCCCATTCGTCAGGGAGGACAGCCTCCCTTTGCATCCTTTCTCTCAGCCCGTCCTCATCGGGGAGCTGTTTCTGTATGCATCCCAGTACTGGGTCTTTTTTTTAAATTCTGTTCATCGAGTCTGTGTTTTTCCTTTTTAAATTTATTTATTTATTTGAAAGAGTTAAACACAGAGAGAAGGAGAGGCAGAGAGAGAGAGAAAGAGAGAGAGATCCTACACCTGCTGGCTCACTGCCCAATTGGCCACAGTGGCCAGAGCTGTGCCTAGTGGAAGCCAGGAGCTGGGAGCCAGGAGCTTCTTCCTGGTCTCCCACGTGGTGCAGGGGTCCAAGGACTTGGGCCATCTTCTGCTGCTTTCCCAGGTCATAGCAGAGAGCTGGATCAGAAGTGGAGCAGCCGGGACTTGAACTGGTGCCCATTTGGGATGCCGGCACTGCAGGTGGTGGCTTCACCCGGTACGTCATAGCGCCAGCCCCTGGTCTGTCTTTGAATTGGTGGATTTAGCCCATTGTCAGCCCAGGTTGCTGTTGGCAGGTGAAGGCTCCGTCCTGTTGCAGATGTTTCTCTGTTGGTGGTGAGTCCACTGTTTCACCTGGGTGAGTGGGTTGGGCTCTCTTCCGTTTCCCTGTCTTGTGACTGGTCCTCTAGGCGCTGTGACGTTATCTCTCATCAGCTTTTGTCGCACGCCCTGGAGCCTTTTTGGTGAGGCAGGTCTGGTGGTGACGATTCTGTAGCTTTTGCTTGTCTTGGAAAGTCTTCATTTCTGCTTCGTTATGGGGCCATTCGCTTTGCCTCTTGGTTCTCTCTTTTAGAACTGGCACAGGCCATTCCATTCCCGCCTGCCTGCAGGTTTCTGATGAGAACTCTGCTGTTGTTCAATGCAGTCCCTTCTCCTCCTGTCTCAGAGCTCCTGTGGGTGTGGCATTCTCACATCCTGGTTGTGTCTGTTTGGGCTCTGGGCCTCAGGTACCTGGGGTCCACACCGTTTCCTAGGTGGGGATTCAGGCTTCCTGTATCTCTTCCCCTCTGGACGCCCCTGTGTCTGAATGTTCCGTCATCAGTGTGTCCCACAGGCCCCTGAGGCTGTCGTCATTCTCGTTGCCTTTTCATCTGGCTGGGATATTTCATAGCCTCCAAGCCCAGGTGTTTCTATTGCTTAATCTGGCCTGAACTGTGCTTTCATTTTGTTCATTTCACTGTACCTGAAACAGAGACGGAGAGAGATCTGCCATCCTCTGCTTCATTCTTAAAATTCCTGTAACAGCTGGAGCTGAGCAGGCACAAGCCAGGAGCTAGAAACCTAATGAATTTTTAAAGTTATTTTTTAAATTACTTGGGGGCCGGCACTGTGGCACAGCAGGTGAAGCTGCCGTCTACACTATTGGCATCCCATGTGGGTGCCGGTTTGAGTCCTGGCTGTTCCACTTCCCATATGATATTGGGGACCTTTACTCAAAATTTTATTAATTATTTTAAGATTACTATTTTGAGAGTTCTTGCTGTATAGTTAGATAAGAATTCTAAATATTGGCAGCTTATAGATGAAACAGGCAACTTGGTGTGGTTTAACATTTATCTAATGAGAGAAAAACACAGGAAAATGAGGGCTTTGTAGGAGAAGGAGCTTGGACGTTCACCAGGCTTTTCCAGTGACCAGACCTGTGGCTGCCAGGGAGCTGGCATGTGGGCCGCGCGGGCGAGCAGGCAGCAGGGGCAACCAAAAGGCGCCCACGCCAAGAGGTGTGGGGAGAACGAGAGAGGGCCCAGGTGCTCCAGGCCTTTTATTCACTTCCAAAGGGGAGTGGTTACATAGTCTGATTGCAGGTGGGTGTCCAGGTGGGGTCAGGTAGGGTCATGAGATCACACAGGGCGCCTCCAGCTCATGAGTCCAATCGATTTAACGCTATCTGCCTGCCTGTATCACATCCAGCTCTCTGCTGTGGCCTGGGAAAGCAGTGGAAGATGGCCCAAGTCCTTGGGCCCATGTACCTGCGTGGGAGACCTGGAGGAAGCTCCTGGTTTCTGGCTTGGGATAGGCCCAGCTCTGGTGGCCATTTGGGGAGTAAACCAGCAGATGGAAGACCTGTCTCTCTGCCTCTGCCTCTCTGTAACTCTGCCTTTCAAATAAATAAATAAATCTTTAAAAAAAATAAAAAAAAAAACTATTACTGGCAACCTGTAAAAGAAAAAACAATAATCTATTTGAAAGATAGAGAGAGAGAGAATCAAACTCCCATTCCCCGGTTAATTCCCCAAATGCCCATAACAGCCAGGCCAGGCCAGGTCAAAGCCAGGAGCCTGGACTGCAGCTGAGTCCGCCACATGGGTCAGGAGCTCGAGCATTTGAGCCCTCACCTGCTGCCTCCCGGGTGTACGTGAGCAGGAAGCTGGACTCAGGAGCGGCGTCAGAGGCCGCTCTGGCTGCAGTTCCAGTTTTCGCTGTCCTGCAGCCTCCTGCACCTTCTGCCGTGGCAGGGACCTGGGGGTGCTGGTTCTCACCCCAATGGGTGGGTCCCAGTGGGCTGGTGGTACTGGGAGCACTGGGCCTCCGTCCTGGTGGGTCAGGTGGGTCTGACGGCAGGGTCAGGGCCTGGTCCTGGTGACACTGCCTGGTGGCAGCAGTGGTGAGAGCTGACACTGCTGGGCACAGGCCCCACGACAGCAGGGCAGCTGTGAACTTGCGTGATCAGCAGCAGACCCAAACGTCGGTATCTGGAAGTCTCTGAGAAAGCCTCCCGAGCAGCCTTCTCTCGTCTCCCAGGGGGTGGTGGTGTCAGCCCGATGAGGGAGGGTCTGGGGTCTCTGCCTCCCGCCCCGCCCCAGCCCTGGGACATCTGCTGGGCCCTGTGGATGTGGTGGTGCCTGGGTGCCTGTCCCAGCCGGCCGTCCCCCTGCAGCCCGCTGCCCGTCCAGTCACTTCAGGACCGGGGCTGCCGGGCACTGTGGCTCCTTAGGCCGATGCCGGGTGTCCTCAGCTTTCCGTCCCTGAGGTTAGGAGGGGACGGCGGAAAGCGGATGGCCTTCCCTTTCCTTGGCCAGTCGCCGTGGAGCCTCTGAGAAAGTTGACCAAGTGCCGTGGTCCCTCCCCGTGGTCCCCGGTCGTGGATGCCGTTCGTCACGGGCGGGCTCAGCCTGTCTGCGCTGACCGGGTGCGGTGTCGCCTGCACAGCTCCTGGGTAGTTCTGCCTCGCGTTGGAAGAGAGTATTCTCTCCGTAAACGTCAGGAAGACCTAGTGATTTCTGCGGTGGACGTATCGTTCGGGCCGCAAAGCCAGGTTGCAGCAGTCGCTTTGTCTGGGGATGGTGGTTGTAGAGGTCACAGGTGACTCACTCGGTCTGGCAGAACCACGTCACGGAGCAGAGTCGTCGCCCGTCAGGCTGCCACCCCGGCTTTCCTCTGTGGGGTTAGTGGTGCCCGCATGGTGCTCTTGGAGGCCACTGGGGCCCTGGATGGCTCCGGAGTGGAGCTGCTGACTGCGCGGCCGGCAGGCAGTGGTGACATCCTGGTGGCTGTGGCTTGCTGATGGAGGAGCTGATCTCCCTGTGCACGGGGGCCTTCGTTGGGGCCCAGCAAGGCAGCGTCACCCCCTGGTGCGGATCTGATGGCCGCCGGCAGACCCTGGGGGTGCCGAGCAGAGCCTGTGGGGGTCTTCTAGTGCAGGGGGCGAAGCCCTGCCAGGCCCTTGTTGCTTCTGTCCTGTGGCTTCCGGAGCAGAGCCTTGTTACAACGTTCGTTATTTTCAACCAATCTGGATTTGGGAGGACGTGAGACTAACTTGTGTCGTAATTGTTTTTATTTATTTTGTAGCTGTTTGCATGCTTGGGGTAATTTTCAAGAAAGGAAATTTAGGGGTGGTTCTCTGGGTTCAGGACTCCGCCATCTGGGGACATTAAACAGGTCTGGTTCTTGCAGAAAGTGAGGTGGGAAGTGCAGGGTGGCCTCACTTGGTCCTGTGTGTCTCATGGCTGTGCAGGTCCCGTGGCTGTCATCAGTGGCGAGGAGGACTCGGCCAGCCCCCTGCACCACATCAACCATGGCCTCACCACCCCCTCGGCGCTGGACGCAGGGCCCGACACCGTGGTCATCGGCATGGCCCGCATCCCCGTCATTGAGAACCCTCAGTACTTCCGCCAGGGCCACAGCTGCCACAAGCCAGACACGTGTAAGTCCTGGGATGGTGCTGCCCCATGGGGGAGGGGTGTGGCCGCAGGCCATGTAGCTGGGATTCCAGAAACTGCCGGGGTGACTGCTACCTGCCAGCCCCATCTCCATGAGAACCCCCACTTGTCTCAGAACCTGAGACCAGCAGGGCAAGGAGAGCCCAGGGCAGGGCCTGCGTGGGGCGGGGGCGGCTGCAGTTCTGCCTTCGGCTCCTCTTCACCCAGCTCCCCGGGTCCTGTTGAGGCAGGGGCACAAGTGAATGAGGCCAGTCCCTCTGTAGAGCTGACCTGTCCAGCGCCCAATGCCCAGAACCCCCACCCGGCCTCTGTGAGAGGGGAAGGGAACGGCTGACATGTGGCCTCTGAGTGGACACGTTGCCCTGGCTGCCCCTGAGGGTCCTGACTGTGCTCGCGCTGAGCGTGGGGTCACAGTGCAGGCACCAGGGAGCCACACCTGGCCCACACCGACCACAGGGCTCGGGGCACCTGCTCGTCCCCGTCGTCCACCCCTGCTTGGTTCCACGCCCTTTGCTTCTGTCTCTGCTGCTCCTGCTAGGTCCCCTCCCAGCTCCAGGGGCCTCCACCCAACAGAGCCCCTCGTGCTTGTCTGCAGGTTCCATGTTGGCCAAGGGCACCAGTGCATGCCCCTGTCCTTACCCCTGCCCCACCCACTGCTGCCCCTCCTACTGCCCCTGCCGCTCCCCGCCCCACCCACTGCTGCCCCTCCCACTGCCTCTGCCCCTCACATTGTCCCTACCCCTCCCCTACCCCCTACTCCCTGCCCATTTCACTCCCTCTGCCCCTGCCCCCTCATTGTCCCTATCCCTCCCCTGCCCCCCACTACCCTGCCCCTTTCACTCCCTCTGCCCCTCCCTCTGCCCCTGCCCCTGCCTTGTGCTTGCCCCAGGATGTGAATGCCCAAGAGAGCTGAGGCCCCTGGAGGACAGGGTCCCGTGAGCTGGAAGGGGGCACTGGGTTCAGGCCTCACCGTGTAGACAGGAACGCCGAGGCTCTGGGGGCCTGGGGGCTGCCCACGCCACCCAGGCCTCCCTGAGCGTTCTCGTCACTGCTCAGGGTTCTGATCTTGCCCGGCACCTGGGCTGAGCCACACCTGGTGTAGCTCACGAAGCCGTGCTGCTCCCCTCGGCTTGTCTCTCGTGGCAGGTGGGGGTGGGATTTCCCAGTGGGAGGGGCTGGGCGCAGGTCAGCATGAGGTCATCACTCCCTTCCCAGCCGCCTCCTGGGGGCGTCAGTGGTTTCCTGGCCTTTGTCCTGGCCCTGGGCTGGACTCCAGGTGGCAGCAGGGACAATGTGCTGGCAGTGCCTGTGACCCAGCTCCTTCCTGGCCTGGCCGGGAAGGCTGTCCTGGGCCAGCCCCAGACCGGGATCCGTCCAGGGTTGGTGTTGCTGAGTTCTGGCTGCCCTTGGTGTCTGACCAGGCAGGGACACACGGCTGAACGGGAGGTCTTTCCGTTCTACAGTCGTTGTGGAGGTGAATGGTGAGCCCAAGCCTTGCTCCCGGGGAGATACAGGGCCGAGTCCTGGTTGCCTGGGATCCCAGCAGGGTCAGCCAATCAGTGCAGCCCCTTGCTGGGACCCCAGCCAATCAGTACGTCTCCCTGCTGCACACAGGCGTCTGTGTGAAGACTCCCCGCCTCACAGTACCGCAGGTTCCTCCGCCCTGAGCTCCAGCCTCAGTGAAGTCTGGGATCACAGCCCTTAGGGTGCGGGAGACCTGCAGACCGAGCTGGGGCGTCTCCAGCAGGAGAACCATCAGCAGAAAGCACAGGAACGTGAAACCTTGGTCTGCAGTGACCACGAATGGCATGCTTGCTCGCAGAGTGAGAGCCGAAATAAGACTTCCAAAATAGCAAGCTGTGGGAGAGGAACGAAGCAGGCTTTCGCTGCCAATTAAAGGAAGCCGGCGCATTTAAACACCAAAGAAGGCAGGGCAGCGCTGCACACACTGGGCCCTCGCTCTGAGCCTCCCCCCAGATGACTTGGAAATGGTGCAGTGTAGGTTTTGGGGTTACAAATACATTGGGTCCACGGGTGAATTCGCAGAGGCTGGATCCGTGGGGGTGGGCGGCTCTGGGCTCTGGGCTCGCAGTACAGGACAGGGTCCGAGGGTGGGTGCGTCTCACATGTGGGGTAATGTGTCCTCGGGGCCTTCAGGGCACGCGTGCCTAGAAGCTGGGCAGCCGTGGTGAGAGCCCAGTGCACACCTGGGAGCCGTCGCACCCTGGGAAAGCCCCCGCCCGGAGCCTCGGGGGTGACTCAGGGTGACCGGGGGCGGCAGGGGGCTGGTGCCTGGAGGGAGGCAGGTTGTGGCAGAGACTTGAAGGTGGGTGCCGTGGTCTGGCTCTGCTCTGTCAGCGCCCCCTGACGTTGGGAAGGGCCCTCCCCGCGTCGCTGGAAGCTCTTCTTGTCTTAGCGAGCGCATGCGGGGCCGATGCCGAGGCCCCGGGTGCTGGATTTGGCGTCTCTCCCTGTGCCAGCCCATCTGTGACCCCGACAGGGAGAGGCGGTGTGATGACCATGACTTCGCCAGCCCAGGACCTGTCCCTGGCTGAGATGTGATGCTCGTGACCGACTCGAGCCGCGGGCGCCTTGGCGGGCATTTGCAGGGGGCATTTGCGGGGCTGCAGACAAGGCCGATGTCTCCTTTGGGGGTGATGGGAAGTGGGGTCCCTGGGACCCCTCAGCAGCTTCTCTTCTTGTTCCATTTCACAGCAGGTGACGTGGGATGTGGGACAGAACCGCAGGGACCTGGGGCTGCTGGGATCCACTGCCCTGGCCAGGGGTCCGGGGTCGTGTTTGTTGGCCCCTCCTGCTCCTCACTTCCTGTCTGGCTTCCATCTGGCCACCAGGCTGTTCAGGGTTCCCTCCCCGTGTCCGCACAAGTGCCCTGCCTTGTTGGGCGCGGTCATCATTCTGGACGCATGTGGCCTTCCCTCGGGGGAAGGAGCTGAGCGAAGGTGTGTGTGGACTCAGGACCTGTTGTGCAGCACAGCCCGTGGGCCAGGTCCTGGTCATCACAGGGTCCTGCCCACAAGCCGTACAAGGCCTGTGGCATCACACAGTCTGGCCCTGCCAAGTCAGCCACGGGTGGCTGCGGAACACGGCTCTAACAGGCTGACTTTCCAGTCGGTAATTTGGGGCCTCAGTGATGCTGAAATATCCAGGCGCCCCTTGGCAGAACAGTCCAGGTGGGTCACTTGGAGAAGGCCAGTGGTGACTGTGGCAGTGCTGGGCCTTTGGAAACTGAGTCTCCTGGGCCAGCTCCGGGCTGGGCCTCCCGCAGGCCAGCATGTGGGGAGGGGCTCCTGGCTCTGTGAGGCCGGGGTTCTCTGTGAGTCCCCGTTCTCTTGGTTGAGAAAGCAGAGGTCGTGGGGGAGGCACTGTGTCCCCTTGTGCCGGCATCCCGTCAGCCTCGGCCTTAGTTCCCAGGCCCCAGCCGTCGCAGTCTCTCCCCTGGGCCAGCTCGCACCAGGTCAGCCCCCTCCTGCCCTCCCCGTCGGGCCTGCAGCCTTGGCTGGGCCTGAGGGAGCTCAGTGTGTGTTCACTGAGGACTCTGGAAACCCAGGGTCCCTGCCTGGTCTCCCAAACCCGGAGGGCACCCCTGCCGCTCGGGGCCACCCCAGAGCCAGCCGCTCCCAGCTCCCCGCCACCACCTCGCCAGCGCACACCTCCACACTCCCTGGGGATGAGGCCAGCACCTCGTGCCATCCTGGAGGACTTGGGGTCAAATCCCAGGTCTTCTCAGGTGGGTGTGTCCTGAGCCCAGACCTGGCTCTGTGCTCTCGCCAGGTGGCTTTTGTGTGGCATAAACTCGTCACTTTCTTCAGAAAACACAGCCTGGGGCCAGGGAAGGGCCAGGCGTCTGGGGCCCAGGAAGTCCTGAGGCGTGGGCGGAGGAAGCAGCTTCTGGGCTGCACGCTGCGTCTTGTCCTGTGGGGTCCCAGGCGGTACTGCTGCCCCATTTGGTAGAGAAGACGCTGAGGCGTGGGAGGCACAGTGCCACCTCCCAGACGGCCCCACCCTGCCTGTGCCCCCGCAGCCCCTTGCAGCCACCAACCTCGCTGTCTCCCAGGCTTTGAAGGTCCCAGAACTGCAGCCTGCAGCCTCCCTGGCTGGCTTCCGGCTCACTGATGTGTGCCCGAGGTGCTGGCTGCACGGCTGGACAGCTCTTTCTCCGTGTGACGGACGTTGTGTCGGTTTCTGCTGCAATGAAGGACCACAGGTGGCTGAGCTGAGTTCTAGGGCCCCGAGTCTGTTGGCAGGGTCAGCCCCCCCCCCCCCCACGGCCCACAGGGGACCCCTCTGGCTCCTTCTGCTTCTGACAGTGTTGGGGCACCCCCGGCCCTCCGGGACCACATCATCTGGCCCGCACTTTCTGTCACCTGGCGTCACCTCTGTGTGCTGCATCTCGAAGAGTTCATTGCCGAGGTGGAGCTGGATACAGCTTATTGTGGTGCACCAAAGGGGAATCCACGAGCCGGGGCAGAGTCTGGTGTGAGGGTGTCAGGCAGATGATGCTGGGGGCCGCCCTGCCCCAGGATGGCCGTCTCAGGACTGCTCGTGGCTATGTGAGCCTGCTTCCAGCCACGCTCCCTCTCCCACCCTGGGTCCCGGCTGCAGTGTTGTGGGGCGGGGTGGGGGGCACCGCTCACCTGGACAGGCAGTGGGCTCCCTCCTCACCTTGCCGCTGTCAGTGATGCACGGAGCGCCCCAAGCAGGACTGTGGGCACAGTTCTCATTCCAGTGCTGTGAACTCCAGGGTGCCGTGCCGGGCCTCGTGGTGAGATGGGATTTGGCGTCAAGAGAAATAGTGCTCTGTCTTCCAGAGCAGCTGTGCGGTATCCTGCCCTGGTGGCTCCTGCCCGGTGCTTCCTGGCTCTGTGGGTGTCCTGCCCTGGTGGCTCCTGCCCGGTGCTTCCTGGCTCTGTGCGGTGTCCTGCCTTGGTAGCTCCTGCCCGGTGCTTCCTGGCTCTGTGGGTGTCTTGCCCTCGTGGCTCCTGCCCGGGGCATCTTGACTCTGTGGGTGTCCTGCACTGGTGGCTCCTGCCTGGGGCTTCCTGGCTCTGTGGGTGTCTTGCCCTGGTGGCTCCTGCCCGGGGCTTCCTGGCTCTGTGCAGTGTCCTGCCTTGGTGGCTCCTGCCCGGTGCTTCCTGGCTCTGTGAGTGTCCTGTCTTGGTGGCTCCTGACCAGGGCATCTTGACTCTGTGGGTGTCCTGCCCTGGTGGCTCCTGCCCGGGGCTTCCTGGCTCTGTGGGTGTCCTGCCCTAGTGGCTCCTGCCTGGGGCATCCTGTCACTGTGAGTGTCCTGCCCTGTTGGCTCCTGCCGGGCATCCTGGCTCTGTGGGTGCACAGCGCCTTCCACCAGGTAAAGGAGGACCACGCCCAGATGCCCAGAGCCCGGCTGACTGGCCGCTGAGAGGCTAAGGTCCATGTCCTGTGCCCCTTTGCCGGGCCCTGGTTCTTCATTGGGGGTGAGCAGGCACTCATCTCTGCCTCCCCTGGCCCAGGTAGCTGCGGAGCTTGGCTTCCCTGGCTGCCGCCTGGCGGGGTGCCCCCGGGTGCACATCTCGATCACCTGTGCGAGCAGACATGGCTTAGCACAGGTCATGTTCTCAGATGGGGTGAGAGTTACAGCGACCCTGTCAGCCTGTGAGTGCCACCCTCGATGGACATGTTGGGGGACGCTCGTGTTGAACTCATAGCTTCCTGTCACTTCTAAGCCGTGCGTCCCCCCAGGGGCGTCTGTGCACCCCCCCACCCCGACCCACCTCGAAGGTGCTGTTGGAGTCTGGGCTGTGATGCGCGTCCATGGAGGCGAGCAGGGGCGGGGATGGGACACAGCCCTTGCTCAGCTGGAGGGGGCGGGAATTCCACGGGCTCCTGGCTCCTTCAGTTCCTGGCTCCACCCATGCCTTTCTCTGCAGACCTGGGTGGAAGATGAGCCCCGACAGGGCATCCTCCATGCCTGCACCTGTGCGCCTCCCTCTGGGCGGGACCTCAGAGCCCGTCTGCTCATCCCACCTTGCTGGCAGCAAAATTAGCCTCAAATTTTTAAGCAGAGCTCTTGGGGCTGAGTCTACCCGTGTGCATGCGTCGTGCTGGTCCTGCGGGCTGAGAGTCCTGGACAGCCCTGACCAAGGGCTTGAACGAGAAGCTCCGGCCCTGAGAAACTGGCAAGGCTCCCGGTGGGGCACATTCAGACCCCGGCTCTGCGTTTTTGGGCTGCTCTCACTTTGTCCATCTTTGTTTTGCTTTGCAACCAGGCTGACTCTCCTCCCATGTTTATTCTGGAACCAGACACTCACAAGGGGAATGGGATTATAGTGCTTTTGGTTCCCAAGAGTCTCCCGGGGAGTGAGCACGGAGCTCACTGCCTGCCCCCCTGCACCTCAGACCCGGTGTTGGCAGGGAAGGGGTGTGGCTGGGAGAACTGACAGCCTCCAGGGGCTGCTCTGACCCTGGGAGTGAGCGGGGACAGAGGGGAGACCAGAGTGCCGATCCCATGTCAGTTTGGGTCTCTTCAGGGTAAATGGCGATTGTCGTGTTCTCATCATGGTGTGGAGAAGCCTGCTGCGTGCGGTTCAGCTGGGCCCTGTCCTCTTGCTGGGCAAGCTCTGTGGGACAAGGGCTTCTGCAGAGGTGGGCCCGGCAGGGTGACGAGAACAGAAAACGGTGGAGGAAGGGCGGGAAATGAACTCAGGTTTCCCGAGTGCCCACAGAGGCAAGGCTGTGGACTGCATGGGCACTAACACAGCAGTGGGTCCCCACGGGGCTGAGCCGTGGACTGCGTGTGCACTAACACAGCAGTAGGTCCCCACGGGGCTGAGCCGTGGACTCCGTGTGTGCTAACACAGCAGTGGGTTCCCACGGGGCTGAGCCGTGGACTCCGTGTGCGCTAACACAGCAGTGGGTTCCCACGGGGCTGAGCCGTGGACTCCGCGTACACTAACAAACCAGTGGGTTGCCATGGGGCTGAGCCGTGGACTCCGTGTGCACTAACACAGCAGTAGGTCCCCACGGGGCTGAGCCGTGGACTCCGTGTGCACTAACACAGCAGTGGGTTCCCACGGGGCTGAGCTGTGGACTCCGTGTGCGCTAACACAGCAGTGGGTTCCCACGGGGCTGAACCGTGGACTCCATGTATGCTAACACAGCAGTGGGTTCCCACAGGGCTGAGCCGTGGACTCTGCGTGCACTAACACAGCAGTGGGTTCCCACGGGGCTGAGCCGTGGACTCCGTGTGCGCTAACACAGCAGTGGGTCCCCACGGGGCTGAGCCGTGGACTCCGTGTGCACTAACACAGCAGTGGGTTCCCACGGGGCTGATCTGTGGACTGGACCCTGGGAGGAGCTCACATTAAACTCATAAACTGCTTTGTCCCTCAGCAGCCAGCCAAGGCGTGAGCTTTCCTCTCCCCACTTTACGGATGTGGAGACAGAGGCATGGTGGTGACGTGGGCTGTGGTCTCAGCTAGGGGCTGGCTCTGGGCTGAGGCCCCCCACCCCGCGTAGTCACCTGTGACCTGAGGACCGGCTTCCTTTCTTCACCAGGAGCTTCCTGGGCCTGCAGGAACCCTTGGACTTGCCCCAGGTCACTTGCTGGCTGCAGGTGGGGTCTGCAGGCCTCCCTTGCGGCCTCCCCTGCACCTGCGACCAGGAGCCCATGGGCCGGAAAGAAGCAGGCCCTTCCGGCACTCCTGTGCGCCCCCGTGGGCAGCCCCTCTTCCCTCCCACCTCAGCACGTCCGGCTGGAGGTGGGCACTGAGCTTCCTGGCAGTGGCGTGGCTGGACCTGTGGCAGGGTGGGGGTGGCGCTGTAGGAGCTTCTGTCCCTGGACCCCGGCATGGAGAAGTGTGGGAATGAACTCTGGGGCTCACTGATTGGTTGAGTTATGTCCAGCGTAATTCCCAAGACTGATTCGAAACATGTGCTGGGGGATGTGTGGGGCTCTAACATATCCCCGTAGAGCTTTAACTCACTCGTGGTGTTTGGGGAAGACTTTGGCACCTGTGGCCTGGGCCGGGCTGTGATGTTCGTCCCAGCAAGATCCCTGGTGCTGGGATGGTGAGCCGGGGTGGCCAGGTGTGGGTGGTCCCTTTCTGTTCACACACAGCCCCGGACAGGCACTGTGCAGCTGAACCAGCCAGCGAGAATCCCTGTGGTGTGACAGAGGTGTTGTGGTTTTTTCTGTCTTCTGACTAGCTGGGGTTAAGGAAGGCAGAGGTGTTCTCTTCCTGTCCCAGCTAGCATTTCTGCTGGACGGCGGGGGACGGCTCAGGCAGCCCCCATGCGGGTGCAGTGTTGGCGCCGTCCTGGTCCGTCTTCTTGTCCACTGCATCTCTGGGTCGCAGGCCCGAGGAGTGCTGTGTGCAGGGCTCCTGCACGGGACTGGGCTCTGCCTGCCTGTGCTGCTGGAGTTCATCTGCAGTCAGTGAGGAGCCAGGGAGGGTGCCTGTGTGAGGAGCAGCCGCCGGCAGAGGCCATGAGGCCTCGGCGCCCCTGGTGTCACCTGCCTTGCATCTCTTTCTGTGTGCTCTGCCAGAGATGGAAGGGAGAGAGGATGGGAGGGGGAGGTTGGAGGGGGAGGATGGGAGGGGGGAGGATGGAGGAGGAGAGGATGGGAAAGGGAAGGATGGAGGGGGAGGATGGAGGGGGAGAATGGGGGGAGAGGATGGGAGGGGGAGGATGGAGGGGAGAGGATGGGAGAGGATGGAGGGGGAGGATGGAGGGGGAGAATGGGGGGAGAGGATGGGAAGGGGAGGATGGAGGGGGAGGATGGGAGAGGATGGAGGGGGAGGATGGAAGGGGAGGGGAGAGGATGAGGGGGGAGGATGGAGGGGAGAGGATAGAGGGGGGAGGATGGGGGGGATGGAGGTAGAGGATGGAGGGGAGAGAATGGAGGGGGGAGGGTAGGAGGATGGAGGGAGAGGATGGAGGGGGAGGATGGGAGGGGGGAGGATGGAGGGAGAGGATGGAGGTAGAGGATGGAGGCGGAGGATGGGGGGGTGGAGGGGGGAGGATGGAGGGAGAAGATGGAGGGGGGAGGGTGGGAGGATGGAGGGGAGAAGATGGAGGGGAGAGGATGGAAGGGGGAGGATGGAGGGGGGAGCATGGGGAGTGGAGGGGGAAGTGTGGAGGGGGGAGGATGGAGGGAGAGGATGGAGGGGGGAGGATGGAGGGGGAGGATGGAGGGGGAGGATGGAGGGGAGAGGATGGGGGGGATGGAGGGGGAGAGGATGTGAGGAGGGAAAGGATGACCCGGTGTTCTGCCGAGTGATTGTGGGTATTCTGTGTCGGGAGCCAGGGTAATTTTTAATGGTGGAGAAAGAAGCTGAGGTGCAAGGCGCCCTTTCTGGCTGCGGAGGCCATCCTCAGCTAACACAATGCCAGGCCAATTTTATGTTGCCAGGGAGAGGATGGAGAGAGACGTTGAGTGAGAGGTTCGTGCCCTGCCGGCAGGTGGCCGTGGCTGCCTCCTGCCCCTGCAGCCCTGTCCACTCCTGCCTGTGGTCCCAGCCCGTGTGTCCAGGACAGATTTCAGGGGGCTCACAGTGCAGCTGCAACGTGGGGTCCCCACAGTCTCCATGCCGTCCTGGCTGGGCCGAGAGGACCCCCAGATCCCGCATGTCGCTGGGATCTCGGGCATCTGTTGTCGATGGCTGTCTGGTTTGCCTCTCTCAAGACAACCAAATGGACAGGCAAGCAGACAGCTCCTGACATTTGTCTCTGGTTCCAAAGAGTTCCACATTGGTTCCGAGTGTCGTGGGGAAAACCCAGAAGATGAAAAAGCAGCCGCTGTGAATCCTGCTGTTGCTGCCAGTGGTGGAGGGTGGGCCTCCTTGGCGTGGCACAAGCATGGGCGGGACTGCCCTGCCGACGTGCCCGCCAGCAGGGGCATGCACACACACGGGAGCCCGCGGGGTTGACATCAGGAGCCCACAGATGCTGGCGTCTCGTATGTAAAAGGTGGCGTTTGTCACCTGCACATCGTCCTGTGTTCTTAAATCATCTCGCGTACCCAGAGCACCTGCTGTGCTGAGAATGCTGGGTAAACAGCTATAAGCGCCATTCAGGGAATGCGATAAAGGAAGAAGATCCGTACGTGTTCACGACAGACCCAACTTTTATTTTCCCAAATGTTCCCATCCAGGTTCCGCCTGGCTGAGGCAGGTCCATCCTCTCTGCTGCTCTGTCACTTAACTTCCTCGTGGAGCACGGGGCTCTGCGTCTGGGCTGCTGGGAGCGATGGGGAACTCAGCTCTGCATCCGGCAGGCGGAAGCCAAGGGCCAGGCATGAGCTCAGTGGCATAGAAGCCAGACAGGTGCCTGGAGGAGGGGACAGGACCTGCCCGGTGGCTCTTGTCACCATGTTCCTGGTTTCTGAACCTGAGTGCAAGTGCGGGCATTTCATTTGGATTTCGTCTGAGCCACTTGATGAGCGGCTGCCAGAGGTGGATGGTGTGACGGGGCGGTGGTTGCCTTAGAAACCGGTCTCTCTGTCTCTGGGGACCTGCGGTTGTGCAGGAGGGGCCTTCCTGTCTGCAGTCTGCAGCCTGCTCTGCTCCGCGGGAACCACTGCTTCTCCTCTGGGCGATTCTCTGTTACTCTTGGAAGCTCTCAGGACCGGGCTGGGCTCCCCGCCACCCCGGGGGGCGGGGCTGAGTTCCACCCTGATGGTCGCTGGCAGCTGCCTCCACTGTGGTCTGAGTGTCCCGGTCAGTGTCTGGGCTCCTCACGGACAGATCTTGACTCCGTGACTGCCCTGACCCCAGCGAGCCACACCTGGAGCTCGTCCTGCCCTGTTAAGTGGAGCAAGGCTCAGTGGGGACTGCTGGGCGGGCATCCTGCCCGCATGCCCCGGCTGAGGCTCCGATCTCTCAGCCCCTGTCCCTGGTTGTACCCTGGTCCGAGGGAGAATGGTGGCAGAGACTTTGTCATCAGGACGGTTGTGGCTGTGGGGGGTAGTTCAGGAGGCAGGGTTCTCAGGGCGTGGCCCCCACTGTCCCCACACACGGCTGTTCTGTCTGTGGTCCCCAGCACCAGCCCTGGGTCTGCCCAGGGCCTTGCTGGAACGGCAGATTCTCAGATTCCGACCCCATGGCAGCAGAATCCCGGGGCAGGGGCTCGGCCCTCTGCTTTGCTCATTCTTGTTTGTCGGAAAGGCGACGGAGAGGTTGGTGAGTCAGATGTCAACCATGGCCATGGCTGGGCGAGGCCGATGGTGGGAGCCGGGCCTCCATCCTGGTCTCCCACGTCTGCTGCCTCCCAGGCACACTGGCGGGGAGCTCCCTGGGCAGTGCAGACAGCCTCGATTCCAAGACGCCGGCTGTGGGATGTGAGGTCCCAGGTGGCCCCTGTGTTGCTGTGCCAGCAGGTCCGTCGCTCCGGTGCTAACACCGTCAGAGTTGGATGGTTGGGTAGCGTGTTGGTGATGCCGCCTCTGTGGGCTTGAAGTTGGCGGCCACTTCCCCTGGCGATCCTTGGGGAGACTTACTTACCTTCCTGTGTCGCTGGTGAGGGTTCTTCAGAAAGCCCCTGGGAAATGGGTGCTATGAAGGAACCAGAGTGAACTTTCTAGATGCTGTTTCCCGTGGACTTCAGGGCGCTGCGCGGTGTCCATCTGGAAGGTTCTATGAGCACGAGGGTGGTGCTGGCTTCTGCGGTGTGCTGTTCCCTGCTGGTTCCGGGGGAGCTCCGAGAACGGGGGCCGAGGTGTCGTGGGCAGCACTGGGAGTCACACGTCCCAGGGGGAGATCTGGACTGAGTTCCAGCCCCACTCGGCTCCCTGCACGTGATTCCGCAGGAAGGCACCCGACCCCTCCCGTGCAGCGTTGCTCCTGGCAGGGTTGCTGCGGCCCCGGGCCCCGGGCCCCGGGCAGCCCGCGGTGGACCTGTGATGGACTGTTGCGGGTTTTCTGCAAAATGTGCCAGTTAAGAGAATCGGCTACTCATGTGTTAAACTCGGCAAAGTTTACATAAAAACTCGGCATTTCCGGTTCCTCTTGAACGTGGGAGCACCTGACAGCCGTGGGGCCCAGCAGCAGGCTCCGCCAGAGCTCCTTGCACGTCCGCCTAACCCCTGACGCCCCCTCATGCCCACGACTAGCCTCTCCCCTGCCTTTTAAACACTGTATCCGCTTATCCATTTGAGAGGCAGAGAGAGGGACTGACAGAGGGAGAGCCTCCATCCTCTGGTTCACTTCCCAGAAGCCCTCAGTGACCAGGCTGGGGGATGGAAGCTCAATCCAGTCTCCCTCTGGGTGGCAGGGGCCCGAGTATGTGAGTCTGTGGGCACCTGCACATAACAGGGAGCTGGAACTGGTGCGTGGAGCCAGGCCTCGGACCCAAGCACCCTGATGTGGGGGGCGGGTGTCAAATGACCCCCCCTTAAATGAGAAATGAGGGACACGTGCACCAGCCGCGCCTGTAGGAACACTGTCTCCAGGGAGTCATCACCGCCATCCTCACCAAAGTTACCCTCTTGCTTTTAACCAAATGATGAGTTAGAGACTGAGTACAGCCCTGAGGTTGTGAGCCTCAGATGCGTGGGAAGGGGCAGCACCCCCTCAGCTGACCTCTGCCCTCGGCTGGAGGCCCCGCGAGGCCCGTGACCTAGGCAGCGGTGTGTGTGACGTCTGGCATCCGAGCTGGCCAAGGGGCAGGGGTCTTCAGCACGCTCTGGGGGGTGGCCGTGCTCCTGCAGGTGGATCTCACGGTGACTTTGCGAGGGTGGGGCTGGGTCATGGGACGGCAGCGTGTGTGTCCTGAGGAGCTGCAGAGGGCTGAGCCGTGTCACTGCTTGTGGCGGCTGCGCTGCCACCAAGAGCCTTGAGTGCCGGAGCCTGGGGTGGGGAGGGGAAAAGGCCACTGGCTGGAGCCCAGGGGTGAGGGGGATGCGCCTGAGGGTCCTCCAGCCCCATGGCTTCCAGGGCCGCCCTCAGAGCCCACGCGGGAGTTGCCTGGGGCTTTCAGAAGCCCTGAGTCCCGGAGCCTGGGGTTGGTCTGAGTGGTTTCTCCCAGGCTTGGGGCAGAGCTGCCAGGCTTCACAGACGGGGATTTTGGCCGGGGATTTTGGCCAGGGGTCTGGGGGGCTGCCGGCATTGCTGCTGTTGATGGCATTGGCAGAGCCAGGGCCAGGCGCACCCCACATTCCCGTTTGCTGGCATTTCCCTCCTGCAGCCCCCCACGAGGAGCCGGTCACAGCCACCACGCTCCTTCCCAGTCCTGCTGCCCTCAGGGCCCTGCCCTTGCCTTCCCTGGAATGCTCTTCAGGGCAGACAGAAGGAGGGGCCTGGGTCTTGTGTGTTCTGCAGGGAACTCCCTGGTAGAGCCTCTCTGCCCGAGACCAGGAGGAGCTGTGGTCGAGAGAGTGGTTGCCAGGTAACAGGCACAGAAACACGTTGTCCCTGGAAAAGAGAACTCGGGGGTCCCCTCCCTCTGCCCCTTCACAGATGAGGACACTGAGGCATGTGAGCCCTCTGCCTGGGCCTGCGCTTGACTTAATCTCCTGTGTGCAGCAGGCAGGAGGCAGGGCTGAGGCTGGTGTGAGGCTAGAGGCAGGGGTGAGGCTGGGATGGGCAAGGGCAGGACAGGGGTGAGGCTGGGGTGGGCAAGGGCAGGACAGGGGTGAGGCTGGGGTGGGCAAGGGCAGGACAGGGGTGAGGCTGGGGTGGGCAAGGGCAGGACAGGGGTGAGGCTGGGGTGGAGGCTAGGCAGGGGTGGAGGCGAGGCAGGAGTGAGGCTGGGGCGGGTGTGAGGCACAGGTGAGGCAGCAGTGAGGCTGGGGTGGAGGTGAGGCAGGGGTGGAGGCGAGGCAGGAGTGAGGCTGGGGCGGGTGGGGTAGGTGTAAGGCACAGGTGAGGCAGCGGTGAGGCTGGGGTGGGGCTGGGGTGGAGACGAGGCAGGGGTGAGGCAGGCTTGGCAAGCTCGCGCCTGCTGTGTTGCTGGGTGAGTCCAGACTGGGTAGCCGTAGGTGTGTGGAAGTTGTGGACGTCACTTCTGTCACCGAGGTCTCTCCCCTGCAGCTCATCCCATCTCAGCCCTGCTTCCAGGGAGAAGGGCGAGCTCTTTCCAGAGAGGCCCCGCCCCCCTTCCGGCAGCTGGAACTGTGGCAGAGGCCCAGGAGTCAGGCCTCCGGGGCCCACTTTCTGGTCCTAGTCATTCGGCCTGGGCTCGCCCAGGTGGCCACAGGACGCTGGGCAGACCTGGGTTTTCACTGCAGCTGCCGGCTCTCCCGTCCGCAGCAAG
Organism: Oryctolagus cuniculus; assembly: GCF_051225735.1. Classification (NCBI taxonomy): domain Eukaryota; kingdom Metazoa; phylum Chordata; class Mammalia; order Lagomorpha; family Leporidae; genus Oryctolagus; species Oryctolagus cuniculus. The sequence goes on from NC_142878.1 coordinate 540,412, forward strand.
GGCGCCGTGAGCACGGGTAGCTCAAGCTGTCACCAGCGCCGTCCTGGGGCTCCTCCACACGCAAGGCTCCTCGGCCCTCCTCCGTCCCTAACAAGCCTTCTGGGCCCCTTTGGCCATTTCTGCTGTGGCTGTGGCTGGCCCAGGTGGGCACAAGGGCTCCACGTGTCTGTCCCTGCTGAGCAGGTGCTCCTGGGATGGCCTCAGTTACTGTCCATGCTCTGGGCACACGGGAGCGTCACCTGAGCTGTGAGGGGTTGTGTTTCAGATCCACACTTGGGAGCCTTCAACGAACTGTTGTGTGCACGGCGCAGAGAGCCAGCCTCGGCGTGTTTCCCTCCATGTGTATGCGTGCTTGTGTGTGCAAACATCCAGTCACGTGTTTCTCTGCATGCATGTGTTGTGTGTGCAAATGTCCAGTTGCATGTCTGTTTCTCCGTGTGTGTGTGCGTGCCACATCCTGGCTGTCTCTGCATGCTTCCCTGCACGTATGTGTATGTGCAAAAGTCCAGCCATGTGTTTCCCTCCACACATGTGTGTGTGACCCATGTGCACAGATGTCCAGCTGTGTCTGTGTGTTTCATGCCAGAGCTCACACGTGTGTTCTGGTGGGCCTCAATGTTTCGTCCATGGATTCTGCGGCCTATTTCCCAGGTCAAGGGGGAGGCTGCCTGCTCCGGCTGCAGCCTCCGAGGTTCGTCCCTCATTCCCAGCTGAAGCCCCATGCCAGGAGCCCAAGGAGGGTGCTGCCCTTGGCACAGAGGCTGGGGCCTCTCCCCGCGGCCCCTGGCAGGCGCTGCGCTGCTTCGGGAGAAAGCCAGCCCCCTGCTCAGCCGCGGCTTCCCCTGGGACGACACCGGGGTCTTGGATGCCGGCAGCACCACAGGGCCTGTCCTTCCTGGGGAGCAGCCTGGCAGAGAGGTGAGACAACCCTGGAAGCATCAGGAAAGGTCATGGGAAGAAATCGTGGATGAGCGAATATCCTCACTGTGTCTGTGCAGCGTCTGCGGGCTCGGCAGTTGGAAGCCTTTTCATTTCCTTGTTGAAGTCCAAGGCTGCTTTGAGAGCTACGAAGCTGCACGCTATGCACATGGCGAGGACCGCCGGTCCTGAGAGAGGGGCTTGCTGTGAGCCTGCGGGCCTCCCAGCCTGCCCTGGCCGTCAGCACGCAGAGGACACCTCTGGCCTCTGGTTCCCACTTGGATGACCTGAGTGGTTGGAGACAGAACCTTCTCCGTTGTCACCCTGTCTCTGTTAAGGGTTGAACGCCCGAGTTGAAGGGAGATGGAGTGCATGGAGACTGAGCTGCAGACGTGGGGTTGGGAGTGTGGTCGCGTCGGTCAGAGAGAGTCCCTCCCTGTGTCTTCTGAGGCTCTGGGGTTGGGTTGTGGGATACGTGGACGTGAGATGTTCTGGGGTTCAGTGTGAGACGTCCACTCAGCTTTGAGGTTACTCACCCTCCTGGAGTCTGAAGGTTTTCAGTTATCACACAGGAAGTGGGGACAGAGAGGGCAAGATGAGGTGGCTTTGTGGATAGTGTGGCTGTCGGGCAGGCACCCTGTAGGCTGTGGGGACGGTTCCACTGCAGACCCAGGCAGAGTCCCTGGTGGCTGTTGGGGGCGGTGTGACCCCAGGAGCTTAGCACAGGTGTCCTTGGTGGCGACTTCATTACTTCACGGGCCTCTCTGGGCCGTCAGGGTCTCGGATGACCTGAGGGCCAATCCTGTAAGGTGCCCGGGGGCCGTGGCCGGCCTAGCGCATGGCCGGGAAGCATCAGTCAGGGAGGACCCCTGGGCGAGAAGAGGGAGATGCAGGGCCATGCCCAGGAGGCTTAACCCAAGGTTAACCTGCTGCTGTCTTTGCAAAACCTGCGTCAGCTCCCTGTGTCTGTGAGACGGGAATCCTGGATGCCACTCAGCTGGGCCCTGGGAGTCCTGGGAGGAGTCAGCTGTGTGGTCCTGCGCTGTGAGGACTGGCACTCTGGCCCTTCTCTGGTCTCAGTGCAGGGGAGGGCATGGCACTGAGGCCAGCACGGCTCAGGCCAGCCCTCCGTGGGCCTGTGACTTCCAGCCGGTTCATGTTCACCCTGTACTTCAGGGTGAGTCAGAGCTCTCCATGCAGCCGTTCCAGGTTTCTGTGTCTGTCTCGCCCTGTGGAGGGCTGTGGTGTGATGGGCCTTGGACCCAGGGAAGGGTGATGTTCTCCCAGCAGCTGTCTGAACAACATGCCTTGGCCGTGTGTGGGTCTGCAGGGCGTTTCCTCAGGGAATGGTTTTCCTTCTGTCCAGGGTCTTTTTCTTAAGCCTCCTGGGCTGGGCTCTCCTTTGGCGAAGGCTCCCTTCCTCAGTTTTCCTGGCTGTCCTCATGTCACCAGGAGCACAGTGCACCTGTCTCTGGGCATCTCTGCACTTTCGTTTCCTTTTGATCACCTGCAAGAACCCAGGGCTTCTGAAAATCAGAGGTACCTTCTGGGGATCAGGGATGGTATGGGTGCCCCAGGGAGGCGGGGCAGGGCGGCTCAGGCCCAGGGACAGGATGGATCGGGTGGGGCCCAGGGCTAAGTCAGAGGAACCCGAGAGGAGACACCCACTGTCCTGTGGCCTGAAACAAGAGCTTCTGCCCTTGGCTCGGAGGACACGTCCCAGACTCTGACCGGCTCCCCAGGGACCGTGCTGTGGCTCCCTGATTGGCGTGGAGAACCGTCTTCCACGTGGCCGCAGGGTGGAGCCTTGGGGGAGAGAACCCAGATCTGTCCTCACAGGTGTCCCCACGGCGTCGTGCCATCTGCTCCCTGGAGGAATTCCACTAGGTTTGCCTCTTGCTTGCAGAGGGTTTCTTCCTCCTCCTGTCACATCTGTGTGGTGACGAGGGGTTCCCTGGAGCAGGTTGGTTCCGTGGCCCTCCTGCTTCCCCGAGGAGCGGGCACCTTGGTGGTCCGGTGTGTGCCCACCTGGGTTCCTGCCTCGGCCCTGCCTCCTGCCACCTGCAACCTTGGGCAGGTCACTCAGCCTCTGTCCGCGCTAGGGTCTTCTCACTAGGAATGTTGCTCGGGGGATTAGGTGGCAGGTGCTCGGACAGCCCGCGGTGACGCCTCGGAGCAGGCCAGGGGAGGTTGTCTCTGCGGAGGCGAAGCTCCTGGTGAGCGGCCCACCCTGGGCCGTGGCTCTGGGTGAAGAAGCTGGACATTGCGCCAGCAGAGCCACCGGTTCACAGCTTTGCTTTGAAGCTTGGATGTGGCTTCCTCTGCCATCTTAGATCAGGACTGTCGTGTGCGGGTCCCACAGCCGTCGTTTTCAGATGCTGAGTGTGCGGCCGCCGGGCAGCTCAGGGATTTCACCGTCCTCACCCCACACCTCGGTACCCCTGCTGTGTGATGATTGCCGGGTCCCTGAGCTCACGTACGAGTGCCTGGCCTCGGGCAGGGTCAGGGCCTCCCCCCTGCGAGTGTGTGGGGCTCCCTGGTGTCCGCCCTGAGCCCCCACGCTCGGGAGTCGGGCCTGTGCGTGTTGCTCTGGCTCCACACCTCCCACAGGCTGGGTCGGCTGACAGTCACCCAGTAGCGTTGCTTGTTTCAGGTTTTCGTTGGTTTTTGAGGCTGTGGACGTTGTGATTCGTAAGCAAGTTGTTTTCCCTGAGCTTCTGGCTGGCTCTTCTTGTTCTACTTTTCCACAGGTTTTCAGTGGAAACTGTTTTTTTAATTAACCTTCATTCCAAGTCAAGGTTGGTGGTAAAGCCTTGCCTGTGTGCTCCATGCTTCCCGTTGATGCTCCTGAGGCCTGAAGCAGAGACCCCAGACTCTGCAGTGGGATCTGCGCTGCTGGGAGGCGGGTGCTGAGTGGGTAGGGCTGTGGGAGGCGGGTGCTGGCTGGGTAGGGCTGTGGGAAGTGGGTGCTGGCTGGGTAGGGCTGTGTGAGTGGGGTGCTGAGTGGGTAGGGCTGTGTGAGGTGGGGTGCTGAGTGGGTAGGGCTGTGTGAGGTGGGTGCTGAGTGGGTAGGGCTGTGGGAGGCGGGTGCTGAGTGGGTAGGGCTGTGTGAGGTGGGTGCTGGCTGGGTAGGGCTGTGTGAGTGGGGTGCTGAGTGGGTAGGGCTGTGTGAAGTGGGTGCTGAGTGGGTAGGGCTGTGGGAAGTGGGTGCTGGCTGGGTAGGGCTGTGGGAGGTGGGTGCTGAGTGGGTAGGGCTGTGGGAGTGGGGTGCTGAGTGGGTAGGGCTGTGGGAGGTGGGTGCTGAGTGGGTAGGGCTGTGTGAGGTGGGTGCTGAGTGGGTAGGGCTGTGTGAGGTGGGTGCTGAGTGGGTAGGGCTGTGGGAGGTGGGTGCTGAGTGGGTAGGGCTGTGTGAGGTGGGTGCTGAGTGGGTAGGGCTGTGTGAGGTGGGTGCTGAGTGGGTAGGGCTGTGTGAGGCGGGTGCTGAGTGGGTAGGGCTGTGTGAGGTGGGTGCTGAGTGGGTAGGGCTGTGTGAGGTGGGTGCTGAGTGGGTAGGGCTGTGTGAGGTGGGTGCTGGCTGGGTAGGGCTGTGTGAGTGGGGTGCTGAGTGGGTAGGGCTGTGGGAGGTGGGTGCTGAGTGGGTAGGACTGTGTGAGTGGGGTGCTGAGTGGGTAGGGCTGTGTGAGTGGGGTGCTGAGTGGGTAGGGCTGTGTGAGGTGGGTGCTGGCTGGGTAGGACTGTGTGAGTGGGGTGCTGAGTGGGTAGGGCTGTGTGAGTGGGGTGCTGAGTGGGTAGGGCTGTGTGAGGTGGGTGCTGAGTGGGTAGGGCTGTGGGAGGTGGGTGCTGAGTGGGTAGGGCTGTGTGAGTGGGGTGCTGAGTGGGTAGGGCTGTGTGAGGTGGGTGCTGAGTGGGTAGTGCTGTGTGAGGTGGGTGCTGAGTGGGTAGGGCTGTGGGAGGTGGGTGCTGAGTGGGTAGGGCTGTGTGAGGTGGGTGCTGAGTGGGTAGGGCTGTGGGAGGTGGGTGCTGAGTGGGTAGGGCTGTGTGAGGCGGGTGCTGAGTGGGTAGGGCTGTGTGAGGTGGGTGCTGAGTGGGTAGGGCTGTGTGAGGTGGGTGCTGAGTGGGTAGGGCTGTGTGAGGTGGGTGCTGGCTGGGTAGGGCTGTGTGAGTGGGGTGCTGAGTGGGTAGGGCTGTGTGAGGTGGGTGCTGAGTGGGTAGGACTGTGTGAGTGGGGTGCTGAGTGGGTAGGGCTGTGTGAGTGGGGTGCTGAGTGGGTAGGGCTGTGGGAGGTGGGTGCTGAGTGGGTAGGGCTGTGTGAGTGGGGTGCTGAGTGGGTAGGGCTGTGGGAGGTGGGTGCTGAGTGGGTAGGGCTGTGTGAGTGGGGTGCTGAGTGGGTAGGCTGTGTGAGGTGGGTGCTGAGTGGGTAGGGCTGTGTGAGGTGGGTGCTGAGTGGGTAGTGCTATGTGAGTGGGGTGCTGTGTGGGTAGGGCTGTGTGAGTGATTGCTGAGTGGGTAGTGCTATGTGAGTGGGGTGCTGTGTGGGTAGGCTGTGTGAGTGATTGTTGAGTGGGTAGGGCTGTGTGAAGTGAAGACATTGACTGCCTTGTTGGTGTGAGGTGGGGACCGTGCCCAGGTAGGGCTCCCTCTTCTCAATTTCTGGGTTTTCACTTTGAAAGCAACACTGTCCTTCATAGAAAGGAACTCCTTTCACATCCACCGGCCACAGTTACCAGCCTTCCCTGGGTTTATCCCTGTGAGCGGGAGCCCCTGCCCTGGCTGCTCTCGCATGCATGCATGGATGTTTGTACCTGCACTTTCTTCTCAGTCCGATATCACTCAGCAGCTGGCTGCCCCGTGTGCATTCCCTGTGTGCACTCACTGTGTGCATTCCCCATGTGCACTCACTGTGTACCTTCCCCATGTGCACTCACTGTGTGCCTTCCCCATGTGCACTCACTGTGTGCACTCGCTGTGTGCCTTCCCCGTGTGCATTCCCCGTGTGCATTCCCTGTGTGCACTCACTGTGTGCATTCCCTGTGTGCATTCCCCGTGTGCACTCACTGTGTGCATTCCCCGTGTGCATTCCCTGTGTGCACTCACTGTGTGCACTCACTGTGTGCATTCCCCGTGTGCACTCGCTGTGTGCATTCCCTGTGTGCACTCGCTGTGTGCCTTCCCCGTGTGCACTCACTGTGTGCATTCCCCGTGTGCACTCACTGTGTGCATTCCCCGTGTACACTCGCTGTGTGTCTTCCCCGTGTGCACTCACTGTGTGCATTCACCGTGTGCACTCACTGTGTGCACTCGCTGTGTGCATTCCCCGTGTGCACTCGCTGTGTGCATTCCCTGTGTGCACTCACTGTGTGCATTCTCCGTGTGCATTCCCCGTGTGCATTCCCTGTGTGCACTCACTGTGTGCACTCGCTGTGTGCCTTCCCCATGTGCACTCACTGTGTGCACTCGCTGTGTGCCTTCCCCATGTGCATTCGCTGTGTGCACTCACTGTGTGCATTCCCCCTGTGCACTCGCTGTGTGCCTTCCCCGTGTGCACTCACTGTGTGCATTCTCCGTGTGCATTCCCCGTGTGCATTCCTCCTGTGCACTCACTGTGTGCACTCATTGTGTGCATTCCTCCTGTGCACTCACTGTGTGCATTCCCCATGTGCACTCACTGTGTGCATTCCCTGTGTGCACTTGCTGTGTGCATTCCCCGTGTGCACTCACTGTGTGCATTCCCCGTGTGCACTTGCTGTGTGCATTCCCCGTGTGCACTCACTGTGTGCATTCCCCGTGTGCACTCGCTGTGTGCATTCCCCGTGTGCACTTGCTGTGTGCACTCGCTGTGTGCATTTGCTGTGTGCATTTGTGGCCTCAGTGTGCTGAGCTCGAAGTTCCTCCCCAGGTCGATCTGCAGATTCCACAGTCTGCCAAATGCAGGTGGCCAATGTTTTGTAGAAATTGACAGAGTGACACAAAACTTACATGGAATGCTAAGGAATTCAAAATAGCCTAACAGAGTGACATGAAAACTTATTGGATCCTACGGAATTCAAAATAGCCTAACAGTCTTAAAAAAAGACTAAAAAGTTGGAGGACGTCACTCCTTAGAGTCAACATTCGTTACAAATCTGCCGCTCTTGAATCATGGTTGCTGCTATAAGAACAGACATTTGGGTCGGTGGGAATGTGTCGTGCAGTCACTGTGTGCTGTTGGGACGCGGCACGGTGGAGCCCCTTTGGGGAACAGCTGCCACGTCTCCTGGAAGCTGAACGCACAGCACCCACACTACATTTGTGCAGATTTGTGCGCCATGAGTGGCCATGGCAGGCACCGTCCATGGAGGCCATGAGTTGGAAGAGTGTGTCCTCCCGTGGGGTGTCACTGGAGCATGAGGAGTGAGGTGCTGGCACCGGCCGTGCCTGCACGAGTTGTTGCCCAGTCAGGCCCTGGGTGCAGCAGCCTCTGTTTGGCGATTTGTCCAGGACGAGTCATCCCTGCGATGCTAGGAGTGGGGAAGAGGCCGCTCCCGGGGCTCGGGAGGGGCGGGCGTGACCCCTAGTGCGGGCTTACTTGTGTGCGTGTGTTTGTGTAAGGAGGGCAGTGAAATGCTGAGCACTGTGTAGCTGTACAACTTCGTGAGTTTCCTGAAAACCGCCAGCTCATCCAGCTTAAAGGGGACGATTTCTGCCCAGAAGCGGGAGGCTGCCGTCTGTGAGTGTCTCAGTTTGCGTTGTTCCTTCTTGGGCTCTGGGGAGGTTGAAACTCAGAGTGTGCCACAGCGGTGGCCACAGGAGGCGTGGCGCTCACCTTGGCCCTGGACCCCCAGCGGCTCCCACCCACCTTGCCCCTCCCCTTCCCTCCCTCCAGCTCAAAGCTCAGTGCCACGGCTGGTCGAGGCCCTCGGCACCTCCTGGAAGTGCGACGATCGGGGCAAGTTGGAGGGGGCGTTGAGTCGGGGCTTCCCGGCGTCCACTGTGGGGCCTGCCTGGCCAGGCTGATGCTCCCCGGTCCGTGCTGAGTCTCTCAGGCCTCTCTGCGCACTCGTCTGGGTCTCCGGGGAGACGCTGGCAGCCGTGCGGCCCAGTCAGCATCTCTGTGAGTCTGAGCGAGGGGCCGCAGGCAGCGCCGTTCGGGGTGGTGGGGCCCTCTGCCGCAGCGGTTCTCTTCATCCCTTCCGTCGTCAGGATGTGGAAGCGGGGTTGCAGCTCCTCGGGTTTGCATCAGCTTGTAGGGCTGCCCGGAGGTAACCTGTTGGCCGTGGCCTGCTGGGAGATAAGGTGCACAGTGACGCCGGCCTGGGATCCTGCTGTGATGTCCTGGACGGTGCGACCGTGAGTCAGAGACGCCGGCTCCCCAGTGCCAGATGGGGCTGGAGGACCCCGGTCCCGGGTGACACGCCAGGCTGGGCTGGGCGCCATGCTGCCAAGATGACGTGGTGCCTTCTGTGTCTCGCAGACGGGGGGTGACACGCTCGTCACTGAAAGTCCTGTGTCGTAGAACTCGCCTGCCTGTGCAGGGCTCTGAAGCCTCGGGTCACTGGCGCTGTCACCAGGTCACGGCAGAGCCGCTGGCTGTGCTGCCCCCGGGCATCAGCAGACACAGGGGTTATGGGAGCAGGAATGAGCAGGCTGGATTCGGGTCCTGGCTCTGAAAGAGACTGTCTCTGCCCTCATTTGCCCAAGTGTCCGCTCCTCCTCCTGGGGGTGTGGGCAGCCGAGGTTGAGGCAGTTCTGCGTTGGGGTGCAGCTCACCTCCGCAGGTCCTGGGTGTTAGGGGTGGTCATGTTCAGATGACCCCTTGGAGAAATGAAAAAGAAGCACGAGTTTCCCTGTAGCGAAAGCTTTGAACGCGATTCCACATAGCAGGGGGAGAGAAGCTTCGTAGAAATTCGGAATCGCCAGGAGGTGGATTTGACGTGGTGCTGGAAGGAAGGGGATAAGGACAGCGAGGAGACAGGGGTTGAGAGCCGTGGAATGCCACAGCGTGGTGGGCTCCAAGTCGCGCCAGGTGTGGCCAGCTCAGCGCTGCCCTGAGTCAGGGCGGCAGGGAGAGGGGCGTGGCGGCCAGGGCAGAGCGGTTGGTGCGGTGAGACCAGGATGGCAACCCTAGGTTTTGAGCACACGCAGGCGACACTTCAAAGTTGCTGGTGGCTTCTGAGGAAGGTGGCAGGTTGGTGAATGGCTGTGTTAGTGACGTGGTTTGATAGCAGTGAGGCAGGGAGGGTCACTCGAGGGCTGGAATCGGAAACTTGTCGAGAAGCTGTGAAACACTGGCCCTGAGCAGGGGTGGGTGGCGAGGCTGTGAAAACCAGCCCCCGAGGCCGCCTGGCCTGTGCTTCCGTTTCCGTCCCAAGCACCTGTGAGGGAGTACAGGCACTTCCTGTGTGCAGAGGCCTTAGGGAGGAGCCTTGGTGGTGAGAGCGTCGCAGGTAGTGGAGCAGGCCCGGAAAGCAGCTCAGCCCCTCCCGGTCTCTGTCTGCTCCGCCGCTGGGGCCAGATAGCAGAGAGCCCGGGTCTCGCAGAACAAAGACCCGGAGCTGGCGTTTGATCAGATGTGGGGAACCGGGGGCATCCGGGAGAGGTGAGGGTGACCCCAGGAGCTGTGCCCGAGCAGCTTCCAGCGCAGTGCTGACATGGCCTGCTGGGGGAATGGCTGGGTGCAGGTTGCAGGAACCCTGGGTCTGCGCTACTGAGGCCAGGAAACGAAAACCAAGAGAAGATCTGGCTTCTGAGAATGACGTTTGGAAGAAAGCTGTGGTTGAAGTGCAAGGATTGGAAGCCACCGCGGTGGAGACACGTGTTCCTGATGGACGTGCAGGGGGTGGTGGAGACACGTGTTCCTGATGGACGTGCAGGGGGTGGAGGGAGAGGAGCCGAGGCGGGAGCACCACCTCGCATGCTGGAAGGTCCCCGGGCACCGCCCCAGGGCTCGCTGGATCCCGGGAGTCTGCATTTCCAACAAGCTCTGGTCCTGAAGGCTCCACCAAGTGGATCCGTGAGAAGCCACGCAGAAGAGAGCCCAGCCGGGAGCAGGTGGCAGTGATGGGGGCCTCGGTTGGAGTGCCGTGGGGTGTCGGTGGTCAGGATGCCATGTACATGGAGTGACCAAGGCAGAGGGGAAGGGAGATCTGCTCGTGGGTGGCCGTGGGTGACCTCTGAGAGGTCAGTTCTGCAGAGGAACCGGAACTGGGGCTGTGGGAGGCACACACGAGTGACCGGTGGGGCGGTGGAGGCTAGGGTGCAGCATGTGGCTCCGGAAGAGACAGGGAAGTGGAATGGGGGAGGGGGTGTGGTCAAGTGCAGGGCACTGCTCCTGCATTCATCGGGAAAGAAACTGGGAGTGTGGCAGCGTGGTGCGCACAGGGCACAGGTGGAGGAGACCGTGTGTAAGGGTTTGTGCAAAGGAGCGTAGACCTGGAGAGACAGAACCTTGTGAACGAGGAAGCTGCAGAGGGGACTGAAGGCCCCAGTTAAGAGGTCAGCTTTGGAAACAAGATCATGCGCTTTCCTCTGATACGGAAAGAAAAGTGGGCTGTGGTTACAGCAAAGCAAGCGCATACCTCTGGGCCCCCGCTCCAGGTCTGCAGCAGGACCACGGACACACAGAGGCCCAGTGGGGGCCAGAGCAGGGCCACGGACACGCGGAGGCCCAGTGGGGGCCAGAGCAGGGCCACGGACACGCGGAGGCCCAGTGGGGGCCAGAGCAGGGTCACGGACACGCGGAGGCCCAGTGGGGGCCAGAGCAGGGCCACGGACACACAGAGGCCCAGTGGGGGCCAGAGCAGGGCCACGGACACGCGGAGGCCCAGTGGGGGCCAGAGCAGGGTCATGGACATGCCGAGGCACAGTGGGGGCCCAGAGCAGGGCCACAGACACGCGGAGGCCCAGTGGGGGTCAGAGCAGGGCCACGGACACGCGGAGGCCCAGTGGGGGCCAGAGCAGGGCCACGGACACACAGAGGCCCAGTGGGGGCCAGAGCAGGGTCATGGACATGCCGAGGCACAGTGGGGGCCCAGAGCAGGGCCACAGACACGCGGAGGCCCAGTGGGGGTCAGAGCAGGGTCGTGGACATGCCAGGCACAGTGGGGGCCCGAGCAGGGCTGGAAATGGCCTCAGGCCGGGCCCCAAGTCTACAGGCAATAAGAGCAGGGCTTAGCTCTAGAGGGGTCTGTACGGCTGGCCGCTCCAAATTGTCTGAGGGCCGGAGTCTGAGGCACGACTTGGAGCCACGGGCTGTGGACAGGCATCTGCACGGAAAGAGAGCAGGAGAACAGCGTTGCTAGTTGGCCAGCATCCGTGACCCTAAGCAAGGTGCAGCCGCTGGGACCAGGCTCCAAACTGAGCCGCTCGACAGCGAGGGCCATAGTGCTGGGTCCCAGTGATGTCTGCCGGGCCAGTCCTCGTCAGGTTTGCTTTGGAGCTGAAGTTCCAATGCCCCGTGACAGCTCCAGCTTAGACCTCAGGAGGAGGGGAGACAGGGAACGAGCAGAGTGGGAGTGAATTCTGCTTCTAAACTGTGAGGCACGCCCGAGGACGCCCGTGGACATCCTGGACAAGGCAATGGGGCGAGAGGAGAGGATGGGAGAGACAAGGACGACCGTCCCAGGCAGGCAGGCCATTGTCCACACTGCCCGTCGGGGGTGTTGGTGGAGTGACCACTGGAGCCAACTCGACAGCTCGGGAATCACGAGACGAGAGCCCCAGCGACCAGTGTATTCCCTAAGCACTAATCAAAAACTTAAAGTAGATCATGTTTATGAGAACAAAGTAAAATAAAATAAAAAATTGTGAAATAAAAAAAAAATCTAAGTCTAACAAAGGGTATGCAAGATCTCCCGGACAAGTCTGACTCGCACTGGGTGGGGGCTTTTCCCTGTTCACGGGTGGGACGAACCAGTGTAATAAAGAGGCTGGTTCTCTCCCAAATCTGTCCAGAAGAAAATCCCAGTGGGGTGTCTGAAGGCTCTTGTTTGATAAGATAATCCTATAATTTATATGAGGGAATGAAAGCCAAGAATGGCCAAGATATTTTTTAAAAAGAAGACTGAAAAGGTTTGCTCTCGTGGACAAGGACTGGTTATAAAGTTCCCAAGACAGCTGAGAGCATACAGGCCACGTCCCAGCCACTGCTTCCAGCACACGCGTGCAGAGGGATGGGTGGGTGCACAGACAGACAGACAGGCACAGGTGCCACACACAGGTGCCACACAGAGCGTGGTCTCTGCTGGCACAGAAAATCCGCATGGATGGGGTTCACCCAGGGAAGCCGTTCCCTGCCTCACACCAGTCATGGAATACGTGGAAGTTATGGCTGAAACTTTTTTTTTTAAAAAAAGATTTACTTATTTATTTGAAAGTCAGAATTACACAGAGCGAAAAGGAGAGACAGAGAGAGAGAGAGAGAGAGAGAGAGAGAGAGAGAGATCCTCTAGCTGCTGGTTCACTCCCCAGATGACTGCAATGGCCAGAGCTGCGCTGATCCAAAGCCAGGAGCCAGGAGCCTCTTCCGTGTCTCCCACACGGTGCAGGGGCCCAAGGACGCGGGCCATCTTCTACTGCTTTCCCAGGGTATGGCTGAAACTTGAAAGCAGGTCTTTTTGTTTCAGCCGAGAGCTTTTATGAAGCAGTTGCAGAGGTACAGGCAAGTGAGAGACAGCAGAGTGTTCTCCCGCAGCCCCCTACCCCCGCTGTGCCCATCCTGTGTCTCCACCGCACAGGGCCAAACCACGGGCTGGCTTCAGTCCTCACTGCGTCTGGCTGCCCGGGGCTCCCCCACGAGTCACACACGGCGATTGTCACGTGTGCTTGTCCCAGACTCATCACTGTGCCTTGCCCACCTGCCTGTCTGCCCTGGGAGACAGCATCCGGGCCCATCTGGGACATGGGCTGCGAGCCTCCACGGGAGGATGATGGTGCCCCTGTTTGAAGAGTCCCCGCGTGAGTCCCATGGAGTTCTGTGAGGGAGACTCAGCAGGACTACTGAGGGGAGGGGACCTCTGCCATTGGAGGGAGGTGTCTGTTGACAGACGTGTGCGGTAGCTACACAGCGGGAAAGACAGGTGCACCTGACTGCGTGAGTCCAGAGCACGTCCACGGGCATCGCGGATGAAGTCGAAGGCGGCTGACGGGAACAGAGTCCAGCGTGGGCACCGGAGGAAGACTGCAGACTCCACCAACGCCAGCCAGGAGCCAGGGCTCTGTGGGAGTCTGCCAGCGAGGTGCGGGAGGGAGCAGCAGCTGGGGACGGAGGCTGGAAGAGGCGCTGGGGGCTCCTGGCGGTCGGCGGATGGCATCGGCACCCTCCGTCTGGAGGAGGAAGCCTTCCTGATGCCAGACACGAGGTGGAAGAGAAGACGCCTGTCCCGCCACAACCAGCGGATGTGAGCTGTGCCACTGCTTTGGGGAAACCTAAGCAATGGAGTGGAGCTGAGGACTTGGGGTCGCTGACCGGGCGCGTCCTTGGAGCAGAGCCACTGGGAGGTGGCTGCGCAGGGGAACCACTGGAGGGGCTCCTCACAGTGCACATGTCGCCTCTGCGGTCTGAGATTGTCCCCTTCTGCACGGACTGCTGAGAGGCCACGGCCTGGGCCCAGGCCCACGGCCAGGCTCCCTCCTGCCTGTGCAGTGAGTGAAGTCTCACTGCCCTCTGGTTTGCAAAGCCTGCGCCGGCGCTGCCTCGGTGGGACTTGGGCTGCTGGTCGGCTGTGCGCCAACATGTACCGCCACTTTCTCGGGATAAGGAAACATAGAAGCAGGCGCTGGCGGTGGAACATTCACCAGGTGACTCCTTCAGCGGCAGGCGCGGCGGGGACACGGCCGGGAAGAGCCCTTTCTGGTGCTCGGATGCCGGCCCGGCGGGGCTGTGGTGCTCACGGGTCGTGATCCTGGCTTCCTCTGCTGACGGACAGCATGGGGACAGGCCCCTGGACGGACTCACCGGGTTCTCAGCCGTGGGTAAAACCAGTTCCTTCTTCAGAATCTGGCATGAAGACACCAAACTTGTGTATTGTTCATGGGGCTGGGAAGAGAACTCCGGGTTCTCCCCGTTTCAGACGTCTGCGAGGAGTCGAGGGAAAGCTCTGAACCCGAGCCAGGTGCTCTGAAGTGCTGGGAAGGGCGTGGAGGCAGCTGTTTTTACTGGATAAGATTTCTTTACTTATTCGAAGGCAGAATGACGGAGAGAAAGGGAGAGACAGAGGTCCTGCATGCACTGCTTCCTTCTCCAGATGGCCACAACGGCCAGGCTGGAGCCCGGCGCTCCACCGGGGCCTCCCCGTGCTTGGGCCCTCGTCTGCTGCTCTCCCAGGCTCACCTGTGGGCAGCTGGACAGGAAGTGGGAGTGGAGGTGCCTGTCCCTTCCTGCCCCCTGCAGCGGGCACGGAGAATCGGCCCAGGGCTCAGCCGGGGCTGCTGCCCGCTTCCATCGTGGGAGGAGGGAGTCGGCCTCATCCCTGCCCTTTCTCTCGGACTGGCTGCTGGCTGCTTTGAGCCCAGGTCAGCCCAGCACGGGGACGTGTGAAGCCCGGGCAGAGCCCTCCCGGTCTGAGTGAGCCTAACCGTTTCCTTCTGGGCAGCCTCCTGCTTCTGCTGAAAACCGGGTCCCAAGGGCGCCCTCCCCGCGACCTGTGTGGGTGCAGCTCCAGGCGCTGAGCCACACTGAGGGCACCGCTGCTTGGCCTCTGCACACGGTGGAGCCAGACTCGGCCGCCTGGCGCACGGGCAGGCGGCCCCTCACCCCTTAGGGCCAGGCCGCTTGCCAGGAAGAGGGACCCACACTGCAGTCTGACACTCATGCGTGAGGCTGGCGTGTGGCAGGGACACGGCGATGTCCTGTGGGGCCTGGTGTGCCCTGTGTTATTATGGGATGTGAGACCACTCCTCCTCCTGCTGCCTTGGCCCTGTCCCCAACATGTGTTGGCCATGGGGAGACCACTGCTGTGAGTGCCACCTCCCCTCCTAGCAACGGCGTTTCTGTCCCTGGCCACCGCCTGCTGTGTGACATGGGCGTCCCCCGTGGTCAGGCTGCTGCCACTTCTGTGTGACTTAACCATGGCCACGGGACTTTGGAGGCATGGAGGTGGTCGGTGAGGCTGGCTGCAGAGCGGTGGTGGCTCGGCTTGGTCAGCCTTGTGTTTGCGTGTGGGGAATGGGGAGGAGGAGACCAGGAAGGGTGGTGTGGAGACGGCAAACGGACAGCCCGCGCCTGCTGAGCGCCGCGGCCACCCCTCGCTCTGGCCAGCCATCACCCTGCAGGGACGTGGCCCGGCGCTGCCAGACGCCTGAACTGACAAGGGAAGTGAGAACTGGGAATATCTCACATGTGAAATTGCCCGAGCTTTAAATGTCAGCAACTAAGTAACAGAAAGAAAAGCGTTTGTGCCAAAGTAAGTGAATAAATGAAGTCCCATCCGAAGGCCGGGTATGGCCTGTGGGTGGGGTCTGCCGGCTCAGGATGGCAGAAGGGATCTGAGAAGCCGCGGTGGCCTGGAGTGTGGCCGGGGCCGCAGCCTCCGGTGCCCTCTGACAGCAGGGCAGGAAGGACTCCTGTGCAAAAGGCGAGGGCCCTCCGGAGCGGAAGGAGCCACGGGGGAGCCACAGGGGCCGCCCCCACCGTGTCTCAGGGCCTGCCCTGCCTGAGCGCGGTGCAGCTCCCCTGTGGGAGATGCAGCAGGGCCCTGGCCTGGGAGCTGCCGGGAGGAGTCCGGGCACCCTGAGTGGGCTCCCTGATGCACCCCCAGGGGTTCCACGTCCCCACCGAGGACAGGGCGGTGCTGGGGACAGCGCCTGAGCACGGAGAAGCCGAGTGGAAGCCCATGCTCACTTTGGTGCAGAGTAGTCTTCGAAGCCCACGCGTCGGTTCTCCACGTTTCCTGTGGACTTTTGAAGATCCTGTGGGCGTGGATTTCAGGTGACTTTCCGAGCCTTTGCCGTCATCCAGGTGCCTCCTGCCTCTTGTTCCTGAGCTCACCCTGGCCTGCGTGCGTGGGGCGGACTCCCAGAGGTAGCAGCCGGGGGACACGCTCAGGGTGTAGCTGGAGTTGGGATTCCCATCTGTGCCCGGTTCCACCTGGAGGGCCGGGCGTGTCCCAGGCTGGGAGCGCAGGAAATGGTGTGCCCCGGGGAATGGCGGGGTTGGGGCTCAGCGCCTGGGCTCTCGGGGAGCTGCTGTGAGGGCAGCTGGTGCCGGCTCGGGTCCAGCTTCCTGGGACCGGACCCCTGTGGCCACGGCTTCTTCCCCACACTGCTTCCAGCATGGGGCCGCGGCGCCGCTCACCACAGGGAACATGGGGTCAGAGGCACGGGTTCTGCACAGAACGATCTCAGAGCAGCCCTGGGGCTGGGCCACGTGTTCCTGGGCCTCGTTTTCCTCCCTGTAAGATGGAGTCAGTCCTGCCTGGCTGATGGCAGGGAAAGTCCTCCGGCCCGCGTGGGCTGTGGGTTCCAGGGCAAGCTGGGCCACAGCTAGGGGCTCCTTCCATGTCGCACATCCTCTTGCCCCGGGAAAGGCGGGAGTTGTGAGTGAGGGGTGGTGCGGCCCCCGTGAGCCTGGCTCCAGGACCCCACGTGTCTCCGCCCACGCAAGCACACGGCGGTGTGAGCCCGCGTGTGGCTGTGATGCTGGGGCTTTCTGAGCACAGAGGCGGGTGTGGGCGGCGGGTGGGGCCGGGCTGGTTTCCGAGATGGTCGCGTCCACGACAGCACAGGAGTGGATGTAGAAGGGGAGGCCGAGGTGGAGCACGGGAGTGTGGGCAGGTGCCAGGTGCTGGTCACCCTGCACCCGGGCTGGGCAGAGGTGATCGGATCGTGGTGATTGTGGGGAACACGGAGGCGTCTGAAGGGCTGGGCCTGGTCTCGTGTTCACAGCCCCGGCGGCCCGTGGGCCTGGTCTCGTGTTCACAGCCCCGGCGGCCCGTGGGCCTGGTCTCGTGTTCACAGCCCCGGCGGCCCGTGGGCCTGGTCTCGTGTTCACAGCCCTGGTGGCCCGTCTAAGGGACGGAGCCCATTCTCGGCCGAGTGGCACTGGCGCAGACTCCCTGTGCAGCCCCCTCCCCTGACCTCTTCCTCAGGGCTCACAGCCCTCGAGCAAGACCGTCCCAGTGCCTCTGCTGCTCTGGGACACAGGGGCTGCGAGGACCCCCGTCCCTGACGCCACTGCGGGCAAGGCCTCGCTGAAGCCGCCCCTGCCGGTTCTGCCTCCCCCACCCGCCTAGCGAGCCCCTGCCCAGTCCTTGCTGCCCTGGGTTATGTGAGACTGGGGAGGGGGAGGGGCTGCAGCAGTGCCTTCCCTGCCGTCAGTGTCAGCGTCTAGAATCTTGGAAGCGCTCCACTTGGGAAAGAGTTCCAGAGAAAACAAAGCTCAGATTCCAGCTCGTGTGGGAAAGGCCCGTGTTCCCACAGGCAGGGCCCCGGGCAGCTGGCGTGGCCTCTCCCTGCCTGGGGGCCGTGTGGCTCTGCAGGAAGCCGGGACGGCCTCCCTTCCGTCAGAGTCCCTGCCCCGCTTGAGGGGGTCCACGGCGTTCATTGTTCCTAGGTGCAGACCCCGACACGGGCAAGGGAGGGTTCAGGGAACCGAGCTCCCCCTCTTGGAGCAGCTGGCTGGCTGTCAGCAAGGGGGTCCTGGGTCTGACAGGTCCCCGACGCTCAAGCAGCAGCCTCCCAGGGCCCCAGGGAGCCCCAGACGAACAGTGGGCACACTGTAGCGCCCAGGAAGGCGCTGGGTGAGTCCGTGGCTGTGGTGAGCCTCCCTGCCCCAGCCCCAGCCTGTCCTGTGCTGTGCCCAGCTGTGGCCCTGTGGTCCCCAACCCCAGCCTGCCCGCTGCTGTGGCCCATGGAGGATGGTGGCTCTGGGCTTTGTGCTGAGGCCAGCTGGGTGCCTGCAGGGAATAGCGAGGGGCAGCAGCGGGGACGCCCGGAGCCTGTGCTGGCCCCTGCCCCGGGGGACGGCACGCCTGTGTCTGTGCGCTTGGGGCACTGCTGATCTTTAACTCCCCGTGTCTGCCTCTTCTGCCAGGGGTCTTTTCAAACATAGACAATCATGGGATATTAAACTTGGACAATAGAGACCACCTAGCCCCATCCGCCCACTATCTATATGACGAGCCCGAGGTCCAGAGTGGGGATGTCTCTTACCCAAGCTCACATGGTGAGTCGCCTCCTTCGACGTCTCTGTACTTGGTAAAGACCCCTCCCCCTGCCAGTGCTGGCCCCGAGGACCCCCTTCCCCAGCCTCCGTGTGTCTCCAGGATGGGGTGTGGGCTGGGACTCGGCCCCTTCCTCAGAGGGGTCTCCCAGGAAGTAGCTCCAAGGGCTGGTGAGAGGAGTAGGACCCTGCAGGAGGAACCGTGGTGCCCCCCGCCAGGCCGTGGGGACCGTGGCCTGCCCCTGCCCTTCCCCTCAGATGCGAGCCCACCCTTGCTGGTGGTCAGCACGGGAAGCCATCTGCATTGTCCCCCGATGCTTGGTCTCCCTGAACATGTGCTGTCATAGCAGGAGGCTTCTTCCCTGTTCACAAACCCACCGCCCCCAGCCATGCCACACCCAGTGTGCTTTGACCTCCATAGTCCCAGGCAGAAGGCCAAGGCTCAGGGTCTCAGGCCCTTTCTGGGGACCCTCAGTGTCCAGCAGCCCACTGTGCTCTCCACAGCCTGCACTAAGCTTCACAAAGCCATGGGCTTGTGTGGTCCAAAGGCCTGCACACACAATGCACATAGAGTGCAAGTGCATGCACACACGTGCATTCCACACAGACGTGCAAACACACACATGCACATAGCACAACACACAGGCACACACATTGCAGATGTGCATCCCACCCAGATATACAAGTGTACATGTGCATGTGGCATAACAGACATCAGACAGGCACCCCACACAGAGGCATGAATACACACATGCACAGAGTTAATACACATAGCAAACACACACATGTGGATACACACACACATGCATTCCACACAGAGACATGGAAATGCACCTGTTCACATAGCACAACACAGTACACACACAATTCAGCATGTCCATCCCACACGGATACACATGTACACACACGCATGTAGGATAATGCACATGCACACATGCACATAGAAAACAATACACATAGCACAACACAACATGTGAATACACGTGCACACATGTGCATTGCAGGGGCATGCAATTGCATACATGCACACAGCACAACACACTACACACATCATGTACACCCACATGGACACATGTGTGTACAATACATGTAACACAACACACACGCAGACACATGCACCCAGGCACATGCACACATGTACATAGAAATGTACATATAACACAACATGCAATATGTTAATATACATATACAGTACACACAATGCAACATGCGCATCCCACACAGACACACATACATGTAGCAAAACACACAATTCATAATATGTGCATGCATATACGTACACACATGGTATAATGAAACACGTGCATCCCCCACACAGTTAACACCTGTGCACACATGCACATAGCACAACACACATGCCCACAAAATGACGTGTGCATACTACATGCATTGAAGAACACAGAGCAAAGATGCACCCATGTGCACATACACATGCACACAGGTAGGTGCACACTACATGTGCACCTGCACACATGTACACAGTACACTGCACAAACATGCACATACAAGCACGCAGACACAAGCATACTTGGGTGAACACTTGCACAAACATAAACATATAGTGCATGCACACACGTGTGCACACACTTGCAAAAGCAGATGCTCCCATGCACACATGTGTGCACACACATGCTCTTACAGCCATTGCTTCTCTCTGGAGCTTTGATCAGGAACACTGCATCCCTGGTATCCAACTTCCCTCCCTGGCCCGTGGCCAGAGGAGCTGACCCTCCGGGTCGAGGTGGCCCGTCCCAGGGGCCGTGGCATCAGCACTGCCTGCCTGCCCTGTGAGGTGTGGGGTCACGGGCAGCCCAGAGATCACCCTCATTGCCTGCCTCCTGCTGACCTGGGGAAATGAGGCCGGGAGGAGGAGTGAACGTCCCCGTGTCCTGGTGTGGTCCCTGCGGGCAGCAGGCTCAGCTGCCTGGGGTGGGGGTGCCCCGTGCCCTGGGCAGTGAGGGAGGCTGTGGCCCCTCCTGGGCCTCTGGTGACCCTCGCTGACACATCTTCCACCCCACCCCTGGCTTGTCACAGTGCCTCCTCAGAAAGATGGTCCCAACCCAAGAGAGACTCAGGCCCTGTGCTCACGTGACAGGGTTTGTGATGTCCAGCTGGTAACCCAGCCCCCCCGCCCCCCCGAGAGACAGGGTTTGCGATGTCCAGCAGGTCACCTAGCCCCCCCGCCCCACTCTGAGAGACAGGGTTTGTGATGTCCAGCAGGTCACCTAGCCCCCCCGCCCCGTTCTGAGAGACAGCGTTTGTGATGTCCAGCCATTCACCCTGCCCTTCCTGCCCCCGCCCTCCTTGCTGAGTGACAGGGTTTGCAGTGTCCAGCAGGTCGCCCCACCCTTGCCCCCCCACTGAGTGACAGGGTTTGTGATGTCCAGCCTGTTGCCCTGCCCTCCTCGCTGAGTGACAGGGTTTGCAGTGTCCAGCAGTTGCCCCACCCTCGCCCCCCCACTGAATGACAGGGTTTGTAGTGTCCAGCCAGTCGCCCCCCCCAAGTGACAGGGTTTGCGATGTCCAGCAGGTCGCCCAGCCCCCCGCCCTGAGAGACAGGGTTTGCAGTGTCCAGCCTGTCGCCACCCCCCCCGCCAAGTGACAGGGTTTGCAATGTCCAGCAGTTGCCCTACCCTCGTCCCCCAACTGAATGACAGGGTTTGTAGTGTCCAGCCAGTCGTCCCCACCAAGTGACAGGGTTTGCGATGTCCAGCAGGTCGCCCAGCACCCCCCCCCCCGAGAGACAGGGTTTGAAGTGTCCAGCCTGTCGCCCCCCTGCCAAGTGACAGGGTTTGCGATGTCCAGCAGGTCACCTAGCCCCCCCCCCGCCCCGCTCTGAGAGACAGGGTTTGCAGTGTCCAGCAGTTGCCCCACCCTCGCCCCCCTACTGAGTGACAGGGTTTGTGATGTCCAGCCATTCGCCCTGCCCTTCCTGTCCCCGCCCTCCTCGCTGAGTGACAGGGTTTGCAGTGTCCAGCAGTTGCCCCGCCCTCACCCCCCCCCCCCCCCCCCGCTGAGTGACAGGGTTTGCAGTGTCCAGTCTATCTGTGTCCTTCCCTCTTCAGGCCCCCTCTGTTTCCCCTCCTGGTTTTGAACTCTGGGGGTTTTGGTTTTGCTTTATTTTGCCTTTTTCTGTTTTTCTGTTTTTTTTTTTCTTTTTGTTTTTTGTAGGTTTCAGAGAAATTATGTTGAATCCAATAAGCCTTCCTGGACATCCCAAGCCTCTTAACCATGGCGTCCATGCTGAGGATGTCAGTGTTTATTTCAGCAAAGGCCGTCATGGCTTTTAGACTCCTTTAAGCCTCCTTGTCCTGATGTCACCTTGGGGGGCCAGGCCCTGCTCTCTTTGGATCTGGGGATGCTAAGTAGAGACTGCATGAGCACCAGTGCCCGCGCCCCTGCCCGGGAGACGGGCGTCCCGGGCAGCACGCAGGGCCACGCCTCGGTCGCCGCTGCGCTCCCCGTCTCGAGCCAATAAAGAGAAGTAAAACCCTGGGCACCGGGAGCCGTCTTTTACGCACACTAGCCGCCCCCTCGCTTTGCAAACACAGCCCAACTCCGCGAAAAAGCCTGCCGACGTCCAGCCCGGCCCCGGCCTCACTTCCCTGCGGCTCGGACGCATGGGGTCTCCCTGGCCCGCCTGGGACACCCTGCTGCCCGCTCAGTGACCTCGGCGCCCTGCAGCCTCCACGGGGAAACGTCATGGAGAGCACGGAGCAGAGGTGGAGACGGCGCGGTCAGAGGCAGCCGGGCCATGCGTGGCCCCAGCTCAGGGCTCAGAGGCAGGCGTGGAGACGGTCGTTCTGTAGGCGAGTGTGTGTGCGTGTGCGTGTGTGTGCACGCTTGGAGCAGGGTGTGTTTTGGGCACACGTGCGCCTGCTTCCTCTTCTCTCTGGAGTGGCTTGCTGAGGGTGTGGTTCGAACGCTCCCTGGAAAGACGGCCCCAGATCTGCTGCCCTTCCCGGCTTCGGCTGCAGAGGCCTTGCCATGAACTGGCCACAGCCCACCAGGACCACGAGGGACCCAGGGAGCTGGGTCTCCTGCTGGCCATGGCCCGGGGGCTGTCCCTGCGCCCCCTCCCTCGTGACTCTGAGAACCCTCGGAGCCGATGCAGTCGCTGTTTCAAGGTCAAGATGGACTGAAGGGGAAGAGTCGTAGCGTGGCCACCTCCAGTCCCTGCGTGGCGCTGACGGAAGTGGCCCCTGCCTCTGGGCCACCGCTGTTTCTTTTGTTGGGCTCGCTCATGCCCCGCCACGGCCAGCTTACCCCAGAGGGAAGTTGAGTCCCTCGTTTTCAACTGGTCCTGCTGGGGAGACGACGGGCCAGTCCTCACTGGCTCCACTGGGAGAGGCAGCTGTGCAGGGCCCTGAATGCCCCCCACTTGCCGGCACGTGCTGTGTGAGCTCCGGTGTGGACCGGCCCCTGTGGGCCCCCGGGAGCTCAGCACTGGCCGTCCCTTGGCTCCCACAGGTGCTGCTGGGACAAAGTGGTGGAGGTTTTGGCCCAAGCTGGTTTAGGTGGAGTCGTTCAGCGGTGGGGAGCAGCCTGGGCCCGTGCTGGGTCTCCCAGGAGTGAGGGTCTCGGGGCAGTGGCTGCCTCCTGGTCCTGCCCGTGGGAGCCCAGCCAGCTCCTCAGGTTCCTCCTGGGCGTCAGACGCAGCCCTGGCCTTGTCACTGCCCGGTAGCTCCTGGGTCCCAGCACCCCAGTGTCCTCCCAGGGCTGCCCACCCCGCCTGCGCCAGGGGCTTCTCCACCGCCGGGCCCGGGGTCCAGGCCTCATGGCTGCGATCATACCTCACTTCCAGCCTTCCCGGCTCCACCCCCTCCCTCGTGCTCGACGTGGGCGTGTGTTTCCACAGGGACACGCAGGAGCGCCCGTGTATAGTTTCTTAATAAACACTTTATTTTCTAATGACGTGACTGGACGAGGCCTCTTATTTGGAGAATTTGTGTTAAAGGCATAGACGTCCCAGGCCGGCCTGTTTCCCTGTCTCACAGCTGCTCTCACCGACAACCAGCGGCTGTGCTGTCTGCACGGCCTCCCACAGCTGCTCGGCTGGCTGCTCCTGCCGGGCCCCCACGTAGGGGCGGTCGTAGGTGAGTGCTTCCCCGCCTTTCCGGGAGGGGTTAGAGCCTTGGCGGTCACAGCACAGGAGGCGGAGGCAGGGGCAGCCCTGGCTCCTGCAGGCGCTGCCGGGCCGCAATGTTGCTGGGGGCTGGGCTGTTTTCTTGTCGGGGTGCCACGGCTCGCAGTGACTTCTCGGGAGCTGATGTGCGAGGGCGGGTCTCGGGGCTGGGGTCCTTCATCTTTGTGCACCAGGAAGCCAGGGGTTCTCCCTGGGAGAGGGCAGTTTTGTACCTTCCTGTGGGTCTTGGACAGGTGTGCTGCCCAGAGGACAATGGGCTGTGGCTCCCAGGTGAGCAGCGAACACACACAGGCACAGACACACACACAGACATATTCAGACACACACACACGTAGATAGGCACTCAGCACACTGACACACATACTCAGACACACGCAGTCGCACACACACTCTCAGATGCACTCAGGCACACACAGATATGCAGACACACAGGCACTCAGACACACACGCAGTACACATAGGCACACATACACACACTTATACATAGACATACACAACTCAGAGACATATGTGGATACTCAGACACAGATAAGCGTGCTCACACACACACTCAGACACACACATACCTGTGCACACGTGTGCACCATGCTCAGGTGGGCCAGAGTCTGGCTGCCGGGAGTGAGGGCAGAGGAGCTCTGGACCCTGCTGAGAGCCAAGTGCTGGGATGAGCTGAGGTCTGCTGTGGCTGGGTGGGGTGGGGGCTCTGTCCCACCCACTGCCTTCCTTTAGGGGAGGCTCATGCGGCATGTGGGGTGCAGTGGGAATAGGCTGGGGGTGGCTGGGAGCGGTCTCTGCCCCTCTCTTGGCTTCTTCCAGCCCAGTGGCTCTGGTGTCTTGGGAAGCACAGGTAGGACAGGTGAAGAAGCAATGCACGCCCTCGTGTGGGGTCCCACAGGGACCTGTCTGGGCAGGGGTGTCCAGCTAGGCCTTCCTCTGTGCTTGGTGGCTCCAGGGAGTCAGGCAGAACACTGGTGCCGGGGCTGGGGCCGGTCTGGGTACCAGGAGGGCTGCGGGTTCACGGCGGAGCTTTCGTGTTTTCTTCGGGAGAGGTTTGGGGTCTGTTGTGTTAGAGACACAGCACCTGCTGCACATGGGAGAGCCAGTGACTGTCTCCAGGCCCCAAGAAGCGGGGGGGTCAGCATGGCTGCTGAGAGGGCGCTCTTAGGGGTGGCAGGCGGTGAGGGAGCACTGGCGTGGGGGCGAGGCAGTCCGCCAGCTCTTGTCCGGCGGCTTCTGTTTGCCTCTGAACAGTGGCAAAGCCTCGTGCTGCAGCGAGGTGGCCCAAGGAGAGGGCCTGAGACAGGGCTGTGGCCCCGCTGCCCATGGCAGAGGCTGGGGAGGACCCAGCTGAGGCTGGGCCGCAAAGCCTCCTCTCCGGTCTGCAGCTCGGGTTTGAGAGCCTGGTGATCGCCCACGTGAGGGCTCAGGGCAGCAGAGCCAGCTCAGGGCAGACCTGGAGCCTGGACCCGCCCCTGGAAGGACGCTGCTCGCACTGTTTGACGCCCAGGGCTCGGGCACTGGGCAGACCGGCGGCTCCCTGACCTCCTGGGTCCAAGTGTTTCTCAGCCTCAGTGCACCTTTGGGTCCTGGTTGGAGAATCTCGGGGGTCTCACGGCTGACACAGTCCACCCCTCTGCCCACCTGCCCAGTGGCCCTGGGCCTCTACTCTGGGGGGTGGTTGAAGGTTCTGAGGCTCAGCCACACCCTTACTGCAACCTGGCTTCTGTGGATGTGCCCTGGAGAGGCCCCACGCCTTCCACTGGTGTCCACGGCCTGATCCGTGGACTGACTGCTGAGCTTCCGGGACAGGCTTGCCTGGAGGAGCATCGTGGATGACCGTGTCCAGTGTGGGAGGCCACAGCTCTGGGCCAGGGATCAGCTCACCATGGAGGAGCATCGTGGATGACTGTGTCCAGTGTGGGAGGCCACAGCTCTGAGTCAGGGATCAGCTCACCATGGAGGAGCATCGTGGATGACCGTGTCCAGTGTGGGAGGCCACGGCTGTGAGTCCGGGATCATCTCACCATGGAGGAGCGTTGTGGATGACCGTGTCCAGTGTGGGAGGCCACGGCTCTGGGCCAGGGGTCATCTCACCATGGAAGAACATCGTGGATGACCGTGTCCAGTGTGGGAGGCCACGGCTCTGGGCCAGGGATCATGTCACCATGGAGGAGGGTCGTGGATGACCGTGTCCAGTGCAGGAGGCCATGGCTGTGAGTCAGGGATCAGCTCACCATGGAGGAGCATCGTGGATGACTGTGTCCAGTGTGGAAGGCCACGGCTCTGAGCCCGGGATCATCTCACCATGGAGGAGCGTTGTAGATGACCGTGTCCAGTGTGGGCGGCCATGGCTGTGAGTCAGGGATCATTTCACCATGGAGGAGCATCGTGGATGACCGTGTCCAGTGCAGGAGGCCACGGCTGTGAGTCCGGGATCATCTCACCATGGAGGAGCGTTGTGGATGACCGTGTCCAGTGTGGGAGGCCACGGCTCTGGGCCAGCGATCATCTCCCCATGGAGGAGCATCGTGGATGACCGTGTCCAGTGTGTGAGGCCACAGCTCTGAGTCAGGGATCATCTCACCATGGAGGAGCATCGTGGATGACCGTGTCCAGTGCGGGAGGCCACGGCTCTGAGCCAGGAACATTCTACCCACAAATCAACTGTGGCTCTGAAAAGTTGGTAGCTCACCTGCCTGCATTCAGTGCTCCAACTGCGGGGCCCGGGCTGACCTCAGCATGGCCGCTCTGCTGCCCCCAAGCAGCCTGATTCTGCTCCTGGACAGCTGCAGTCGCGGGGGCTCTGTGGTTACCACCCCCGGGGTCTTCAGGAGCCACCTGAGGAGACCCAAGGCCTCCCTGGCAGGAAGACCCCGCGGTGTTCTTCCTGCTCTTGGTCCAACCCTGTGACCCCGGTGCCCACAGCCTGGCTGCTCTCACATCCAAGGTCAGTCACCTGGCTTCCACGGTGAGATTTCTGGGCTAAGAGCCGCCGCAGGGTCTATGCTGGGAGCAGCTGCAGGCAGCAAGGGAGGAGCTAGTGTCCGGCACCCCCCTTCCCCAGCACCTGACCTTTCTTTACCTCGGGGGCAGCTCGGCCTCAAGACCCTCACGCAACAAAGACCGGGGCTGAGCAGCTTCCGGCAGCAGCAAGAGGCTGGCCTCTGCTGTCTGTTCCTGCCCAGCGTGGGGCAGCCACATCCTCCAGCCCACCTGCATGGCCTCTGCTCTGACAGGGACACCCCTAGGCTGGTCCCAACGCCCTCAGTTCAAGCCTAGGTGTGAGTGGTGAGTCCAGGCTGTGGCAGGGAGATGGCTGGGGGGGGGTGGATGCTGCAGGGAAAGCAGAGGGGGGAGCCGGCAGGTGGGGCACCTCTGGCCCCCCGAGAACCCTGGGGAGCTGTTGGTGTCTGAGTTGGGGTGGCAAGATGGGCCTGGTGAGCTGGACTGTGCTCCCCACTGCTCGGCCCCGCCCACCTTGGCGGCTGGGGGCACCCTGGGGTCCTGGGTGCAATTCCGCCTTTCCTGACTCAGGATTCGGAGGCTGCGTGGTCTCAGCCCACCCCCCCCCCCCCACCAGGGCTCCAGCTCCTGAGCTGGCCTGGGAGATTCCCACAGGGCCGAGGGGTCTAAGATGGCCTTGCTATTGGCCTTTCTGCTTGGCCGGTTTCCTATCAGGAGGTACACAGGTGCCTCCATCTTCCTCCAGGGGATGTGGGAGCCGGGCCTGGGGTCGGGGTGGTGAGGACAGGAGAGGGGGGACTGCCGTGCTCCTGTGCGAGAGGGGAAGAGACTGGGGCCATGGGGCCATGGGGCCATGGGGACACAGGGGCTGCTGGACTCTGTGTGGGAGGGGAGGCAGGAAGGGCGGTTAGAGCTCCCCAGAGTGGCCACTCACGAAGGCTCTGGGGGGCTGTCGTTAGCTGCCCTGAGGAGCTGGCCGCTGGAGTCTCTCGAGGTTGCATGCCCCTCCCCCTCTGCTCCAGGGCCTCCAGGAGGTTGGCGAGGCTGACTGTGGGGTCGCCACGGACACCAGGCGGGAAGCAGAGCTGTGCCGAGAGCTCAGAACCGTGCTCACTTCACCCTTGCCCAAGGCGGGTGATGACGTCGGAGCTCGGCTCAGCGCCCCTGCTGTGCTCTGGGAAGCACACGGGGAGGCTGCCCAGGGCCTGCCGCCCGGCCATGGCTCCACCAGCGTCTGAGGGTCACTCGGAAGACACCACTGAGCCTAGCCTGTGACAGCGGTGGCGCCAGCTCGTGCCTTGGCTGTCTTCTCTGTGGCTTTGTGATGAGACCTGGCTGCACTGTGAGGACCTCCCGTTTCCCTTAGAAGGAGGGGCAAGGGGCGAGGGGCTGGCCCGGGGGAGGGGGATGTGACATTACAGCTGTCAGGTGTGGCTGTCAGATGCTTCCTCATGGGGTTCTTACCCGAGGCCCCCTATTCTGTGTGGCACCCACGAGAGTGGCTGTGTGATGTCCTCTGCCCTCAGGCTGGTGCCAGCCTGGACCCAAGTATCCTGACGTCCGCCCCAGTGGACTTCTCGGGAGGAGGTGCGGGGCTGCGAGGACGCCAGTGCCCTTTGGGGGAGGGGTCAGTGCAGTGTGACCCGCGTCAGCCAGGCTCTGGGTGCTGCACCTCCAGTCTCAGCGCCATTGGACAGGCGGCCTCCGTGCTCAGGGCTGGAGAAGCCCCGAGGTCTGTGTCTGTGGGCCGGCTGTCCATGCCCCTCCCAGAGCGTCCATCCGGCACGCAGTCCAGGAGAAGTACCGCCCCACAGCAGGCGGAGGCGTGCGTCACCGTCTAACTCAGAGGTGTGGGTGGTGCAGGCCCGAGGGCCGTGCGGCCTCAGCTCCTGCGGCTCACTGCAGAGGAAGCCACGTCCAGCGCCGGCCACGAGCACGCGTCTGTTCTTGGCCACGGTCCGTAGGCGGCAGGGGAGGCTCCATACTCAGAGGATGTGTGTCCTGGGGGCATCTGGATTCTGAGTCCGTGTCCCGGTGGCTTGTGGGATTGTTCCCTCCTCATGGTGGTCGACCAGGCATTTCTTGCCACAGTCATGGCGATGGCGTGGTGGCCCTGATGCCGAGAAGGCCGCAGTGACGCTGCATGCGTGCGAGGGTGCCTTGGCCATCCGACGGCCTCACTGAGTCAGCGGCAGGTCCACCCTCTGTGCACAGCTGCGCTTGCGCCGTGGCAGCCTCTCGAAGCGGCAGAAGCTCCCAGCCCACTCGCTCTGGAGGACATGGCCCGGCCAGCGGCTCCCGTAGGCTTGGATGCTGATGGCTCTCGGAGTCGGGAGGCATCTGGGTGCTGTGGCAGGGGCCTTGTGAGGAGCAGCCCGTCACTGTGAATGCAGAGGGAAATGGAGGCGCAGCCTGCAGGTGCTTGGGCTTCAGCAGGACACGGGCCCCCCGGGCTCACACAGGGAGCAGGACCCAGATTCCAGTCTTGGCGGAGTGGCTCAGGTGAGTTACCTGTTTGCCTCTGAGCAGCTGGAAGGGACCCACTGGACAGCCGCCCCGCATCCTGTCCCCACAAGCCACCGCTGCCCCCACGCGGGGTGCCTCTCGGCTCTTGGGTCACCTGTCTGGTAGAGCAGGTGGGCGAGGGGCATGGCCGCCCTCGAGGGTGTGGGGAGGAGGCGGTGCCTGGGCAAGGTTTTCTGACTTTGAAGCCGTGGAGGCATCCGCCTGACAGACAGTCTGAAATGTCAGAGAAATGTTACGGTGGAGGGGTCCTCCCCAGGGAGCTGCCTGCTGGCTGGGGCGGGGGCAGGGACACGGCAGGCTCCTTCACATAAAGATTCTGGCTCGGTTTTGTGATATTTAAGAAAAAAGAGCGCTCTGAATTATTTATAGCACGGAAAACAGCAGTGGGCTGTGGAGAGGGGGCTTCTCTGGTGGGTGGCCTGGTCTGACCACTCCTTGAGCTGTCCCTGCCGTCACCATCACCGATGTCCGCGCAGTCGGGGCTGGGGAGGCAGCGCCTGGCGTGGCTGTGGCACAGACGCGGCTCCCTCTTACGGCTTCCATTACATTCTCAGCGCCCCTGCGGGGGCCTCCTCCCACAGGGACTGGCTCCCGGGTGGGCGGAGCGTCTTGTGGGCAGAGCTCTGCCCTCCGAGGGTCCGTGTCCAGGGCGTGGGTGGTGGTTCTACTCTCCTGGGTACCTGTGCGCTCCCAAGCCCCACAGTGTTGGCGAGGAGCTGCTCAGCCTGTGAGTGACGCGCAGAAAGGCGTGGGGGGCTGTGGGTCCTCGCCCCTGGGGATGACGCGGGATAGGAGCCTGGGGTCCTCCTGGGGTGGGGTGTGTGAAGGGCGGGCGGCACAGTGCCAGGACCAGGACGGCCGTGTGTCGCTGAGCCCTGCAGCGGGTGCACAGAAGCTCTTGCTGTTCTCCAAGGCCCCCTTTCCCCACCTGGGTGGCCTGCAGCTCTGCCCCCAGCTCCTCTCCTGCGGGGGCCCGTAGGGAGGGGTTCTGGCCAGGGCACGGCTGCCCTGGGACCTGGGCGACAGAAGCTGGGCTGTCTCTCTGCACAGGCTCCACTCCATTCAGCCATGGGTGGGCAGGCGACCCGGGGTCTGGTCCCAGGAGGCCCTAGCTGACCTGGGTGAGCGTCCTTATCTTGCTGTGACCTGGGTCCTCTGAGGGGACCCCCTGTGGCCAAGGGTCCCCGCTTGCATTCTGGGGCCCACCTCTCCTGGGGAAGCTGAGGCACAGCCAGCCATGACAGCACGTCGGGCAGGGTGTCCATGCAGAGACCCCCACCTCCCAGGCTACACCCGCTAAGGCCCTACTTGGCCTCGCCACCAGGGCTGTGTGGCCACAGCAGGAGCAGGGCTGCCAAGGCTGTGGTGGCAGCAGGAGACTGAGTGGAAGGGGGTGAAGGGGGCCAGGATCACCCCGCCTGGACTTGTAGGACAGCGTGTGGAACTCGGGGTCCCAGCTGGAAAGGCAGGGGTCTCTAGGTATGTGCCCCCAGCACACGCACTGTCCCCTCACGCGTCTCGGGTGGGGACACTGTAACTGCCCCCCGGCTTGGGCCGCCCTCCCTTCCTCTGTCCTCAGCAGGGCCCACCGAGGCCCCCCACACCTCGCAGACCCCTGGGCTCCGCTCTGAGCTCCACCCTCTCTGAGGGTGTTTCCACCTGGGGTGACCTTGTCCCTGGGGTGTGCGTGGAGGCGGTTTGAGTAATTACAGCTGGAGGCGGGTGGTCCTGTCACCCCCAAAACAAGCAGTTCTCTAGCCCAAATGTCACCCGGTGGGTGGGCTGAGGCCTTGGGCAGCAAGGTCCCCCCGTTTCTCAGGGCCCCCCAGCCACAGGAAGCGGCCTCCTGGGGCTGTGCCCACCCCTCTGCTAGACAGCATTTCCTTTTCCTACACCAGAACTCTACCCACAGCTCTGCACCCCTGGCCACCTGCAGGTCTCCCCTTGGCAGTGCCCTGAGCTGCCCTGGAGGGGCCTCAGGAAGATGGGCTTGCAGGCTGGGAGGTCCTTGCTGTGCCGTGGAGGAGGAGGGGCATGCCAGGGCCATGCTGGTAGCACCATGTGTCCAGATTCAAGCTTGGGGAGCCAGGCCCTCTAGGCACGACTCCGGATGGTTCCACCGATCCTGGCAGGAGCTCTGAGCAGGGTCACCTCTTCAGACATGTGGGAAGCAGCCTTCTCATGACTCCCCCGTCCCGGCTCTCCGTGGCGGGGCGGACCTGGCGCTAATGGCACTGGGAGCCCACACACGGGTGAGTGCAGAGGAAGGGGCAGAGGAGCTCAGGGACCCGCAAGGACTGTTGGGTTCAGACCTTGGGTGTCCCGTCCCTCTGAGCCCTGGGAAGTCCGAGCATGCGAAACTCCAGGTCCTCTCGGCAGCGCCTGGGTGGCTGTGCTCCCTGCCAGACACAGCAGTGCTTGGAGTCCTGCCTCGGCAGGTCGCCATGGAGGCGAAGGGTGGGGTGTCCACGGTCGATGGGCCTTCACCTGGGATCACAGGGTCCTGGCGGCACCCCCACGCCTGTATGTGCATGGCTGTGAGGCTGTTGTCTGGTGACAAGGGAGCAGCACCCTGGAGAGACTGACCAGAAGCTGGGGTGAGGCTGGGGGCTGCCTGGGGTGAGACTGGGACAGGGTAAGCCGAGTGGAGAGGGTCTCCCTGGGGTGAGGACGGTGTCCTCAGAGCAGGGGACGCTGGTGTTTGGTGGATTTCCTGGACGTTGTTGAAGGGTGGGTTCTGTGGGGTCCGGTAGAGCTCATGTACGTAGACGTGACTGCAGCATTGTCTGGCGGCATTGCCGGGGCCGATCCCCGTCTGCCTGTCACCACCATGCCGTCAGCAGGGCTGCGGTGTGCACCTGCCAGCCATGTCTGAGCAAACCACAGGGTGGCCTGTGTGACCCTGGCTCTCATTTTCCCTGCATTTGCCACAAATGAGCTACATTGTGTGTAGATGTATTCAAACTTATTTAGCTTCACTATATTATTTCATTCTTACAAGTGCAGTGGCTTTATCCAAATACAGTGTCAGTACCTGTGGCTGGCTCAGTGCAGCGTCAGCACAGAGCCCCGTGAGCCCAGGAGCTCATTTGTGGATCTGTCCTGTGTTGCCGCGTGCAGCCACGAATCCCCCACCCTGACACACACCAAGACTCACGTGTGAGGGTGAGTTTCCACAGCCCCAGAAGCAGGGCCACAGCGTGAATTTTTTCGGAGGTTTATTTATTTTGATCCACTTGAAAGTCAGCCAGAAAGAGACAGAGATCTTCCATCCAGGTTCACTCTCCGGATCCCTGCAGTGGCCAGGGCTGGGCCAGGCCAAAGCCAGGGCCTGAATTGCCATGTAGTCTCCCGTGTGGGTGGCAGGGACCCAAGCACCTGGGCCATCACGTGCTGCCTCCCGGGGTGGATTAGCAGGGAGTGGACGGGGAGCGGCAGTGGGACTCGATCCCAGGCACTCTGATGTGGGAGGCTGCTGCCGCCTGCCCTGTGCTTTGGGCAGATGGCCCTCTGGGATGGCCTTGGCCGGGGTGAGGGGGCGCAGGTGGACGCTGACTGTGAAGGCACAGAGAGCTGGGCTGCAGGAGAGTCGCCGGCTGCAGCGAACTCACGGAGGCTGCGGCAGGAAGGGCGGGGAGACCGTGGTGAGGACATCTAAACCTGCGCTTCTCGGCCCCACCCCGTGCCAACCGTG
The DNA here is from genome assembly GCF_051225735.1 of Oryctolagus cuniculus. Lineage (NCBI taxonomy): Eukaryota > Metazoa > Chordata > Mammalia > Lagomorpha > Leporidae > Oryctolagus > Oryctolagus cuniculus. Next base: position 572,794 of record NC_142878.1, read on the forward strand.
GGCCCTCGCAGCCCTCAGCGGTGACAGCACAGTGGGGACTCTGGTTTCCACACACCTCCGCCTCTGCTCCTAGCAGGCTCCTGTGCCCTTCTGGGGTGAGTGTGGACGGGACAGAAGCGGGCCGGGCAGCAGGAATGCATCCCCCTTCTGAGCTCCAAGGTCCTGGGGAGGGAACGGTGGGCAGCAGAGTGGCTGGAGCAGGAGGAGCCCAGACACGGGGAGTCATGGACAAGCGCTGGGGACTGATGTGAAGGGTCAGGGTCAGGTGCAGCCAGGGAGGGAGGGAGGGGCTGGACGGGGAGGGAGGGGCTGGACGGGGAGGGAGCACTGGCGTGGAAGCCAAGGGTGCAGTTAGGTTGGTCTCACTTCTACAGCCCCAGCAGGCTGCGTGCAGCTCCTCCCTCACAGGTGGCTGCCAGGGTTCCTGGGACCTGGGTGCTGGTCCTGGAAGCGCCTTGGGCACATGTGGCTCTCAGGTGAGGCTCTCTGGTGTCCTCCCCAGAATCCAGGCAGAGCCGCCACCCTCCACCCCCTCCTCTCCGCGGGGTTGTGGTTGGAGCAAGAGTTAGTGCGGAAGGCCAGGCCACCGAGAAGCCTGGTGGCTTCAGCAACACACTGGTACCCACCACCTGCCAGTCCGCGTGGGCAGGCCCCTGGCCCCTCAGGAGCCCTCGGGCTGTGCAGTCTCAGCGGCCGCTGCCCCTGCCCAGCTTCAGAACTGACTCCTCTGTGCAGTTCCTGCTGCAGGCCCGGGGTCTGCCCGAGAGCCTGTGCCACATTGCCCGGCACTGGCACCGGCACCAGCACTGTGGGTGCTCATGGATTGTTCTCTTTATAAAACTGATTAGCCGCGCTGGCCTAGCCCCGAGGAGCGGCTGCCCCAGGTTCCCTGTAGGTGCCCCCTCCGAGGGTAGACTGATCAAGGCTCGTTTATTCTAAAGTCCCAGTGGTGTTTATACATAACCAGCTGCAGAACGAAGAAGCACAAAAGATAACAACATCCGTAAGCAGCTTATCGGGGCCTCCGGCAGCACAGCTAATGTTAGAGTTCTTGATTAGCATCCTCCTTCAGGATGGGAGTGTGTGACTTTCTTATCCCAGAAATTCCACAAGCCAAGATTGGCCTTGAGTTGTCCAAAGGCTGCCTACAGTAGACAGTGGGGCCTTTGCCTCCACTGCTGCACAGCCTTTGAGTGCCGGCCAGAGGTTTAACAAGCACACTGTGTGCCACGTGTGGGGTCATGGGGGGCGGGCGTCCATGAGTGCCACATGTGGGGTCCGTGGCGGGGAGGGTGTCTACTTGCTGTATGCAGGGCCCAGGGAGGGCAGGCATCCATGCTGTGGGCCATGTGCAGGGTCCACAGGGGGCGGGCATCCATGAGTGCTGCATTCGGGGTCCACAGGGGGGCAGATGTCCATGCTGTGGGCCTGCACACTCAGCGTCTTGGTCGTACCTGGGTCCATGAGGTTCGGAAGCACCCAGCCAGGGCAGGTTCGCCTTGGTCTCGCTGTAAGGGACGTCGGGTAGCAGGTGTGGACTCAGGAGAAGGACTGGGTTTCTCATCCCGAGGTGCCCATGACGTCGCGACTGTGAGTGTCCGGTGCTCGGGGCACTGTGCCGAGCTGCCCCTCTGTGAGCTGGGGAGGGAGGGGCAGTTTCCAGGGAGGTTGGGGCTGGGGGGGCTTTCACCAGCTTAGGGAGAGGGAGCTGGGCTTAGGCCTCAGAAGAAAGCCATCAGCACCAAAGATTGAGGGGGAAAACTGGTCTCGAGGAGTTTTTCTTAAAGATTTATTTATTTGAAGGTGGGGAGGAGAGAGAGAGGGAGAGAGAGAGGGAGAGAGAAGGAGAGGGAGAGAGAGGGAGAGAGAGAGGGAGAGAGGTCTTCCATCCGCTGGTTCACTCCCCGTGCTGAGCTTCCCAAGTCAGGGTTGTGAGCTGGTCACAGCCAGCACAGACGGTGCCTCCAGGAGCCTCAGGGGCGACTCGCCTGTTGTTCCTGGCGGGAACACGGGGCCTAGGGGGCTGGGGTGCACCGTGCCCTACACTGGGGCGGCCTCGGAAGCTCTGTGTGGGGATGGCAGTGTGGACGGGGGTCCCGCAGGTGTCCTTGCTCAGTGGCACCCTGGCCCCTCGGGGGTCTTGGAGCCAGGACGGACGTTCACATGTGCTGGGCTCCGGGCTTCCCTCCCGCCCTCTTGACTCCACTTTCCTCACTGGGCCCCGCCTCCCTCCCGCGCCTCCGTGGTCTGGCAGTGTTCAGAGAGTTTCCACCACGCTCCGTCCTCAGGCATCCACGGATCCCGCCCGCGTGGGACCAGGGCAGGCCCAGCTGATGAAGCCAAGTGACCCGGCTTGGCCTTTGAGTTGAGCAGCTAGCTGCTCCTCCAAGCTTTTGGGAAAGACCCCAAAGTGCAGACAGACAGGGGACATGGGCCAACTTGGTCGCTCAGAGCCTGGGACGGGACTTGGCCATGGAAAGATGGGGCTCTCAGGTAAGCAGCCCCGAGCCTGCCTCACCCGGGTCCGTGTCCCACCTGGTGGGGGTTAGGCTTGAGACCACCTAGAAAATCTGCAGGTCATTTGTGGGCTCTGCAGCTCTGAAGTGTCTTCCTTGGGAGGCCGAGCCCCGCCCGGGTTTTTCGGGTCTGTCCGACCTCTCAACTGCTTTGCAGGGGGGGTCAGGTGATGCGTCCATCTGCTGCCGCCCTCTGTCCAGGGAGAGTTGGCCGTGTCAGCTGCTGGCACCCTGAGGGTGTGAGGCTCTGCGTGGCGCCCCAGCCACACCCTGGCCCAACCATCAGGGACTTGCAGCAGGCCCGGTGTGAGGGAGGCACAGGCGGGGTGGGGGCAGCCGGAGGCCTGAGTGCGGGTCCTGCCCACGCCAGGTGTCAGTGCTGGCCCCTGTCTTCCTCCTGCCACGGGTGTCACCCTTCCCTGTTTAAAACACTCCACTCCACATGGATTAAATGTGCGGAGCTGAGTTAATGTTTTCTTCTTTTTTATAAAAAAGATCTAGTTACTTAATTTGACAGGCAGAGCTACAGATGGCAGTGTGTGCGGAGGAGAGATGGGAGAGAGAGAGGGAGAGGGAGAGGGAGAGGGAGAGGGAGAGGGAGAGGGAGAGGGAGAGGGAGAGATCTTCCAGCTGGTTCACTCCTCAAATGGCTGCAACTGCTGAAACTGTGCCCATCCAAAGCCAGGAGCCAGGAGCTTCTGCGTCTCTCATGTGTGTGCAGGGGCCCAAGCACTTGGGCCATTTTCTATTGCTTTCCCAGGTGCATTAACAGGGAGCTGGATTGAAAGTGGAGCAGCTGGGACTTGAACCAGCATCTGTATGGGATGCCGACACTGCAGGCAGAGGCTTAGCCTAGTACGCTATAGCACTGCCCACTAACGTTTTCTTCTGAGCCGCCTTGGGAACTTGGCAGCCCAAGACCCTGGGGTCTGCTGACTTCTAAGGAAACACTCGCTTCTTAAGGGTCCTCCCTTCTGCTCCGAGCCCCCTCCTGGGACTCAGCTCCTGGTGGGCGGGGCCTCAGCTTGCTCACCCCTTCCTGCTGCTCAGTGGGACCAGGGCTTGGTTTCTATGTCCTCATCTCCAAAAGGTGTCCTGGCAGCTCCAGGTGCACCAGCTGGGGGCTGCCCAGGTGTGTGGGAGGGGGGTCTGTGCTGGGGACCTCGCCGGCATCCAGTCAGGAGCAGCCCCCTGTGGAGCCGGCAGGGGCCCGGCGGGGGCTTCCTGTGGCTCTGGAGTTGCTGTGACCATCGGCTGTGACCTGAACACAGACACACCCGGCTCCTTCCCCAGAGCACACGCTCACGTCCCTCCTGCTGCAGTCCCTTGTCCATTGGCCGTGTTTCCTTGTAGTTGTTGCTGTCACCTCTTACTACGCTAACTTAGAGACTACTCCAGCACACACGTGCAAGGGTACTTCACGAAGAATCTGTGCATGGTTTTTAATTTATTTATTTATTTTTTTTTTTATTTATTTTTTTTGACAGGCAGAGTGGACAGTGAGAGAGAGAGACAGAGAGAAAGGTCTTCCTTTTGCCGTTGGTTCACCCTCCAATGGCCGCCGCGGCCGGCACGCTGCGGCCGGCGCACCGCGCTGATCCGATGGCAGGAGCCAGGAGCCAGGTGCTTTTCCTGGTCTCCCATGGGGTGCAGGGCCCAAGCACCTGGGCCATCCTCCACTGCACTCCCTGGCCACAGCAGAGGGCTGGCCTGGAAGAGGGACAACCGGGACAGAATCCGGCGCCCCGACCGGGACTAGAACCCGGTGTGCCGGCGCTGCTAGGCGGAGGATTAGCCTAGTGAGCCGCGGCGCCGGCCTTGTGCATGGTTTTTAAAAACTTACTCCCGAGTGAGCTCATCCCTTAACTCTGCTCTCTGAAATGTTGACATTTCTGCATATGTGTAGGAGCCATGGTGCAGGTGTGGGTTTCTGTGCTGCCCGCAGCGTCAGGCCCCACTGGGGTCTTGGAGCGTGTCCCCTGGGTGGACTCTGAAGCCACAGGCCATCTCCCAGGCTGGGGTCATCCCCAGGGCCCCAGCTCTGCAGCTCTCCCCTGGGAGGCACCTGGTGCCATCTAGGGAGCCGTGCAGGCAGGTGCCGTGTCACTGACGAGCAGAGTCCGGGAGGGTCAGCCCCAGGAGGCCGGGGCCAGTTAGGGGCTGGGTGTGAAAGGGCTCAGTTCCTTAGGAGCCCCCGCCTGTGGCCAGCCCTGAGTGCTGCTCTGAGGGGTGCGTGTGTCCCCCGCTTTCAGGGCAGGACCCTCAGCCCTGCCCGGCGCGTGGCCCAGGACGATGCCCAGCCCAGCCCAGGGAGTCGGATGGGGAGAGGCTCCCGCTGCTTGACAGACAGCAGAGTCTGTGGCCCCGCCTGGGAGTCTGCTTCTCCCCTGTTAACACGTCTCGGGTCGGTGGCTGTCCCTGTCTTTGAGGTCCTGTGTCACAGTCTGGCCAGCTCCTCTGCCAGCCGTTTTGACGCTGCAGAAGGAGATGGCAAGTTTCGGGGAACGGCTGTGACCCCCGTCAGCCTCAAGCTGACTTCAGAGGAGGTCGTCTTCCTCGGGGGTTCTTTCCGAGCTGCCGTTTCCTTTGCAGAGAGGCTGAGCTCCGAGTTAAGATGAGAATCCTACAGGAGAAGGGGAAGCCTGTGTGCAGTGTCTGAGATATTCCCCATCATCTCGTCTGAAATGTGAAACCGGCCCCTTCACCATCCTGCCAGCCGTGCTCCTGTGCCCTATGCCCCCTGCCTCAGGCCCGTGTGCACCTGTGCCTCTGTACCCAAGTACCCGTGTGCCCCATGCCCCTGTGCCCCATACCCCTGTGTCCGTGTGCACCTGTGCCCCGTGTGCACTTGTGCCTGTGTTCTCCTGTGTCCCTGTGCCCATGTGCACCTATGCCCCTGTGCCCCATGTGAATCTGTGCCCGTGTGCACCTGTGCCCCTGTGCCCATGTGTCCCTGTGCTCCATGTGCATCTGTGTCCGTGTGCACCTGTGCCTGTGTTCTCCTGTGTCCCTGTGCCCATGTGCCCCATGCCCCTGTACCCCTGTGCCCTTGTGTTTCTGTGCCCCTGCGCCCATGTGCCCGGCTGTCGAGCAAGTGCAGGAGGCCTGGGCTGCCGTCAATGGGGTGGGGCCTGACTCCAGCTCAGACCTGTGCACACCTGGGTCCCCAGGCTTGAGAGGTGCTGTGGCATCGACCATGGCCACCTCTGTGCATGGCAGTGTCCTGTGCAGCCCTCTCCTGCTGTACGTAGAGGCAGGACCAGAGCACGCCCGGCCTGCCTGGGGCCTCTGGGGACCTTGCTGCAGGTCTGGGAGGCCTCCCAGAGGTGACACCCACATGTGGGACTGGCACCTGGGTCCCCGGTACAAAGGCGTGCTTGGAGCAGGCACTGAAGTGCATGTCTCTTGTTGGGACAGGAGGGTAGTGGAGCCTTCTGCAGGTGGCTCTGCGTGTGGGAGTCCAGGGGAGCCAGGCCACGGGTCCCAGGAGCCCTCCTCATTTCCCGAAGCCCCTCCCCACCACATAGCAGCGCCTGCATCCTCCTTCCTGCTAGAGGTGGGGAGGGCTGCCCACGGCCCAGGCCGCGCCCGCCCCACCCCCATGTCCCAACATCTGGGCTGTGACCCCGACTCTGCTGGGCCAGCCAGCCGGGCAGTGAGAGGAGATGGATGCCCGCTCCTCCCAGGGGATCCATCACTCGGGCATGCAGTGCCCAGCAGCCCCAAGTGAGCTAAAAATACGCACGGCCGGGACCCAGCCGGACACATGGAGCCAGAGCCGAGCTGCCCAGCAGTCCCCACCCCCGTGCTCTGCCACTGTCCACTCCCCCACCTGGGCTCTGCGGGCAGTGCCTGCCCTTTCCCTTACCGGGCGGGGGCAGAGGGCCCTGAGGGGCTGTGAAGTGTGGGGGGGTGTAGGCCGGGCGGTGAAAGGACGCAGCCCTTCCTGAGCTGGGACGCCCACGTGCTGCCCACTTCTCTGCAGCTCGCAGGGCCCGTGGTTCCTGCTGCCCGGGGAGGATCCTGGCCACAGCGCAGGCTCCATGAAGGAAGCCCCTCCATCCTCCTCTTGTCTCTGCAGGAGCTGAGAGGGGGGGCTCTGAGAGGCAGGAGGGGCCCCTGCCGCCGAGCGCCTGGACCCGGGGCTCCAGCGCTGCTTTGCCTGTGGACAGATGAGTCCGTGGTGGCTCCCATGGCGTGATGGGCAGTTGAGGCTTTCAGAGGGGACTCCACACAGCTGGAGGCTGGGTTTGGGGTCGGGACAGATGTTCGGGACCCCTGGGACCAAGATGTGGTGGCACAGGACTCACAGAGGCTGGGTGGGTGCCCCTCCCCCACCTGCTGCAGCAGGTCCCAGACTGTGGTTCATGGACCAGGAGCATCAGCCTCAACCGGAAGCTCAGAAATGCAGAGTCCCAGGCCAGACGTGGCCCTGCTGGCCTGGGGAGGAGCCGTCCTGGGAGCACCAGGGCTCTGTTGCAAACACAGAGGGAGGCTGGGGCTTGGGCCAAGGAGGCACTTTCCCCAGCAGCCGGCTCAGCCCCCAGGCGGGGACTCCTGGTGGCCTTCGCTTCCCTGCCGTGGACTCCCCGACTTACGGCTCCACACGGGGGCCGTGAGCGCGGCCTCCCCCCTGCAGATGGCGCCGCTGTGTGATGCGCACAGGCCTGGGAGGAGTCGCCGGTGCTGCCCTGGTGCCCCGGCTCCTGGCCTCGGCCGATCCCACCTGCATGCTGCCCTCAGCCCTGCCTCCACTCTGCCAGGTGCCAGGCGCTCCTCGCAGGCACTCTGGGCCATCGCCCACCGCCACGCAGGCAGGCGGCCTCCCAGGAAGTCCTGGCCTTGTGTGCACTCAGTGGGAGGCTCTGCTGTGCCCCCACAGGCCCCTGGGACAGCCCCTCTCCTGGTGCTGCAGATGCTCACGCAGGGGTGTAGTGGTTCCTGCCCCTGGAGCAATGGGCAGAAAGCGCAGTGAGCGGTGTCTGGCAGCTCCCAGGTCACCCCGCGCCTTCTCGCCCGCCTCGGCCCTGCTGCTGAGAGGGCAGAGGCCACAGGCCATGGCTCCCTGCTCCGCACACCCTCATCCCCGGGGCCCTGGCCTTTCTCAGAGCTCGGGTCTGGGTTGCAGAGCTGAGGTCCCCCTGCCTCCCCTGCTGGGGTCATGGCAGCTGCCAAGTCACAGGAAGAGCCTGGGTGTGGACGCCTCCCGCAGGACCCGGGCCTGGGCCGTGCCCCTCGTGGGGACGGGCTCACCTAACTTGGATGAGAGTTTCTTGAGGAAGATCTTGTTAGTTCCATTCAAAGTGACCGTCCCCAAACAAGGAACTGGCGGGAGAGCGGGGCAGGGCTGGGAGCTGGCCGACCTGTGCCTCGCAGGTGGGCACTTAGCTGTGGCGACCACCTGCCTGCATGGCCAGCAGCCGTGTTCCATCTGAGGACACTGGTGTGCAGTGGCTGGAGGCGAGCCAGGGCGGTTGGGGTTTGCATCAAGGTCAGAGGCTCAGCCCACAGACAAGGCCAGCTTCCAGGCCAAGGAGGGGCTGCCCGGGCCTGCCCTCCCCTGTGTGTGGACACCAGGCTGCCCTCCCCATGTGTGGACACCAGGCTGCCCTCCCGTGTGTACACCAGGCTGCCCTCCCCTGTGTGGACACCAGGCTGCCCTCCCCTGTGTGTGGACACCGGGCTGCCTTCCCCTGTGTGGGCACCAGGCTGCCCTCCCCTGTGTGGACACCAGGCTGCCCTTCCCTGTGTGGACACCGGGCTGCCCTCCCCTGTGTGGACACCAGGCTGCCCTCCCCTGTGTGGACACCAGGCTGCCCTCCCCGTGTGTGGATACCAGCTGCCCTCCCCGTGTGTGTGGACACCAGGCTGCCCTCCCCTGTGTGTGGGCACCAGGCTGCCCTCCCCTGTGTGGACACCAGGCTGCCCTCCCCTGTGTGTGGACACCGGGCTGCCCTCCCCTGTGTGTGGGCACCGGGCTGCCCTCCCCTGTGTGTGGACACCAGGCTGCCCTCCCCTGTGTGTGGGCACCGGGCTGCCCTCCCCTGTGTGGGCACCAGTCTGCCCTCCCCTGTGTGGACACCAGGCTGCCCTCCCCGTGTGTGGACACCAGCTGCCCTCCCCGTGTGTGTGGACACCAGGCTGCCCTCCCCTGTGTGGACACCAGGCTGCCCTCCCCTGTGTGGACACCAGGCTGCCCTCCCCTGTGTGTGGACACCGGGCTGCCCTCCCCTGTGTGTGGGCACCGGGCTGCCCTCCCCTGTGTGTGGACACCAGGCTGCCCTCCCCTGTGTGTGGGCACCAGGCTGCCCTCCCCTGTGTGGGCACCAGTCTGCCCTCCCCTGTGTGGACACCAGCTGCCCTCCCCTGTGTGTGGGCACCAGGCTGCCCTCCCCTGTGTGGACACCAGGCTGCCCTCCCCTGTGTGTGGACACCGGGCTGCCCTCCCCTGTGTGTGGACACCAGGCTGCCCTCCCCTGTGTGGACACCAGGCTGCCCTCCCCTGTGTGTGGACACCGGGCTGCCCTCCCCTGTGTGTGGACACCAGGCTGCCCTCCCCTGTGTGTGGACACCGGGCTGCCCTCCCCTGTGTGTGGACACCGGGCTGCCCTCCCCTGTGTGTGGGCACCAGGCTGCCCTCCCCTGTGTGTGGGCACCGGGCTGCCCTCCCTTGTGTGTGGACAGCGGGCTGCCCTCCCGTGTGTGTGGACACCGGGCCGCCCTCCCGTGTGTGTGGACACCGGGCTGCCCTCCCCTGTGTGGACACCAGGCTGCCCTCCCCTGTGTGTGGACACCGGGCTGCCCTCCCCTGTGTGTGGACACCGGGCCGTCCTCCCCTGTGTGTGGACACCAGGCTGCCCTCCCCTGTGTGTGGACACCGGGCCGCCCTCCCCTGTGTGTGGACAGCAGGCCGCCCTCCCCTGTGTGTGGACACCGGGCTGCCCTCCCCTGTGTGGACACCGGGCCGCCCTCACCTGTGTGTGGACACCGGGCTGCCCTCCCCTGTGTGGACACCAGGCTGCCCTCCCCTGTGTGTGGACACCGGGCTGCCCTCCCCTGTGTGTGGACACCGGGCCGCCCTCCCCTGTGTGGACACCGGGCCGCCCTCCCCTGTGTGTGGACACCGGGCCGCTCTCCCCTGTGTGGACACCGGGCCGCCCTCACCTGTGTGTGGACAGCGGGCCGCCCTCCCCTGTGTGTGGACAGCGGGCTGCCCTCCCCTGTGTGGACACCAGGCTGCCCTCCCCTGTGTGGACACCGGGCTGCCCTCCCCTGTGTGTGGACACCGGGCTGCCCTCCCCTGTGTGGACACCAGGCTGCCCTCCCCTGTGTGTGTACACCGGGCTGCCCTCCCCTGTGTGTGTACACCGGGCCGCCCTCCCCTGTGTGTGGACAGCGGGCCGCCCTCCCCTGTGTGTGGACAGCGGGCTGCCCTCCCCTGTGTGGACACCGGGCTGCCCTCCCCTGTGTGTGGACACCGGGCTGCCCTCCCCTGTGTGGACACCAGGCTGCCCTCCCCTGTGTGTGGACACCGGGCTGCCCTCCCCTGTGTGGACACCAGGCTGCCCTCCCCTGTGTGGACACCAGGCTGCCCTCCCCTGTGTGTGGACACCGGGCTGCCCTCCCCTGTGTGTGTACACCGGGCCGCCCTCCCCTGTGTGCGGACAGCGGGCCGCCCTCCCCTGTGTGTGGACAGCGGGCTGCCCTCCCCTGTGTGGACACCGGGCTGCCCTCCCCTGTGTGTGGACACCGGGCCGCCCTCCCCTGTGTGTGGACACCGGGCTGCCCTCCCCTGTGTGTGGACACTGGGCTGCCCCCCCTGTGTGGACACCGGGCTGCCCTCCCCTGTGTGTGGACACCGGGCTGCCCTCCCCTGTGTGGACACCGGGCTGCCCTCCCCTGTGTGTGGACACCGGGCTGCCCTCCCCTGTGTGTGTGGGCCTGGCCCCAGGACTCCCACCCTCGACCCTTGCTCACCTGGCCCCGAGCCCTGAGCTCAGTGCGGGCTGGCCCGGGACTGACCCACTGCCCTCCCCGTGTCCCTGCAGACGTCCAGCACATCAAGAGGAGGGACATCGTGCTGAAGCGGGAGCTGGGAGAGGGGGCCTTTGGCAAGGTCTTCCTGGCCGAGTGCTACAACCTCAGCCCCACCAAGGACAAGATGCTCGTGGCCGTGAAGGTAAACCCAGGGCTCTAGGGCTGCAGGGCAGGGGGCCTGGGAGGGGGCGCCAGCTCCACTCCCACCTGAGCAGAGCACGCCCGGTGGGGGGCCCTCACCAGGCCAGCTTGACCCAAGGGCAGAGAACCTGAGAGTGGTGCACCCACGGGGCTGTGCCCAGGCAAGGCCCTGGCTCCCTCTGAGTGGCTCTGCGGGACACTGCCTGTGCAGGGGTCCCTGGGCTGCGTCTGGGGAGGGGACTGGATGAGGGGCACTCAGGGAGACCCGGAGCCTGAGACTATGGGCCCTAGACCCCCCAGGGGCAGGAGGTGGGGTGTGGGGCTGTGAGGTGTCTGAGGTTGAGGAGGTTCTTAGACGCCTGTGGTGCCAGCAGGTGCATTGACCACCTGGCTCTGCGTGGCTGAGCCAGGGCTGACCTGGCCACCAGCACTGCCCTCCCCCGCCTTCCTCCTGCAATGGCCTGGCGACAGGTGCCCGTCCTCTCTGGGGCCTGCTCCAGGGCCTGATGCGTGGGGTCTGCAGGGAGATGCGGGCTGGGCTGAGCTGTGGCCCCACCCCGTCGGGCCCTTCCAACAAGAGAGTTCGCAGCCTGAGCGCCGAGAGGCCAGCCGAGCCCCGCAGGATGGCGGTTTGTGTCCGAGACGTCCAGGTCCCGTGTCCACGTGGCCTGGGTGTGCACAGTGGTCTGGCCACGGGGCGCCTGACCTCCACAGAGATGGGTGCCAGGCCCAGCTCCACTCTGACTGGCCTCGTGCGTGACGCTCGGCTTCTCTGGCCTCACCATCCCTATCTGCAGAATGTGAGCTGCGACGTCTCCTTACAATGTCGTTGGCCAGGCTGGACGGGGGCTGCTGGGACCACAGCACCCCTCAAGGGGAGCCCATCTGCATAGCCACTGCCGCTACCGACCACGTGCTGGGGCGCAGCTGGTGGCAGCCACAGAGTAGAGCGAGGCCAGGCTGTGTGGGGGAAGGCGGTGTTCACAGAGGGGGCCCCAGCACAGCTTCTCACAGCCCGGGTGTAACTTGCCGGCCCCTTCTCCCCCAAAATAAACAAGGAATGAGGGCGGTACACCCCAGAAGGCTCCTGCGCTGTGACCGGGCCTCCTGTGGACACACTTGCCGGGTCTCTGCAGAGGGGCCCCGGGCCTGGGGTGTGGGATTTTGCCCCAACCCTCAGCCCTGTGCTCCCTGCACTTGCAGGGGCATCAGGAACCCAGCACGTGCCACAGGTCCCTGCAAGACCAGAGGAAGGGCGGCCCTGTGCGCTCTGAGCAGGCAGTGAAGGGAGGCCCAGCCCTGGAAGCTTCCGTGTCCATGCACGATTGACGGGGCCTTTTGTGCTGGGAGCCTGGAGGGGGTGGGGCCCGCGTCTCCAGGGCATCTGAAGCTCGCCCCCTGCTCCTCCTCTGGGGCAGCCCCATGTGTGACTCAGGACTTCCCAAACCGTGCTTTGAAGGCCCCTGGAAGCAGGAGCAGAGAGCACTGACTCCATGTTTAAGGCCTTCGGGCTGCTGGACCCCACTGGTGGGCACTGGAGACACGAGCCCCCACAGGTGAGCAGTGAGGGCCTATGGGACGTCGGAGCGCAGACACACCACAGGTGACACGGCCACGGCCCAGCCAGCCCCTCGGAATCTGAAAGCACCCGAGTGGGGGACGCATGAGGCAGAGCTGACCACGAGCAGCAGCCCGGCCTTGGCGGAGGACCCCACACAGCACTAGCCCGGGAGACACCCGGGCCTGGGAGTCCAGGTCGGTGTCTGGCAAACCTGCAGTGCAGTTGGAAAATCCCAGTGACAGACGGCCGTGAGCCCGGGCCATTGGCCACGCTGAGATGTCCTGGGCGATGGTGTGGCCTTTGTCCCTGCTGTCAGGGCTCAGGCCCAGGCCTGCGCGTGCCCTGGGGGCCAGCCACTCCCGAGTGCTGGCTGTGGATCGTTTCAGCTGTTTGCATTCAGCATTTCATTTCTTCCACGAGTGGACCTCAGCCTCTGGGCTGCTTTCAGCTTGCAGGGGGCTCCATTTTTGTTTGGGGCGTCTGTGTTCTCCAGTTTCAGGTCCCTTAAATTGCAGCAGGAACTAAAGCGGTCTGTGAAACAGTCTGAGGCGGAATCTCCGGTTTTCCCATTCCCCGGTTTTTGTGCCTGGTTTCTCCCTCCCACGCGTCACAGTGGTTGGAGCCTCAGCTTTGGCAGGACGCTCGTCCTGTGGCCCGTGACCCCGCACACTTGAGCTCCACTGGTGGCCACGATGCTTCAGGGGTTGCTGGGACAGACATGGCCACTCTTGGGAGCCTCTGCCTGGGTGTCCAGGTCCCCGTGTGCCCGTCGGTGGCCTGCAGGGGCAGCGTCAGCTCCAGCTCTCCTCGCCCAGGTTCGTGGACCCTGCCCTGGCCAGTCTCTCATCAGAGGCCCCAAGGCAGTGAATCCTGGCTGGCCAGGGCCAGCAGGACTGAAGGGCGAGGCGTTGGGCAGGGCGGGGGAGGGGCAGGGAGTGATGTGGAGACAAGAAGTGAAGCCATGGTCCAGCCGTGAGCCAGGAAGGCAGGTGAGGGGGCTCCTAACTGTGGGTAAAAAGGTGCCACCCCCACAGGCGGGGACAGCGCACCTGGGTGCAGGTCCCTGTGATTTGGCGGGCGTTGGGCCGTGGGCTGAATCTGAAGCTGCCATCCCTTGTGGCGCCTCCCCCAGCAGAAGACGAGAAGCTGGAAGACAGCCGGGCCTCAGGACGGAGAAGGGGGCGGCAGTGACCAACAGCTGGGGCTGAGACACCCTCCCGGGGCCTCACACCTGGGCTGGATCCTTTCCCCAGGGCTGGGCTGCACATGAGGTCTGCTGCCCACCGAGGGGACGGCCAGAGGGGAGAGGTCTTCAGACTGGAGGCCCGGGAGAGGTGGGGCTCGATGCCCAGCCCCCCGCCCTGCCCCCTTTTAAAGATCTGTTTGAAAGGCAGAATTGCAGAGGGAGAGACAGAGACAGAGATCTTCCATCTGCTGGTTCACTCCCCAGATGTCCTCAACAACCGGAGCTGGGCTGTTGCAAAGCCAGGAGCTTCTTCTGCTTCTCCCACATCAGTGCAGGGCCCCAGGCATGTGGGCCGTCCTCCACTGCTTTCCAGGCCATTAGCAGGGAGCTGGGTGGGAAGTGGAGCAGTTGGGACTCGAACCGGTGGCTACATGGGATGCCGGCCTACAGGCAGAGGCTGAACCTGCTATGTCGCAGCACCACGCCCAGCCCGCCCCTTTCTTCAGTGGGCACTGCTGGGGGCCTGGCCACAGAGCCCTTGGTGCTGGCAGAGGGTGGCAGTGACAGCCCAGCTGTGTCATGCTGTGATTGCGTGCCGGCTTTGCCGTTCCCTGCTGTGGAGGAGGTGCTGGCCAGGGCTCCACCGAGGGCAGCCAGAGCGCCTTTGGTGCAGTTTAGCTCCTGGTTCTCCTGTGGTCTCTGCCCAACCGGCCAATCCCGGAGGGCGGGGCTACTCGTGGCTCAGGACCCAGTGGCCGCCTGTGCCCTGTCACAACGGGGAAGGCCTTGTAGAGACCGGAGCAGGGGCAGACGGCGCCGAGGGGGTGCTCATCACCAGGTCCGGGGTGGGCACCAGGGAGGGCTGCGGGCGGGAATGCCTGGCCGTGGGTGACAGTGATTTAAGGGCACGGACAGAGGCCATTTGGCTCATCTGCTCATCCCTCTCGTAAATCCAGCGCCCGTAAATCTTCGTGTCCTCTCCCATGCTGGCCTTCTTTTTCCTTCTGCTTCCTCTGCGTGGAAATAAATCCATCTCTCCCAGCCACCCAGCACCCACGCCAGGCAGCTCTGAGCCCCAGCCCTGGGTGGGGCACCCGGGGGCTCGGTCCCCAGGGCTCACGCATCCCCCTCATGTCTGGGCGTAACAGCTCTGTGTTGTCAGACACGTGGCTGATCAGCCACCTGGTCTCTGGTTGATGGCGAATGAGGCTGTTACGGCTACGGTCGTATCTGGTATGCCGAGCACCCCTGAGCCGGCTGTAGCTGCACATGGCGGCCTGTTCTTGCTCCAGTCGGTGCTGCTCCAGCTGTGGCTGGATGTGGTGGCTGTTCTCGCTCCGCGGGTTTATTTCCTGGCGAGCCCCTGTGCAGCGTGCCGCAGCGGAATTTGTTCTGCTGAGCGTTGGTTGTAGAGGGGTCCCTGACTTGACTTCTGCCCTGCGTCTGCCCTGCCGCCCCTCACTACTCCTTTGCCACCACCCCGGGAACCTGCTGGGTGACTTGTCCGTCTGTCGGCTCATACGTGTGTGCTGGACTCTACACCCCAGCTCTGGCGCTCAGGAGTCACGGGCCTGGGCTGGACCTCCGCTGTCTCACCTGAAAGATGGGGACTGCCCACCCTGGCCAGCATTGCTCATCCCCAGGGCTGCGCCCTGACCACGGCCAGCAGCCACACGCCAGGCCTTCCACTGGAACACTGCTGACTCACACCCTCCCCAGGCCTGTGGGCAGCGGCCTCAGGCCACCCCTCCCACCCCGCAGGACTGGGTCATGGCATCTTGGCAGCCAGCGATGCCCTGGGACGTGCTGGTTCCCCACCTGGCCCAGGGCGTTGGGTGCTTTGTCCCCCTACACCTCCCTGAGCTCCACATGCCTATTAGAGGGATGCAGGAATCTTCTAGAAGCTTGAGGGTCAGCCCTCTGCGGGGCACCTCCTTCACACGAGAGCTGTTCCTGCACGGTCGGCCCCGTGCTGATTTTCAATCGGGGTTCGGGGCCTTCCAGTCCACTAGGGGACGCGGCCGGGTCACTGGCCAGCAGGGGTCAGCATGCCGGGGAAGGGGCCGGGGCTGGTGTGACCCGGCAGTGGCCCCTGTGGTTCCAGGCCCTGAAGGACCCCACCCTGGCGGCGCGGAAGGACTTCCAGCGGGAGGCGGAACTGCTCACCAACCTGCAGCACGAGCACATCGTCAAGTTCTACGGGGTCTGCGGAGACGGCGACCCCCTCATCATGGTCTTCGAGTACATGAAGCATGGCGACCTGAACAAGTTCCTCAGGTTAGCGCGGCCCCCGGCCCTGCCCCCGGCCCCCGCGCTCTCCCCTGCCCCTGCCCCTGGCCCCTGTCCCCTGGCCCCGGCCCCCGCTCTCCCCCGGCCCCTGCCCCTGCCCCCGGCCCCCGCGCTCTCCCCTGCCCCTGTCCCCTGGCCCCGGCCCCCGCTCTCCCCCGGCCCCTGCCCCTGCCCCCGGCCCCCGCGCTCTCCCCTGCCCCTGCCCCCGGCCCCTGCCCCGGCCCCTGCCCCCGGCCCCTGCGCTCTCCCCTGCTCCTGGCCCCCGCGCTCTCCCCCACCCCTGGCCCCTGGCCCCTGCCCCCGGCCTCCAGCCCCTGCTCCCTGCCCCCGCGCTTTCCCCTGGCCCCTGCCCCTGCCCCTGGCCCCTGCCCCTGGCCCCCGCCCCCGGCCCCCGCACTCTCCCCTGCCCCCGGCCCCCGCGCTCTCCCCCGGCCCCTGCCCCTGCCCCTGGCCCCTGGCCCCTGGCCCCTGCCCCGGCCCCCAGCCCCTGCCCCCGGCCCCCGCACTCTCCCCTGCCCCCGGCCCCCGCGCTCTCCCCCGGCCCCTGCCCCTGCCCCTGGCCCCTGGCCCCTGGCCCCTGCCCCCGGCCCCCAGCCCCTGCCCCCGGCCCCTGCCCCCGGCCCCCGCACTCTCCCCTGCCCCTGGCCCCCGCGCTCTCCCCCAACTCTGAGTCTGAGGATGCAGGGTGCTCAGGTGAGCGTGGCCCCTGGCCCCTGCCCCTGGCCCCCGCGCTCTCCCCTGGCCCCTGCCCCTGGCCCCCGCCCCCGGCCCCCGCGCTCTCCCCTGCCCCTGGCCCCCGCGCTCTCCCCCGACTCTGAGTCTGAGGATGCAGGGTGCTCAGGTGAGCGTGGCCCCTGGCCCCTGCCCCTGGCCCCCGCGCTCTCCCCTGGCCCCTGCCCCTGGCCCCCGCCCCCGGCCCCCGCGCTCTCCCCCACCCCCGGACCCCCACTCTCCCCCGACACTGAGTCTGAGGATGCAGGGTGCTCAGGTGAGCGTGGCCCCTGGCCCCGGGCCACAGCCCCTGCCCCCCCATCCCCCCCCCCGGTCCCCTGGCTCTCTCCCCACACTGAGTCTGAGGAAGAAGTGTGCTGGCACCTAGCATGGTGTCATGGTGTCCACACCATGCCCTGACCTGGGGGGCAGGAGGCTCTGCTCAGGAGCCCCTGCTTCTGACTGCAGGGGAGTGGGGCCTGGGAGGGGTCCCAGGAGGAGCCCCGGCCTGTAACTTACAGCCCGAGTCCAAGCCTCCAGCAGCCCCCGGGTGCCTGCGGGCCCTCGGCTGCACAGGGAGGTCAGCCCCTCCCGCCCGGGAGCCTTCTCTGCAGATGTGTCTGGGGCTGTGGAGAAAGGAAGAGACGGCTGGCGCCACGGCTCACTAGGCTAATCCTCCGCCTTGTGGCGCGGGCACACCATGTTCTAGTCCCGGTCGGGGCGCCGGATTCTGTCCCAGTTGCCCCTCTTCCAGGCCAGCTCTCTGCTGTGGCCAGGGAGTGCAGTGGAGGATGGCCCAAGTGCTTGGGCCCTGCACCCCATGGGAGACCAGGAGAAGCACCCGGCTCCTGGCTTTGGATCAGCTCGGTGTGCCGGCCGCGGCGGCCATTGGAGGGTGAACCAACGGCAAAGGAAGACTTTTCTCTCTGTCTCTCTCTCTCTCACTGTCCACTCTGCCTGTCAAAAGAAAAAAAAGAAAAGAAAGAAAAAAAAAAAAGAAAGGAAGAGAAACGGTGCCCAGGAAGGGGCGTGAAGAGCTGCAGCCTGTGTCCACCTTTCCCAGGGCCACTCTTGTCCCACGGCTGCCCCTTCTGGACAGCGCCAGTGTGGAGGGTGGTCAGTGTGTGGGTCTGTGGCCACCAGAGTCCCAGGGAGCAGAGGGAATGCTGGGCATGGCACTTGGGGCAGGGTCTCTGCCCCAGCGCCTTTTGACACATTTGAGTTGGGGGCTGAGCATGAGGTCCTGGAGTTCAAAGCTCAGTTATAGGAGGCAGGAGCCCTCCGCTGCAAACCCATGAGCACCCCCTCCAAGGGGGGTGGGCACCCTCACCCTCACCGTGGGGGTGCGGCAGGAGGATGTGGTTCCAGGCAGCAAGTGGGGAGGGGTCTTCCCAGTACGCGGCCCTGGGGGAGGAGAGTGGTCCTGGGGGGTATCACTTGCTTTCCGGGGGACTCAGCCCTCAGCGTGGGCCAGGCTTGGGTTTGCTCTGATTGGAACGAGCTGGTTGGGAGGCCTCCATGTTCTGCCCGAGGAACGTGACCACTGGGCTTCCCGGAGAGGCTGCCTGGGCCCAGGTGCAGGACACGCCAGTCAGGATGTCCTGAGAGCCATGGGGGGACGCCGTCTCTCAGCACTGAGGCCCCTGATACCCCCTCACCCGCACACAGATGGGGCAGTGCCTGCAGCCCCGGTGGGACCCGGGCTGGAGAGGGGCTCGCCCTCCTGAGACACCTGGGTCTTGCTCAGGCCCCTCCGGGGGTGGGGGTAGCACAGGGGCGTATGCCTGGCTGAGTGTCCTGCCGGGCAGTTTGGCAACACTGTGCTGTGGACACCATCACTCTGTCTTCCTAGGTCAGCTTTTCCAGGGTGCCCAGGGCAGGGCTCTTAGCAACGGCCGCACCAGCCTTCCTGGGGCTGGCCTGCTGGTGCTGAGGGACTGTGCTGCCCAGGTGGTGGTGTGGGGTGGGCTGCAGCAACCCAGCAGGCAGGCAGGCCGCTGGGCCAGCTCTCGGTCCACCGGAGATGAGTGTGGAAATTTAATGGTGCCTTTCAGTGGAAGCTGGGGAGGCCTTGGGATAGCCTGGGCTGCTCCGCACAGCCTCACAGATGGGGCCCTGGCTGTGTCCTGGCTCAACAGGCTCTCTGGAGGACAGAGTGATCGTGAAGTGGCTGATGGGACAGGTCAGGTGCCAGGAAAACGGATATGGGCCTTGATTTGGGTAGAGGGGCTGCAGGGTCCCCAGGCCTCGGCTCCTGCGCCATGGGGAGCCCTGCCCAGCCCAGAGCAGTGGAGTGGGGGGACCTGGGCTGCAGCCTCCCCCACTGACAGGTGGGGACTGCGAACAAGCCAGCTCACAGGCCACCCAGAATGCTGGGGCCGCCCCCAGGCCCCTTGGGAAGGCTCCTTCCTGTTCTCCTCCTGATTACCCACAAGGCCGTTCTGCAGCCTCCGGGGTGAGCTGGCCATCACTTTTTTCCTTTCCGTTGTGCAGTGGATCAAGGTGTCCAGAGCCTTGAACGGTGCCTGGCACCTGGCAGGCACCGTGGGAGCCGGCTGTCGGCCTGAGTCTCCCTGGGGAGTCCTGGGGGCATCACCCCGGGCCGGAGTGGGCTTGGTCCCTGTCTGCTCCGTGTGCCGGCCGTCCTCCCAGTCGGGGCTCCGGCTGTGATTTTCCCACACTCTGTGTAGCTTCAGGGGGGTGCACCCAGGCCGTGTGCCCCGCGGGAGAGGGCGGGGACCACAGCCCTCCCCGGGAGCTGTGAACCTGCTTGCCGCCTCTCCCTCCCCGCCCCGGCAGGGCCCATGGGCCGGACGCGATGATCCTGGTGGACGGGCAGCCGCGCCAGGCCAAGGGTGAGCTGGGGCTCTCGCAGATGCTGCACATCGCCAGTCAGATCGCCTCGGGCATGGTGTACCTGGCCTCCCAGCACTTCGTGCACCGGGACCTGGCCACCAGGAACTGCCTGGTCGGCGCCAACCTGCTGGTGAAGATCGGCGACTTCGGCATGTCCCGGGACGTGTACAGCACGGATTACTACAGGGTAAGGCGGCCTCGCCGGCTGCAGTCCTCCATGCCTTGCTAGCTGTCTTCGTTGTTGTCCATTAACCCTGTCACTCGGTGCACACGGATGCACACGCTTGCCCGGGCATGCACTGGACGGCTCTCTCTAGCCACTCCCGCCTCCTAACGTACGTGTGCAGTTTCTTCGGGGTACCCTCCTACTCCTTTCCTCTCCGCCGTCTGCCTGGGCCCTCCCATCCGCATTGTGTCTCTGGCTGCACGGGTGCTGACTCTTCATGCCAACAGACTCATGTGTGTAGCCCAGATGCCCGCTGGACAAGCCCAGCGTGGCGCCACATCTAACCATCTACCACCCAGTTCCCACCACGCCTCACCCACATGCCTCTCACTCTCTGAAACGCTCCAGTGGCCAATCGTAGCCCCCATGGGACGTAGATCAAGCAGGAGGCGGGTAGTGCTGGCAGAGCCCCCGGCTTGGGAGGGGCGGGGGGCGTGTGCTCAGACGCCCCCGTGGCGAGAGGACGGCAGGCCTCCAGCGAGCTTTCTGCTCATGCTGGGGTCTTATGCGCTGGCAGCGGCCTCTGTTAGCAGGTGTCCAGTGCTCCCAGCATCACGCCCCCTCCTGTGGGTCCCTGAGTGGTTCTGACAGTGTCGTCATCACCAGGCAAAGGACACGTGGCCCCAAATGCTGTAGTTCCAGGAGGGGGATGTGGTGTGGCTTGGGACAAGATGGGATGGCCCCACATGCTGAGTGGGGAGAGGCCCGAAGCGTGGACCGTTTGCCTTGGGGGCATTGAAGGGGCGTGGGTAGCAGGTGCTAGCAAGCGGGGGCCATGTCTGGAGGTCGAGGGGTGGCTCACTCTGTCCAGGCTGCTCCAGGCTGGGCCGGGTGGTCCACACAGTAGGGGTGGGCTTCTAAGACCGCGGCACTGACACGCATGATGACTGTGAGGGATGCCTCCTGGTTCCTAGCTGCCCTCTCGCCTGTCTCCCAGGGTGGGAGGGGCAGGCACCTTTCTGGGGTCTCTGGAAGGGCATTTGCCCTGCAGCCCCTCCCAGCTCCATCCCCACGGGGGTGGGTTCCGTGTAGGAGTTATGAGAGCCCACACTCGCGCAAAGGCACTTGAGTTTCTGTCTTACTTCTTTGTAGACATTCGATATGATTGTCCCAGAGGCCTGGGCATGGTGGACCAGGGGCTAGACTTGGGGGTGGCCTGGGCGTGGTGGACCACAGGCTAGAGTTGGGAATGGGCTGAGGTCGTGGATCAGGGGCTGGACTTGGGGGTGGCCTGGGCGTGGCAGACGAGGGGCTGGACTTGGGAGTGGCCTGCACATAGTGGACTGGGGCCTGGATTTGGGGGTGGCCTGGGCGTGGCGGACCAGGGGCAGGGCCTGGATTTGGGGGTGGCCTGGGCGTGGCGGACCACAGGCTAGAGTTGGGAATGGGCTGAGGTCGTGGATCAGGGGCTGGACTTGGGGGTGGCCTGGGCGTGGCAGACGAGGGGCTGGACTTGGGAGTGGCCTGCACATAGTGGACTGGGGCCTGGATTTGGGGGTGGCCTGGGTGTGGCGGACCACAGGCTAGAGTTGGGAATGGGCTGAGGTCGTGGATCAGGGGCTGGACTTGGGGGTGGCCTGGGAGTGGCAGACGAGGGGCTGGACTTGGGAGTGGCCTGCACATGGTGGACTGGGGCCTGGATTTGGGGGTGGCCTGGGCGAGGCGGACCAGGGGCAGGGCCTGGATTTGGGGGTGGCCTGGGCATGGTGGGCCAGGTGCTGGACTTGAGAGTGGCTTGGGATCGTGGACCAGGGGCGGGGCCTGGATTTGGGGCGGTGTGCGCAGATCCCTTTCCTGTGGGTGCTCCTGGTGGCCTTGCTTCCCCGAGGTTGCCCTGACGTTAAAGCTGATCACTCAGGAAGCCTAGAGAAGGAGGTGATGCTGACAGAAGCCCTTGTGGACAGAGCCTTGTTCACTGTGCAGCCAGAGACTCCAACGATAGACCTCACAGCAGCCGTGGGTGAGGAAGCCCCAGGTGGGAGAGCCGTGTCCACAGCAGAGTGGGCGGAGCGAGGCCACCACACGGCCCGTGGGGCTTCTCCAGCCGCGGTGCCCCTGGTGGGCGCACGGTGAGGGCACCTGGCAGGAGACGGGAGCGTTCGTCTTCAGCACCCAGTCCGCCCTTGCAGGCGTTCCCAGGACAGGACCTGTGGGGTTCCCCAGGCCCCAGGGCCAGGGCTTCTCAGTGCAGCTCCAGGGGCCCCGTCCACTGCCTTTGTGCTCTGGGTGCTGCGTGTGCTGTGTGGGGTGTGTGCTGGGTGGTACATGTGCTCAGTGGTGCGTGTGCTGTGTGGTGTGTGTGCTGGGTGGCACGTGTGCTGGGTGGTGCATGTGCCGGGTGCTGTGTGTGCTATGTGGTGCGTGTGCCGGGTGGTGCATGTGCTGTGTGGCGCGTGTGCTGGGTGGTGCGTGTGCTGGGTGGTGCGTGTGCTGGGTGGTGCGTGTGCTGGGTGGTACGTGTGCTGAGTGGTGCATGTGCTGTGTGGTACGTGTGCTATGTGGTGTGTGTGCTTTGTGGTGTGTGTACTGGATGGTGCCTGTGCTGTGTGGTGCGTGTGCTGGGTGGTGTGTGTGCTGTGTGGTACATGTGCTGTGTGGTGCATGTGCTGGGTGGTGTGTGTGCTGGGTGGTGTGTGTGCTGGGTGGTGCGTGTGCTGGGTGGTGCCTGTGCTGTGTGGTGCGTGTGCTGCGTGGTGTGTGTGCTGTGTGGTGCATGTGCTGGGTGGTGCGTGTGCTGGGTGGTACGTGTGCTATGTGGTGCGTGTGCTATGTGGTACGTGTGCTGTGTGGTGCGTGTGCTTGGTGGTGCGTGTGCTGGGTGGTGCGTGTGCTGTGTGGTGCGTGTGCTTGGTGGTGCGTGTGCTGGGTGGTACGTGTGCTATGTGGTGCGTGTGCTATGTGGTACGTGTGCTTGGTGGTGCGTGTGCCGGGTGGTGCGTGTGCCGGGTGGTGCGTGTGCTGGGTGGTGCGTGTGCTGGGTGGTATGTGTGCCAGGTGGTGCGTGTGCTGTGTTGGGCTCCCCAGGGCTTTGGTGATAAATGGCCACACTCCAGGTCCCTCACTCGGCTTCACGAGGTCCAAGCAGGCTGCGGTGAGGCCAGCCGGTCCTGAGGATGAATCAGGCGTGGCAGGGACTGCCTGCAGCCTGTGCCTCTGGGACCGTGCGTCCCTGCAGCTGGGGACGAGGTGCAGTCTCCGGCTCTGGGAGCAGCCGGGAGCTTGTGCCCCTCACCTGCCACCGCAGCTCCCCTTCCTGTTCAGTTGTGAAATGCAGGAGACAGTGCACTTGCAGAGGCCGCAGCGCTGACCCAGCCTCTGCCCACTTGGGGGTGCGCAGCCTGGGCAGCTGTCCTGGGCCTGCGTGCGCATCCCAGCCTCTGTGCCACTGCCTTATTTGCAGAGCGGTGATGCCAGCATGGACTCCGCAAGGTGCTCTCGCATCTTCCTCAGCCCTCACACGCGGAAGGCAGGGCCGCTCCAGGGATCTCCGACTTCCAGGTGCAAGTCCTGGGCCAGAGGAAGGGCCCTCCTGGCCACAGATGACGAGTGGAATCGCACAGTGGCCCTGAGCGCGAACAGCCCTGAGTGGCAGGCCCTGGGAGCATGCGTGCCGTGACTGCTGCACGTGTGGTCCTGGGCCAGAGGACGGGCCCTCCTGGCCACAGAAGACAGAGTGAAATTACACGGAACAGCTCTGAGTGGCCGGCCCCGGGAGCATGCGTGCCATGACTGCACACATGTGCGCCTGGGCCAGTGCTCGTCCCCGTCTGCCCTGCTCAGTCTGAAACCCAAGTGTGAGCTCAGCCGCCGTCTGAGACTTTGCTCTTCAGTGCACAGGGCGGAGGCCGGGGGAGCTGACTTGTCCCAGAGCAGGAGCCGGGCAGATCCTCCCTGTGGCCGGTACCTGGGACAGGTGTGCAGCCCTGCTCCCCTGTTACTGAAGTCTGCTGGCCTAAGACTTGCTGGCTTCTCATGTCTAATGTAGGTGCACACACACACTTCATGCCTGGGTGTGCACACGTGTGTATGTGCATGAGTAAGTGTACCTGTGCATACATGCCTGTTCGCTCACACACACATGTTGCATTGTGGGTGTGTGTTCATGTGTATTGTGTCATGCATGTGATTGTGCCTGTACATACATTCATGTGTGCACTCACATGCACACACTTGTGTTCATATGCATGCTGGCACTATGAGTGTGTTCATGTGTGTGCCATACACGCATGTGGACAGTCACATGCACATGTGTGTCCACATACACGTCGGTTACCGTAGATGTGTTCATATGTGTGTCATACATACATACACCCACATGTGCACACATGTATTCACACATATGCAATGTGTTCACATGCATGTTGGCACCAGGTATATGTTCACACATGCCACACATGCATCTCTGCACTCACACATACACATGTGTTCACATGCATGTCAGCACTGTTGGAGCACTTATGTGTGTCATGCACGCACAAACATATGCATACATGCACACATGTGTTCACATGCATGTTGGCACTATGTGTATGTCCATGCATACTGTGCATGCATTTGCACACACATGCACATACACTTACACACATGTGTTCACACGCATGTTGGCACTCTGTGTATGTCCACGCATGCTGTGCATGCATTTGCGCACACACATGCACACATGTGTTCACAAACGTGTGATAACATGCATGTTGGCACCAGGTGTATGCTCACACACGCCATACATGCATCTGTACACTCACATGTACACATGTGTTCACATGCATGTTGGCACCGGGTGTATGTTCACACATGCCATACATGCATTATACACTCACACATGTGTGTTCACATGCGTGTTGGCACTGTGGGTGTGTGTCGTGCATGTGTGTGCCTACTTGCCCAGTCGAGTCCAGGGAATGCACAAAGGGTGTGAGGAGCCGAGGAGACAGCGCCTCACCATCCCTTTGCATCGTGATTCCCTGAGCACAGAGGCCAGTCTGGTGCACGTGGAAGAGGCGTGTGGCCAGCCTGCAGAGGGGCGCTACCGTCCCCGCCACACCTGCAGGCGGAGCCGACGGTGCCTGGGCAGCTTGTCCTCTGTGAAGACACGGCTGGCACCCCTTTCCTCCCGGGACCCCTGCCTCAGTGCCCCAAGGATTTCCTTCCACACTTGCCTGGGCAGCAGCCGTTACCCCTCCTGGCATTTCTGACAGCTCCTTTGGGCTCTTAAGTTTGGCACTGAAGTCTAGGATCCGTGAAAGCTCCCAGGGCCCTGGGGGGCGGGGCTGAGATTCGCTCCTGGGGGCTTGGGGCTTGGTGACTTTCTGAGCCCCAGGACGAAGGGCTGCTCTGGTTGGTGCCTGGGTGGAACCCCTGCTCCCGTCTGCGCGACCCTGGGCAAGCTGGTAGCCTTCCTGTGCTGCCAATTGTGACAGAGGCCACTGGCCCCGAGCGTGTGTGTTTTGCTACATGGGATAAGAGTTAGTAAGTGTAAAGCTCTTAAAATTATAAATGCCCCACAAATACCACTTATGGTTACTAAGACTGGAGCTAGCAATGCGCGCCTCTCCAGTGTCCGCGTGAATGAGCCCCACCTGGCAGGTGCATCAGTCAGGCCTGGCGACTGCTGGGTTGACAGCTGCAGGGCGGGGTCACACGTGCAGCCCCAACCAACGCCTCCCCTGGGTCACAGGACCATCGGACAGGCGTGCTCACCGGGCACAGCCTCCCGCACAGGGCTCTCCCCTCCCTCGGGTGAGACCTTGGCCCGCCGGCCAGCTGGGCGGGAGTGCGCGTGGAGTGAGTTAGTGGGCCTAACCCAGCAGTGGGGCCTGTCCTTCTGTTGGGGCCTCACTGGAACTGCGGTGTCGCCGCAGGGTCCCTGGGGCAGAGAGGGACAGCCTGGGCCCGCGTGGCAACTCTCGGGAGAGACAGCAGGGTGTCCTCAATTCCTGCCGCGCCCACGGCTCCCTGTAGAGATGGTCCCTGAGATCGTCTTCTGGGCTTGCAAGCCCTTGGTGTCACGCGACGCTCGCAGGGCTGAGGAGGAGCAGTGGCCAGAGACGAACTTGTAAGACCTGCAGGTGGCGGAAGCAGGCGGGGAGACGCTCCGGGAGCAGATTGGAGAGGAGGGGGAACAGCTCCTGTTCCACGCCTTGGGGGACGCTGCTGGCAATGAGCTTGGGGGTTGTCCTGGCCCAGCCCCCCACTGGACAGGTGAGGGCGCCTGCGTCCCCAGACAGGGGTCTGGCATTTCTCAAGCCCACGCCTCTCGCTGGACGACACAGGTCCCCCGGCTGTGGACTCTGTTCCCTCTGGTGCCGTCAGTGTCCTGTGAGCTTGCCTGGATTACTCCTGCTACAGACGGGTGAACGGAGGCGCGGAGGGATTCCACAGTGGGCGAGGGCCCTCAGATGGGAGGTCTCTCATGATTGGAGCTGGACTGGTGCAGTTACAAGTGTGACCCCATAATGCCCAGTTCTGTGCCCGCCTTCGGGGTTTGTGTCAGGGCTGTTCAAGGAGAGGAGGTAGACATCGGGATGGCTCGGGGCTGGGCACCGAGGCGAGCAGGGAGACCCTCCCTTGGAGGGTGGGGGAGGGGCCCTGGGTGAGCGGGGTGCGGGGCAGGAGGGGGCCTGTGGCCCATAAAACGTGGGCAGCGGTGGCTGCTGTGTCCACCGTGGAAACCAGCCCTCTGGGCCGTCTGCCGACGCAGGCTGGCGCACAGTGGTGGCATGTGTGCACTTTGCCATAGAAAGGTCAGCGCCATTGATCCGTTGGGAGCACAGGATTTGAGTTTCGGTAATGTCTTCAAGGAGGACTTTCCCGTCCTGGCTAAAACTTGCTGAGTCGTCAGGGAAAAAAGATGGATCCAAACCAAGAACTTCCAGAGTGGCGGGAAGAGCCGTTGGGGGGGGGGGGGGGTCCAGAGCGGCCCCTCGCCTGCCTGCTGGGCCCGCGTGCCTCCCTGGAATCGGTGAGGGCCGCGGAAGTGCGCATGGCTGCGGGCTCCGTGGACTTTGACCTGTGTCGCGAGGCATCTGGAGGTTCTTCCTTCTTCCTGGTGTCCTTGGGCGGAGGGGACGCAGCTCCCGCGGAGGCGACCCTTGAGCCCACCCTGTGATGGGCCCACGCTGGGGGCGAGAGCACAGACATTTAAACACAGAAGCAGGGAAAAGCGGGGCCAGGCTCTCCGTCCAGGCGGAGCCGAGTCTGGAGTGCCCTCTCCCTAGGTCTCTCCTCCGCACGGGGACCCTGGACGGTGGGAGGGCAGCACAGTGGGTTGCGTGTGGGGTTACCTGCGGGGCTGGTCCTGAGTGCTGGGGCAGGCTGCGTCTTCACTGACCGTGTCCAAGGGCCCAGCCACGCCAGGGGAAGGGGCATGGGCCCGGGAATGTTCCCGAGCCTGAGAACGAGGCAGGGGCCCCCTGGGCCTCACAAGCCTGCGGGGAGGAGGGGTGGAGCACACGTCGGTAGACAGAGGGCAGAGGGAGGAGAATCCTGCGTCTCCCGTCTGCAAGGGAACCCACGGATGGGCCTCACCCAGGCGGCTCCAGGCCACAGCTCCGGTGCTGCGGCCGCGCTCGGCACCCCCTGTGCGTGAGGAGCTGGGAAATGTGGGTTGGGAGAAGCTAAGCTCAGATCTCGGGAGCATTTAGCCATGATGATCTTAGCTTTCAAGTCTGTTTCCCTGGCCTGGGGGAGCATCCTCCAGCTGTGATGAGCTCTAGGGCTTCCAGGGGAGGGCAGCAGCCTCTAGCTTTACGTCCAAGGTGGCCCCTACCAGGGTCACCGCACACGCAGCAGCCATGGGGCAGCGTGGGGGCTGCCCTGCAGGGTGGAGGGGGGCGCTCGGTGGGAGTGGGGCTCACTTCGGATCCACCCCAGCAGGGCTGTGGAATGGCTGAGCCCCACTTCTCAGCAGAAGCAGAGATGAACCCAGGACTTAAGATTTCCAGGATTATTTCAGTTGAAGAGGGTGGGAAACCTACTCAACACACCGAGGCAGAGGGCAGTGTGGTGCTAGCGTGGCCGAGACCCTGGCTTGGGTCTGAGATGGGCTCAGCGTTGGTGCCCGTGTCCCTGTGCTGAGATGGACTCAGTGTTGGTGCCCGTGTCCTGTGTCCTGAGATGGACTCAGCGTTGGTGCCCGTGTCCCTGTGCTGAGGTGGACTCTGTGTGTGGTGCCCGTGTCCTGTGTCCTGAGATGGACTCAGTGTGTGGTACCCGTGTCCCTGTCCTGAGGTGGATCAGTGTGTGGTGCCCGTGTCCCTGTGCTGAGGTGGACTCTGTGTGTGGTGCCCATGTCCTGTGTCCTGGAGCCAGGACTCTACCTCTGGAAGCGCCTCTCTCTGTCTGTTTTGGTAGAGGCGAGTGGCTCAGATCAGCCACAACAAGGGTGTGGCCTTGCCCCTTCCCTGCCTCGGGGGCCCCCCGGGGGACCTCAGTTGGCTGCGTCACCCCCACTTTCTCAGCCTGGAAACAGGCGTGCCTGCTGTCTCCACTCCTGCGGACTTTGGCTGTGAGACTGACAGACGGGAATGTGCTTGCACAGACCACCCCGCCGTGACTGCCGGCTCAGCACCCAGGACCCTCTCCTGGGCTCGTCCTCAGAGCAGCCCACTCTGCCTCGAGACCTCGAGGAGAAGCGGAGAGGTGGGGCGTGGTCAGGCCGGCAGGAGGCAACCCACAGCTGCAGCCCCCGGGACTGCCTGGGACGGCAGAGCCGTGTGGAGGTGCCGCGTGCCGTGCCTTTCAGCTGAGACCCTCGGCCACTCCCTTCCCTGCAGACAGCACCCAGGGCCCCCTGGGAAGGAGCAGCCCTCGTGCGAGGAAGCAGACCTGGGCTCCACCCTCCTCTGGAAATGGAAAGGCGCCCAGAGCTTACCCAGGCTCTGCCTCACTGAGCGCCCTGTCCTGAAACTGGGAGACCCACGTGTCAGCCAGTGCTGCCCTCACCCCACTGCACAGAGCCGGACACCTGAGTAGGGAGGAGCTGGTCACTTCTGCTCAGACCTAGCACTGTCCTCGGCCTGCTCAAGGCACACATGCGCACACACACAGCACATGTGTGCACTCACACATCTGTGCGTGCACACAAATGCAACACACATGCACATGTGCACACACACGCAAATGTACAGGTGCAAACACATGTGCACACACATGCACACATACACACATGTGCACACACATGGCCCTGTGCAGAGCTGCTCTACTAGAGGTTAGAATGGTCCTTGCCGTGGGCTCTCGTCCCAGGGTCTGGCTCTCTGCTGGTCAGACTGCACCTGGCCCATCTCATGCCCCTGGAGCAAGCAGAACCACTGACCCTCGGGCCCCACTGGGTGGTCTTGACATGGGGGCAGTGAGAGCAGAGGGCACAGCGAGCCGGCCTCACCCAGGCTCTGCCTGCATCCCAGGAGCCCCTGTGGCCGCCTCCCTCCCCTCAGGCTGGCCTGGCTCCCTTGTTGAAGTCTCTCCGGGGAGCCGCCGTGGTACACAGTGGCGCTCACTTTCCCGGTGACTCGGGATGCATGTCCAAGCCCACAGCGGCTGCTGTTGCCGTCCCTGGACTGCCCGTTGCGGTCTTTGTGGACCCGTCCTCGGGCTGCCCGTTGTGGCCTCTGAGTGGACTCTGCCTTTACGTAGCAATGGGCACTCGCCCCGCCCATGTATGTCTGTGCTACGCGAGGTCTGTCCGACAGCATCTAAGACCCCTCTTTGACCCCCAGGGGCTGGGGTGCGCACAGGTCCCTGGACAGCATGGGGCGAGGCAGGGTCCTCACTGCCCGGCGCCTCTCACTGCAGTGGCTCTGCAGCCCTGGGCAGCCGGAGAGCTGTGAGGCAGCCAGGGCTGGAGGCCACTGCGCATGTCCCTGCGTGTGCCACGTTGTGCTCCCAGCATCCTGGCCTGGGCACATGGACATGGGCACCAGATGCTGCTGTGGCCAGCACTGTCCACTGAAGTCAGGAGCGCCCAGGCCCTGCCGGAAGCTCCGTGTCTGCTCTGCTGCTTCTGGCGTTTTCAGTCTCCGGCCACAGCACCAGGGACCACGGGGTCCCCGGCAGCTGCAGGGAGGCGTCCGGGGGGCTGTGGAAGCTGCCGTGGCCACAGCTCCTGCCCGTCTGCCCACCCATGGCGGCCCTGCCTGGAAGGCCTCACTGCTTCCTCTGGGCCCCAGAAGGGGAGAGGCGGACGAGGAGCCGAGGGCCTGCCCGGAGGGCACTTGGGATCCACTTCAGCGTCCAGCCTGAACCTGCTCACTCGCCACGTGTGCGCATGTCCCTGCACATGTGCAGATCCCGGATGCAGACACGCCTTGCACACGGGTGTGGGAATACGTGGCTCTGACACACAGATATGCATGATGGAGAGAACAGAGACAGATAGACACGCGGACACACGCACACACGCGTGACGCTCCGTGCTGCCTCAGGCCTCTCACCACAGGCAGGACATCCCTGGTACCTCTTCCCTTCAGATCGGCCTGTCTTGGACAGGACACCCCCAGGACAGGGGAGTGTCCAGGGGAGTGTCCTGGGAGGCCGTGGTGGTTAACGGCACCGAGAGGGTGAGACCTGGAGCCCGTTCCAAGCCGCGTGGGCCTTTCCAGGATAGGAGCGGCTGTGTCTCATGTCCACTCACCAGGACAACCCCCACCCCAGGAGGCCTTGGGGTCCTGGCTGACCCAGCGCTGCCCTGGGGACTCAGGGCGCTGGCTCTCCCCAGCAGGACGCCTGCTCTGTGAAGGCCAGGCAGCCCTGGCCTCTCCCCTGCAGGCCTCCAGGGCTCAGGCGAGCAGTCCTGAGCCTACAGAGCCGGCAGTGGCCTGGGCGTGGTGGCCTGGAAGACGGGAAGCGCTGAGCACTGAGCAGTGTTCTGGGAGCCGGCGCCCGCCTCCTGCACCACCTCGGGTCATGTCTGCACCTCCTCCAGGGACGTGGGGGCCCCGTCCCCACGGTGCAGACAGAGCCTCTGGGGACGGCACACGCCCTCATTCCACTGGCCCCATTTCCTCGTGCTTCATACACGTTCTGCGTCCCAGTACTCAGAGCCCTCGGATTTCGAGGGTGTCTACATACGTAGCCACGTCCGTCTTGTTCGAGAGATTATGTTACTCTGGCTCAGTTTGTCTGAAACTAAACCGGGCCTAAGCCTCAGGACCTGGGGGCTGCGGGGTCCGTGAGGGGGCTTTGTTCCGCCTGGCTCGACCCAGGAGTCCTGTGGCAGGGCCTGAAGTGCTGTGAGCCCGGGGCCTGGTGGGGCTGGGCTCGGGCAGTGCCTGGGGCCTGCACCGCGTTTCTGAGGCTGTCACACAGCCAGGAGGCGGCAGTCCCAGCCTCTGGGGTGAAACCGGTTCTCCAGTGTGTGTCTCTGGACTTGCGCCGTCTGCCCCGGGACCGATTGCAGATGGGGTGTAGCTGGCGGATGTCTGCTCAGCCGCCACGCAGCTGTCGGAAGAGGCAGAGAGTAGGGGCCCCCGAGGTGCAGAGGGCAGGAGGACCCGGGCCCTGGCAAGTGTGGACAGCGGTGAGCGTCTTAGTGACAGCCTGCCGGCCAGCTCGTCTCCCACTGCCATGCGTGGCAGAGCTGTGACCGAACCTCTGAGCCACCCTGCAGCAGGAGGCCAGCAGCCTTCTCCTGCTGTGGAAGGACCCTGCCTCCGGCCGTGTGATGGGGGAGTCCACAGATGTGGGTCTCTCCACGGGGCTCAGGGACTCCTGTTCCGGGCACTGGCTTGCTCACCTGTGAGGGCTGTGGCCTCTCCGCCTGCCTCCTTTCTCCTTCTCCAGAGCAGTGTGGGGCCTGGGCTGTGTACGTCTGCGGGAGAGGCAGGCGTCAGGGTGCTCCTGGGACCCCACGGCACGGGGACCTGGGCGTCCTCCAGCCTTAGCCGTTCCAGTCGCTCCCTGGAAGTGAGCACCCTGCCCTGGGAAGAGCAGGGGCCTGGCGGTGGGGTGGGGAGTGAGGCCCCCAGGGAGGTCCGGCCCCAGGCAGCCAGAGCCTGAGCACGCAGCCTGCCCGCCCCGGCCTCGGGCGCTGGGCTGGAGGGGAGGCCGCGGCTGCTGCCCTCCTCCGCGGCCTGGGGGTGGGTGGGCGTGGCCTGGCCCGCACTCCTGGAAGCAGGCTCTGGACTCTGTGCCTCAAACTCTTCCGTTCCTGGTGTGTTTCAAGTCGGCAGCTGAAACCTTCGGCGTGATGTTCAGTAGTTGGGAAAGATGCCGTTTCCAGAATGCTGTAAATATTGACGTTAACAAATACACCATTCCTTTAATGCGCCTGATGAACTTGAATGCCAGAGCGATTTGGAGCGTCATCCGTTGGGCACATGGACATGCTCTCGGGCAGTCACGCGTGGCTCCCCGTTCCCCCAGGCAGGAACCTCAGCTCTGTGTCGCAGAGCTGCGTGCGTGGAGGCCTTAGCACCCATTCCCTCACGATGCACGGTGGCAGAAAACCTCAAGTTCACGCGTGATGCCCAGGGCCCTACGTCCCGGAGTGGATGGGTTTGGGGCTGTGGCCACGGGCTCAGCAGTCAGGCTGAGGGCCAGATGATGCAGCGGGGACTCCCCAGAGGGCATGGGGAAGACACCAAAATAGAGGCGCAATCCCCCCCCCACCCAGAATCTTCATGGTTTGCGTGAGATGCCTGGTGCCAGAGGCGGCGTCTGGGACTCGGCGTCTGGGACCGCACTCTCCACGGGCCCGGAGCTCTTCACTGAGCCTGGCGTCCTGCTCAGGCAGGGACAGTGTGGGCAGCTCTGTCCTTTTGGCTGGTGCGTTTGCGCCACACAGACACGGGGTAGGGGCAGGCGTCCTGGAACGGCTGGTGCGTTGTTTGCTGAAAAGCTTGCATTGGGCTCTTATCAGAGAAATCCTCTAACACGCTCTGAACTGATAATCCTCGCAGATTCGTCCCCTTCTGTGTTTCAGAATTGAAAACTACTCACTCCCAAGAGCGTTTGTCACTCGCCAGGGGTCTGCGTGAACTCCATGGGCTTCTACTCCCGAGATTTAGAGCAAGTTTGTGTTTCCATCTGAGAGTGATGTGTGTGCAATATGTGTATTTGCATGTACATGTGTGTATGTGATGCACATGTGCGTGTGTGCATATGTGATCTGCATGTGTATGTGTGATCTGTGTGCGCATGTGATATATGAATGTGTGTATATGTAATAGGTGTGTAGGAATGTGTATATGTGTATGGATGTCTGTATGCGTGTATATATGACATTAGTGTACATGAGGTATGTATGCAATGTGGTATGTATTTAGCACTGTTTGTGTGAGACATGTGCGATTTGTGTATGTGTGTTTGTGTGTGTATGATATGTGCAGGACGTGTGTATGTGTGAGGCATGTAGCATGTGCAGATGTGTGATGTATGTGTATATGTATATGCATGCATGTGTGTCTTTGTATCTGTGTGTGTGATGTGTTTGTGTGAGAGTGTGATGTGTGTGTGTCTGTGTATATCTGTGTATGTGTGTGTCTGTGTGTGTGATGCATGTCTGTGTGTCTGAGTGTGTGATGTGTCTGTGTGTCTCTGTATGTGTACATCTATGTATATCTGTGTATGTGTGTGTGATGTGTCTGTGTATATCTGTATGTGTATCTGTGTATGTGTGTGTGATGCATGTCTGTGTGTATATGTATATCTGTGTCTGTGTGTATCTGTGTGTATCTGTGTGTGTGTCTGAGTGTGTGATGTGTGTCTGTGTGTCTGAGTGTGTGTACATCTGTGTATATCTGTGTATGTGTGATGCATGTCTGTGTGTCTGTATGTGTATATCTATGTCTCTGTGTGTGTCTGTGTGTATCAGTGTGTGTGTCTGAGTGTGTGATGTGTGTCTGTGTGTGTCTGTATGTGTATATCTGTGTATGTGTGTGTGATGCATGTCTGTGTGTGTCTGCATGTACATCTGTGTATGTGTGTGATGCATGTCTGTGTGTGAGTGTACATTGTGTGTGTGATATGTGTCTGTGTGTGTCTGCATGTACATCTGTGTATGTGTGTGATGCATGTCTCTGTGTGTCTGTGTGTATATCTATGTATGTGTGTGTGATGCATGTCTGTGTGTGTCTGCATGTACATCTGTGTATGTGTGTGTGATGCATGTCTGTGTGTGTCTGTGTGTATATCTATGTATGTGTGTGTGATGCATGTCTGTGTGTGTCTGCGTGTATATCTATGTGTGTGATGCATGTCTGTGTGTGTCTGCATGTACATCTGTGTATGTGTGTGGGATGCATGTCTGTGTGTGTCTGTGTGTATATCTATGTATGTGTGTGTGATGCATGTCTGTGTGTGTCTGTGTGTATATCTATGTATGTGTGTGTGATGCATGTCTGTGTGTGTCTGTGTGTATATCTATGTATGTGTGTGTGATGCATGTCTGTGTGTGTCTGTGTGTATATCTATGTATGTGTGTGTGATGCATGTCTGTGTGTGTCTGCGTGTATATCTATGTGTGTGATGCATGTCTGTGTGTGTCTGCGTGTACATCTGTGTATGTGTGTGTGATGCATGTCTGTGTGTGTCTGCGTGTACATCTGTGTATGTGTGTGGGATGCATGTCTGTGTGTGTCTGTGTGTATATCTATGTATGTGTGTGTGATGCATGTCTGTGTGTGTCTGCGTGTATATCTGTGTGTGATGCATGTCTGTGTGTGTCTGCGTGTACATCTGTGTATGTGTGTGGGATGCATGTCTGTGTGTGTCTGCGTGTACATCTGTGTATGTGTGTGGGATGCATGTCTGTGTGTGTCTGCGTGTATATCTATGTGTGTGATGCATGTCTGTGTGTGTCTGCGTGTACATCTGTGTATGTGTGTGGGATGCATGTCTGTGTGTGTCTGCGTGTACATCTGTGTATGTGTGTGGGCTGCATGTCTGTGTGTGTCTGAGTGTACATCTGTGTGTGTGTGATGCATGTCTGTGTGTGTCTGCACGTACATCTAAGTGTATGTGTGTGATGCATGTCTGTGTGTGTCTGTGTGTGGGGGGTAAGATCTAGTGCTAATGTCATTTCTGAAGCCAAAGCAGACCTCTGGCTGCCAGCCTTGGCGCCTGCTGGGATGAGGTGCTCGTCCCAGGTGAGGGTGGACCAGGGCAGCGACAAGCACCCTGTCCTGGGCAGGCTGATCACTGTGCAGCCAGACGGCTGCTGAAGGCACGCTCCCCCTGCCCCCAGAGGGGTCCAGTGGGCTGTGTGGTTGCAGGGCCAGGTTTCTCGGCAGTGGTGGACCATTGCCAGTGGCTGTGACATCGCTGGGCTGGAGGAATGTTCCGCCGGAGGTCATCCTGGAGTCACAGGGTGCACCAGCTTTGCCGTGCGAGGTGCACCTGACTCAGGTTCCTGCAGCGCAGGGAGGTGAGGATGCAGGGGAGGCCCCGGGTCCTGAGGTGTGGGGCAGCCTCGACTTCTGTCAGCCTCAATCCAGACTCGCCGGGCTGAGCAGTTAGGGGAGGACGCACGTGGAGCCCATGGTGGCAGTGCAAGTAGGGCACGCGCTGAAAACTGCCCATTTATCCTAGTTCAGATCCAACCGGGGCCCGGTGTCTGCAGCCTCACTGTGGGCCAGGGCGCTCCTGCATGGTCATGGGTGCTCCCAGGGGACTGTTCAGACGCAAGGGCCAGAGGCCGCAGAGGCTGGGCCTTCCCCAGGTGCTCCTGCCACTGCTCTGCCTGCCGCTGACCGAGCCTGGTGTCCACGTGGAGCTGGGCCCCTTCTGGGGAACAGGGAGGTTTGTGCCCTGTGTGCCAGGAGCGGGGTTTCTCTGGGGAACGGGGTGGGGTTTGTGCCCTGTGTGCCAGGGGCGGGGTTTCTCTGGGGAACAGGGAGGTTTGTGCTCTGTGTGCCGGGGGCAGGGTTTCTCTGGGGAAGGGGTGGGGTTTGTGCCCTGTGTGCCAGGGGCGGGGTTTCTCTGGGAACGGGGTGGGGTTTGTGCCCTGTGTGCCAGGGGCGGGGTTTCTCTGGGGAACGGGGTGGGGTTTGTGCCCTGTGTGCCAGGGGCGGGGTTTCTCTGGGGAACGGGGTGGGGTATGTGCCCTGTGTGCCAGGGGCGGGGTTTCTCTGGGGAATGGGGTGGGGTTTGTGCCCTGTGTGCCAGGGGCGGGGTTTCTCTGGGAACAGGGAGGTTTGTGCCCTGTGTGCCAGGGGCGGGGTTTCTCTGGGGAATGGGGTAGGGTTTGTGCCCTGTGTGCCAGGGGCGGGGTTTCTCTGAGCAGCAGACTCCACACTGCAACGCTGCGAGGCTGTTGGGTGATGCAGAGGCACAGTGGGGGCTGCGTTCCCAGGGTCTAGGACACCCCCCTCCCCGGTTCCTGAAGACCAGCTTCTAAGCCGCCCAAGCCCTGCTCCCTGTGAGTGTGAGGCTGGGAGGGCCTGGGCCCTCCTCCAGGTGCCCACACTCTGTCCACCCCCATTCCTCCAAGCTTTCCTGAGGCTCGTGGGGCTGCCCGGGCACGCTGTCGTCCCGTGGGACAGGGCGTGGCCGAGCACAGCATCTGGGGGTCCTCACTGCTGACGGGGTGTCTCACCTGTGGCTGGGGCTGTGACTTCCGGCCACCTTGTGTCTGGCTGGGCTGCATCTCTTGGACGTGTGAGAATGACCGGGTCACCCCGGAAGGGACTGACAGAGCTCCGGGGGCCTGGGCCTCGGGGGCCTGGGCCTGGGGCGCCGTCCTGTGCTGTGGGAGGACAGAGTGAGCCGTGGTCCTCACCTGTACACCTCTGCTCAGTGGATTCCAGAGGGTTTATAAGCTCGGTCCCACCTGGGCAGGGCCTCTGCTGGACTCCAGGTGTGCAGACCAGGATGTGAAGTTCCGGGGGATTGAGTGCTGGGAGCCTGGGCTGTGACGGCCAGGTCTCTCCTCTTTCTGTGATGTCACTGGGCCCTGCAAAGACCTCAGCACACTCCCTGGGGATGGCAGCACCGACCTCACTGCTAGGCGAGGTCTGGCTCTCCCAGATGCCCCCATGGGGCCTCTCTCCCCCACATCCGCAGCCTTCGGAGGGGCTCCCCGCGGTCAGCAGCTGTGTACCTGGGTCCTCTGCCCTGGGGATGTTGCTGGAGGTGGGGCCTTGCCAGGGGTGGGGCACTGGGGGGCCTGGGAGCATTGCTGCTGGCAGGACTGCTGGGCCAGGGGAAGAGAGTGCTCTCCTGTCTGGGGGTCTTCTACACAGGGGTGTTGCCAGGGGCGGACATTGCTGGGGCGGGACCTGCCGGGCCAGGCCAGGAGAGTGCTCCCATGTCCAGGGGTCCTCCTCTTCCTAACCTGTGCTTTCAACTCAGACAGCGGGCACAGGAAGCCAAGCCACCATATGTGTTGCTAATGGGAGATTTCTTTTAAAAAAGCCGTCTTTAGTACAGAACATAAATCAGGTCTCCTTGTTTATTTTTAATTTTTAAAATTTCCAGTGCAATGCATGATCACGATACACCTCTGAGCAGTGCGTGGAAAGCCCGTGAGAAGAGTGTGTGGTTTTGTAATTCATTGATCCACGGAATCTCTAAAGTCTGGGGTTTGGCCGCCTCCTGCTGGCTCCCGGCTCCCTGGCCTTGTTGCTGACTACATGTACATAGTGTCGCATGTGTCTGCTCGTCTGTACACACATGTGACATGAACAAGAATGTGTCCTCCAGGGATGCCTTTCCTGTACTACCTTCTGTGCTTGTCCACATGTGTGTGTGCCACGTGTCCTCATGTGAGTGTACCACATGTCCACATGTGTGCTGCATGTCATGTGTCCACATGTGGGCACGCTGCAGTCCACATGTGAGTGTGCCACATGTCCACATGTGAGCATGCTGTGTCCACATGTGAGTGTGCCACCTCTTCACATGTGTGCTGCATGTCTGCATGTATGCGTGCCATGTGTCCACATGTGAGCATGCTGCGTGTCCGCACGTGAGGGTGCTGCCTGTCCACATGTGAGTGCACCATGCCGTCTCATCCCAAGTCTACCTTCAGCCTTGGGTCCTCTTGGCACTGAAACACGGAAGTTGGCACGCTCAGCAGACACTCTGCTTCCCAGAGCAAACTCTCAGATCCCTGGAGCGCAGCTGGGTTACAGGTGCTGCGGGGGCTGCACTCAGCAAGGTGGGCTCGGCACGGCCTGGCCAGCAGTGTGGCGAGAAACCCCTTCCCCAAAACCTCGACAGCGGTCCTGTCCTTCCCAGTGTTCCCCGGGGATTCCCACAGCAGCCTCCTGCCATCTCAGCACTGCCCCTCCATGCATCCACAGCCCATGGAGCTGTGCCGTCCCCCTGCTCTCTCTAACGCCATCTCTCTGTGTCTGAGGCCCATGGAGCTGTGCCGTCCCCCTGCTCTCTAACGCCATCTCTCTCTCTATGGCCCATGGTGGCTGTGCCGTCCCCCTGCTCTCTCTAACGCCATCTCTCTGTGTCTGTGGCCCATGGAGCTGTGCCGTCCCCCTGCTCTCTAACGCCATCTCTCTCTCTATGGCCCATGGTGGCTGTGCCGTCCCCCTGCTCTCTCTAACGCCATCTCTCTGTGTCTGAGGCCCATGGAGCTGTGCCGTCCCCCTGCTCTCTAACGCCATCTCTCTCTCTATGGCCCATGGTGGCTGTGCCGTCCCCCTGCTCTCTCTAACGCCA
Organism: Oryctolagus cuniculus; assembly: GCF_051225735.1. Lineage (NCBI taxonomy): Eukaryota > Metazoa > Chordata > Mammalia > Lagomorpha > Leporidae > Oryctolagus > Oryctolagus cuniculus. The sequence continues at coordinate 610,926 of NC_142878.1, forward strand.
TCTCTCTGTGTCTGAGGCCCATGGAGCTGTGCCGTCCCCCTGCTCTCTAACGCCATCTCTCTCTCTATGGCCCATGGTGGCTGTGCCGTCCCCCTGCTCTCTCTAACGCCATCTCTCTGTGTCTGAGGCCCATGGAGCTGTGCCGTCCCCCTGCTCTCTCTAACGCATCTCTCTGTGTCTGAGGCCCATGGAGCTGTGCTGTCCCCCTGCTCTCTCAAACGCCATCTCTCTCTCTCTCTATGGCCCATGGAGCTGTGCTGTGGCCCTCTGCTATAACACGGTCTCTCTGTGTCCGTGGCCCATGGTGGCTGTGCCGTGGCCCTCTGCTCTAACCCTCTTCTCATTTCTCCACTCAGTTGCTTTTCTCCTTTGAAGGAGCACCTGTGCGGTGTGGGTTTGAATCCTTTGTTCCGTTGCTTGCTGATGTTTTCTCTCACGTGTCCTTGAAGTCTGCTTATGCTGCCTTTCCCTGCTGCAGTATTTAAGTGTGAGCTGCAGTTCTGAATCTTGAACACGTGTCTCATTTAGGAAGGCCGTCCTCTCCTGAGGCTGTGTGGGTGCTTTTCCAAGTTTTCTTCTAATATTATTATTGTTTTGTTTTTATGTTTAGCTCTTTAATCCATCGGGAAATGATTTTTGTATATGGTGTGAGGTAGGTATCTAAGCGTACGTCTCACTGCACAGTTCGTTGTCCCGGCACGTCGGTTACTAACCCTCATCTCGTGTATTGGCCGCATGAGTCTGCTCCGACTCTGCCCACTGACCCTGTCCACCTCGAGCCTCAGAGCCGCGCGGCCACGTGAAGCTCCACGAAGCGCTTTGCTCTTGGGTGGAGCGCCCTCCCCGGTGTCCAGCCTCAGGCAGTCCCAGCGTTTATCACGTGTTCGCGGGGGTGAACCCGGGATCCCTCTCGGCGGTTTGCATTCACCATTCCCGTGGACTTCGTGCAGTGGTGCTGACATTTAGCCGAATCGGAGGAGGAATGAGACCTTTAGGGTTTTCCGTTCTCTCCATGGAAACGACATTTATTTTAGATATTAGGTACTTAGATATTCGTTTAGGTTTTTTATATTTTTCAACACTTTGGTGTAAGTAGATATTGCTCATTTCATGCTAAAGCTCATGTCTAGAGGTTTTAGTTTTGGCTGCCCTTGCGTGGACAGCGCTGTTCTACGCTCTATCTTGAGTGCCTGCGCTGCGCTTTGGGAATACTTTGGCTTCTGTGTCCCTCTTGTCGGCCGCTGGCTGGCTGACCCCGCAGGTGCTTGGTGCCGCACGCCCCGCCAGACACCCGGCGTTTCCCTCCTCGGCGCCTCTGCTCCGGTGTCTACGCCGGCTCTGCTGCCTGGCACTTCCTGAGCAGCGCTGCGCTAGCCCGTGCGTGTCCTGACACTCTCCAGGTTTCGCCACTGAGGACAGCGGTCCGAGCCGAGCCGAGCTGAGGGCACCCCGACCGGGAAGGGCTGTGGGCTTTCCTGGCATCTTGTGAAAGGATGGATTTTTTTCCTGAGCTCCGAATTTTCAGTGAATTAACCCTACATTTCCTAGGGCTGATGCGTCCTTACTGAGCTATGATATGTGACTCTTGAAATATGTTGCTGATTGGACGCACTTCACTCATATTATATTCATAACAGAAATAGTTTCTCACATAAGTAGATTAAAATATCTGTATCTGTCTCCATGTGTTTAGCAGTCTATGCTAAATTTCATTGGTTTTGTTATCAGAGATGTTCAAGTCGCAGAGAGTGTTTTGAAAAAAAATTTATCTGTTTTCTTTAGAAAAGTACAAATGGAATAGAGAACTTGGCAGAATGCACTGACAAAACCATCTAGAGATTGCATTTTAAATACATTTTTCTCTATAATTTTAATTGCTTCTGAGTTGATGCTCACTCATAATTCGCATGTGCTAACCCTGACCCTGTCTTCACGTGCACCGTGGCGCCATGTGTGTGTGTCCTCCTGCGTGTCCTTGGGCCCTTGCATGTCCCTGGCCCCTGTGTATCCCTCACCAGCTCTGCTACCATTCCTGCCATGTTGCTCTGCGTTCACCCTGAGGTTAGACTGTCCTCACCTGTGGTCAGCCTGTCCTCACCTGTGGTCAGCCTGTCCTCACCTGTGTTCAGACGGTCCTCACCTGTGGTCAGATGTCCTCACCTGTGGTCAGCCTGTCCTTACCTGTGGTCAGACTGTCCTCACCTGTGGTCAGACTGTCCTCACCACAGTCAGACTGTCCTTACCTGTGTTCAGACTGTCCTCACCATGGTCAGACTGTCCTCACCCGTGGTCAGACTGTCCTCACCATGGCCAGACTGTCCTCACCCCATGGTCAGACTGTCCTCACCATGGTCAGACTGTCCTCACCCCATGGTCAGACTGTCCTCACCATGGTCAGACTGTCCTCACCCCATGGTTAGACTGTCTTCACCCACGGTCAGCCTGTCCTCACCCCATGGTCAGCCTGTCCTCACCTGTGGTCAGACTGTCCTCACCTGTGGTCAGACTGTCCTCACCCCATGGTTAGACTGTCCTCACCATGGTCAGACTGTCCTCACCTGTGGTCAGATGTCCTCACCTGTGGTCAGACTGTCCTCACCACAGTCAGACTGTCCTTACCTGTGGTCAGCCTGTCCTCACCATGGTCAGACTGTCCTCACCCGTGGTCAGACTGTCCTCACCCCATGGTCAGACTGTCCTCACCATGGTCAGACTATCCTCACCATGGTCAGACTGTCCTCACCCCATGGTCAGACTGTCCTCACCATGGTCAGACTGTCCTCACCTGCGGTCAAACTGTCCTCACCACGGTCAGACTGTCCTTACCTGTGGTCAGACTGTCCTCACCTGTTATCAAACTGTCCTCACCCCATGGTCAGACTGTCCTCACCTGTGGTCAGACTGTCCTCACCTGTAGTCAGACTGTCCTTACCTGTGGTCAGACTGTCCTCACCTGTGGTCAGACTGTCCTCACCTGCGGTCAAACTGTCCTCACCACGGTCAGACTGTCCTCACCTGTGGTCAGACTGTCCTCACCTGTAGTCAGACTGTCCTTACCTGTGGTCAGACTGTCCTCACCATGGTCAGACTGTCCTCACCTGTGGTCAGACTGTCCTAACCATGGTCAGACTGTCCTCACCTGTGGTCAGACTGTCCTCACCTGTTATCAGACTGTCCTCACCATGGTCAGACTGTCCTCACCCGTTATCAGACTGTCCTCACCATGGTCAGACTGTCCTCACCATGGTCAGCCTGTCCTCACCCCATGGTCAGACTGTCCTCACCATGGTCAGACTGTCCTCACCTGCGGTCAAACTGTCCTCACCCCATGGTCAGGCTGTCCTCACCTGTGGTCAGACTATCCTCACCCGTGGTCAGACTGTCCTCACCCCATGGTCAGACTGTCCTCACCTGTGGTCAGACTGTCCTCACCATGGTCAGACTGTCCTCACCCATGGTCAGACTGTCCTCACCTGTGGTCAGACTGTCCTAACCATGGTCAGACTGTCCTCACCCCATGGTCAGACTGTCCTCACCTGTTATCAGACTGTCCTCACCATGGTCAGACTGTCCTCACCCGTTATCAGACTGTCCTCACCATGGTCAGACTGTCCTCACCATGGTCAGCCTGTCCTCACCCCATGGTCAGACTGTCCTCACCATGGTCAGACTGTCCTCACCTGCGGTCAGACTTTTTACCTATGGTCAGACTGTCCTCACCATGGTCAGACTGTCCTCACCTGCGGTCAAACTGTCCTCACCCCATGGTCAGGCTGTCCTCACCTGTGGTCAGACTATCCTCACCCGTGGTCAGACTGTCCTCACCCCATGGTCAGACTGTCCTCACCTGTGGTCAGACTGTCCTCACCATGGTCAGACTGTCCTCACCCATGGTCAGACTGTCCTCACCTGTGGTCAGACTGTCCTAACCATGGTCAGACTGTCCTCACCCCATGGTCAGACTGTCCTCACCTGTTATCAGACTGTCCTCACCATGGTCAGACTGTCCTCACCCGTTATCAGACTGTCCTCACCATGGTCAGACTGTCCTCACCATGGTCAGCCTGTCCTCACCCCATGGTCAGACTGTCCTCACCATGGTCAGACTGTCCTCACCATGGTCAGCCTGTCCTCACCCCATGGTCAGACTGTCCTCACCATGGTCTGACTGTCCTCACTGTGCCATGTATGTCCACTTGCTTGAATCACGTGTGCTCTGAGTGTCCTTGTTCTCTTCTGTGTTGAATCCTGATTCTAGCTACATGTAAAATAAATGATTAATGGTGTTAATTTCCCCCAGATCACTTCAGCTATGTGCCATTGTTTTCCATGAGTAGGATTTTATTTATTATTATTGCAATGAATGTTTTTAAATTTAATTTTCATTTTTTCCTCTCCCAACTAGTTTATTTTGAATTGGCTGCAGAACCGTTAAAAATATCCTTTTGTTATTAATTTCTGATTCATTTTATTTGATACAGAGAAAAGATTTTTTTGTGTGTGTGTGTTTTCTCTTGGAATGTGAGATTTCCTTCGGGGCTGAGTCCGTGATTAATTTACATGGATTTGTAGGTGATTTAAGGTAACAGCATATACAGCGCAAGAAGTGGCAGACATGCGCAGTCACAGTTCTCATCCATTCGCTGGAACTCATTACTGTGTGTTTAAAATGCATCTTTATTTATGTTGTCTTCTTGGATCTTTTAATTTGTGAAAAATGTTTTAGTTTTCAATTTAGTGGTAGCTTTGTCATTTTTTCATCTATAACCTGTGTTGACATACGCACATTCTCTCTGCATGCATATGTGACGTTTATGTACTGTCATGTATTAGCTGGAGCGTAAAAGTCATACTTATCACCATGACGGGTCTTTGGGTCTCCCCATCTCCAAGTGTGACAGGGGAGTTTGTCTTCACTTCTCGTGGCATTCTGAATTTCTTCTATATGTGTATGTGAAACACTACAAAATGTACAGGAAGCCAACAGTGAAAGAAACGCGTATCTGGGGGGCTAAGGTGCTGTGGGGCCCCACATCAGGGGGCCTGGGCTCAAGTCCCAGTCCACTTTGGGTTCCTGCTGACGCCCTAGGAGGGTCCCTGCCACCCATGTGGGAGACCTGGGTGAGCTCCTGGCTGAGCCCTGGCTGTCATGCGTGTCTGGGGAGTGAACCGGCGGATGGACGGTGCCTCTCTCTAGGTCTGTCTCTGTGTCTGTCTTTCTGCCCCTCTGCCTTTCAAATAACAGAAGACAAACAAGGAAAAGGGCCCAGGAGAGGTCAGGTGCACGTGCGAGGCCGTCCTGCGACTTCTGTGCCGCCCCGCGATCTCTGCCCTCTTGTTTTCAGGGCTGTCCTCGTGCAGCCGGCGCCAGCTCTCCCCGGGCTCTGCTCCTGGGCGGAGTGTGTGTCCCCTTTTCTCCTTGTCGGGGGACGGCCGCTGTTCTCCATCCCATCCTGCTTCTTCACGTTGGCTCGGTCTCGGGTTTGGAAGCCGTGGTGCAGCGGCCGTGCCCCTTAGCAGCGGGCATGCTGGGTGTGAATTGGCAGAGCCCATGGTCAGCCGCAGGTCCCCTCCCCCGCCCCGAGCGGCCCCGGGGCCTTGGCCAGGCTGAGTCCCTTCGGGTCCCCCAGGCTGGGGTTATCTGCAGGCTGCATTCCCGACAGGTGTGTGCCAGGCGCCCTGGTGGTGCCGTGGTGGTGCTATGGGCCCGGGTCCTGTTCCACTCACAGGAAGCCACTGTTGTCAGCATGGCCCCTCCCAGTTTGCGGCAGCTGCTTGGACGGACTGGCGTCTCTGTGGTCGGCTTGTTGGCAGCTTCTGTGACGTCCCAGTCACTGTGCTTCTGGGATCTTTCTCACGTTTTCCCAGAGTCTGACGGAGGCTGTGGGTGCAGACCCCAGGGGCCTTCCCCGCTGTCCTCCGTCTGCCCCTCCCCTGCCCCCAGGGACACGAGGACGTGGGCTGAGTCCACACAGACGTGTGCAGAGAGCTCTGTCAGGGCACTGCTGCACGGCGGGTCTCGTCTTTCTTGAGGTCCCCTGACCTTCACCCTCTGCCCCTTCCTCTTGCCCTGGCCTTGGATCTGTGAGGCACGTGTGCCTGGCGCCCTCCGGGGCTAACGTAAGGCCTCCCTGGGGCTGGCCTTGTTGTAGACCCTCTGCCTGCCCACTACTGTCCTCCCCGTGGTCTCCCCTGCCGCTGGATTCCCCTCACCCACAGCGCTGGGTGCTGAATCCTGGGCAGAAGCCCCAGTCACCCGTGGGAGGGGTGGTGCCCTGGCAGAGTCGGGCTCCGGTCAGGGAACAGCTCTGAATCTCCCGCGGTCGAAGCTGGGACCTCGCTTCAGCTTGGTGCTGAGGAAGTATACCTTCCCTCTGCCGCCCCCTCCCACGGCCACTGCAGGGCCCTGGTGGTGATGGGTGTGGTTGCGTCTGTCCTGGGACCGTCTGCGCCCGGTGCGCATCGCGGGGGCAGGATGTGGATGGGCAGGCAGGCCCTGGCTCCTGCTCATGCGGTGCCCTCTCTGCCCGCCAGGTGGGGGGACACACCATGCTCCCCATCCGCTGGATGCCCCC